>NC_137786.1:124316472-124637194 GCF_963383645.1 Muscardinus avellanarius | reverse complement strand
TTCTTTTTCTGTTTTTAGTATTGAGGATTGAATCCAGGGAACTTCTACCTCTGAGGTACACCCCAGCCCTATTTTATTTTATTTTTTATTTTGGAACAGTGTCTTGTTAAGTTGCCTTGAACCTGCAATCCTCCTGTCTCAGCCTCCTATATGCTGGGATTATGGGTGTGTAATCTATTCTCATATGAAGATACAGGCAGAGGAAGTTTTTAGGGCACCCTTAGGAAGAATCAGGGGAGCTGTGATGGAGTGATTGCAGCCATTCTAAGTTCATGGAAATGGGAAAGAAGAGTCCTGTAAATACAAGGCAATGCCTGCCTTTGTCTGGTGAAACTAGATGTAACCATTTGCCCTTGCTTGATCAGCCCTGGGCTCATTCCTATAACCTCTCCTTTAAGTTGGACACACCAGCGTCTTCTTTCTTTTATTTAACAATTTTTTATTGAACATAAATAGTATACATTTAAACTATATTTGGTGCCCTCTCCCCCCCGCCCCCATTTTCCCTTCCCCCCTTCCACCAATGGTTGTCCAGGTTAACCATGTCATATTCATAATTTTACACATATTCAGATGTAGACCCTCATTAATCAAGATCAGCCTTCCTCCTCTCCTATCTTTCCATTCAAACTTTGCTGATATTTCCCCTCCATTATCTGGAGTCCCACTGGTATCCTTTGTGTTTCATAGTTTGGGCATATTAGAGGAAACATATGTACCTTCTCCTTCTGTGCTTGGCTGATCTCACTTAACATAATGTTCTCCAGGGTTTTCCATCTTCTTGCAAATGATATAATTTTGTTCTTCTTTATGGCTGAATAGAATTCCATTGTGTGTATTTCCTAAAGTTTTGCTATCCATTCATCTGTTGATGGAGATCTGGGTTGGTTCCATATTTTGGCTATTACAAATTGTGCTGCTATGAACATAGGTATGCATATGTTGCTGTATTTCTCTGAATTCAACCCCTTTGGAAAGATACCCAGGAGTGGTATAGCTGGATCATATGGTAGATCTATTCCCACCTTTCTTAGGAATTTCCACACAGATCTCCATAGTAGCTGAACTAGTTTGCATTCCCACCAACAGTGTAAAAGATTTCTTTTTCCCCCACATCCTCACCAGCATTTGTTGTTGTTTGATTTCTTTATGCTTGCCACTCTGACTGGGGTTAGATGGAATCTCAGTGTAGTTTTGATTTGCATCTCCCTGATGACCAGTGATGAAGAACATCTTTTCATGTATCTATTGGCCCTTTGTATCTCTTCTTTTGTGAAGTGTCTATTTAGTTCATTTGCCCATTTCTTGATTGGGTTGTTTGTTTTGCTAGTGTAGAGTCTTTTGAGCTCTTTGTATATTCTGGATATTAGCCCCCTATCAGAATGGTGGTTGGTAAAGATATTTTCCCATTCTGTAGGCTTCCTCTTTAGGTTATTGATAGTTTCCTTTGATGAGAAGAAACTTTTTAGTTTGATGCTATCCCACTTGTTTATTCTTGCTTTAATTTCCTGAGCTTTGGAGGTTTTGTTGAGAATGTTACTGCCTGTGCCAATATGTTGAAGTGTTGAACCTATGCTCTCCTCTACTAACTTCACAGTCTCAGGTCTAATTTCTAAGTCTTTGATCCATCTTGAGTTGATTCCTGTGTTTGGTGAGATATAGGGGTTTATATTCATTTTTTTACAAATGGTTAGCCAGTTCTCCCAGCACCACTTGTTGAAAAGACACATTCACTGTCTTTTCTCCAGTGAATGTGTTTGGCCCCTTTGTAAAAGATTAATTGACTAAAGATGTGTGGGTTTGTTTCTGTATCTTCTATTCTAATCCACTGGTCAGTATATCTCTTATTGTGCCAGTACCATGCTGTTTTTTACTATTGCTCTATAGTATAGTTTGAAGTCTGGGATTGTAATGCCTCCTGCATGTTTCTTATTGTTGAGAATTGCTTTGGCTATTCTAGGTCTTTTCTTTCTCCATATAAAGTTCATGACTGATTTTTCTAGGTCTCTGAAGAATGTCACTGGTATTTTAGTGGGAATTGCATTGAATCTATAGATCAGTTTTGGCAGAATGGCCATTTTGATAATATTTATTCTGCCTATCCATGAGCATGGGAGATCTTTCCATCTTCCAAGGTCTTCTTCAATTTCTTTCTTTAATGTTTTATAGTTTTTGTTGTAGAGGTCTTTTACATCTTGGGTTAGGTTTATTCCTAGGTATTTTATTGGTTTTGAAGTTATAGTTAATGGAATTGTTTTCTTTGTTTCTTTCATTGTGGATTCGTTGTTGGCATAAAGAAAAACCACTGATTTCTTTAGGTTGATTTTGTAACCTGCGACTTTGCTGAATTTGTCAATCAGCTCCAGAAGTCTTTTGGTTGAGTTCTTTGGGTCTTCCAGATAAAGGATCATGTCATCTGTGAATAAGGATAATTTTAATTCCTCTCTTCCTATGTGAATTCCTTTGATTTCCTTCTCTTGTCTTATTGCTACAGCAAGAGTCTCAAGGACTATATTGAAAAGGAGTGGTGATAGTGGGCATCCTTGTCTTGTTCCTGACTTTAGCGGAAATTCTTGCAGTTTTTCCCCATTCAATATAATGTTGGCTTTGGGTTTACAGTATATTGCCTTAATGATGTTGAAGTACTTTCCTTCTATCCCAATTTTTTGCAGTGTTTTTAACATAAATGGGTGTTGGATTTTGTCGAATGCCTTTTCAGCATCTATTGCTATAATGATGTGGTTTTTGTTCTTGGTTCTATTTATGTGGTGAATAACATGTACTGATTTGCGTATGTTGAACCAGCCTTGTTTTTCTGGGATGAAACCGACTTGGTCATGATGTATTATTCTCTTGATATAGTTTTGAATGCGTATAGCTAGTATTTTGTTTAGAATTTTTGCATCCATGTTCATTAAGGATATTGGTCTGTGAGTTTTCCTTTCTTGAAGTATCTTTATTTGGTTTGGGGATTAATGTGATACTGGCCTCATAGAAGGAATTTGGGAGAGTTCCATCTCTTTCAATTTCCCGGAACATGTTATGAAGTATTGGTATTAGTTGTTCACTGAAGGTTTTGTAGAATTCAGCTGGGAACCCACCTGGGCCTGGGCTTTTCTTTGGTGGAAGAATTTTTATTGCCATTTCTATTTCTTTGGTTGTTATTGGTTGGTTTAGGCTTGCTATGTCCTCTTGGCTGAGTGTAGGAAGGTTAACTGTGCTTAGAAATCTATCTATTTCTTCCAGGTTTTCAAGTCTATTGGAGTATAAATTTTTTTTTTTGAGGTCAGATATATTTTTTTTATTGGTGCACTGTATTCATACATCATAGTAGGATACATACTTTTGTAGACATACTTGCACACTTTTCCCAGTCAGCCCCCACCCAATGCCCACCCCATTCTCTCCCTATCCCTCCCTCCCATGCTTGGCTTAGTAGTTGACATCTAGTATTATGGCAATTTATCTAAAATTAAAAATGGTAATCTCACATAACAGTTTCCTTTGTCTGATACCAAGCTTTTGATGACTTAAAGATGACATTTCAATATTTCTTTTTGCTTTCTTTCTTACCAGAGAATATTTTTTTTCTTTTTTTTAGGTAAAACTATCATATATTTATATATTTATTTTTCAGAAAAAAATCTATCCTAATATGGAATATGGACTCTAGGTACCCAACACGATCTTGAAAAAGAACAAAGCTAGAAGATATATATTTTCTGATTTCAAACCATATAAAGCTACAATAATTGAAACAGTGTAGTACTATTCTAAAGGCAGATATATAAACCATTGGAGTTAAATAAAAGCCTAGAGCTAAATTCTTCCCTATATTGTCAAGTTATTTTTGACAAGGTTTCCACGAACATTTGGTGGTGGAAATATTAATCTTTTAACTAAATATTGTTAAATAATAATTACATGGAAAAGAATAAAATTGGACCCTTACCTAATCCCATATACAAATATTAACTGAAAATAGAGAAAAGATCTAAATATAAATCTTAAGACTATAAACTTTTAGGAGAAAATCTGGGTCATTAAACCTCACAACATTGAAATTGGCAGTGATTTCTTGGTTATGATTTCAATGGCACAGGCAACAGAAGCGTATACAAACTCCCTAAAAAATAAAAAAAATATTGTATATCCAAAGACAATGTAAACAGAGTTAACAGTTACTAATAGAATGGGATAAAATATTTCCAATTGCTATATCTGAAGGTATATTAATATTCCAACTAGAAATCCTAAAAATTAACAACAATAAAGGCAAACAATACCCTTTAGAGATAGGTAAAAGACTAACATAAATAATGAATCTCCACAGATAACCAATCTTAGTTGTCTGTTGGATGGAAAATCTTGTTTCTCTAGTTCTGGTGTGTGTTACCTATTCTTTGTAGTTAATCTCTTTGAGTATTTTCTCTAGCGCTGGTTTTGAAGACATAAATTCCTTCAGTTTCTGTCTGTCATGGAAGCTTCTTATTTCTCCATCTAATTTGATAGAAAGTTTTGCTGGATAGGAAATTTTTGGCTGGAAGTTGTTTTCTTTCAGAATTGGGAATATGTTACTCCAAGCCCTTCTGGCTCTCATGACTTGGTTTGGGAAGTCTGGAGTGATTCTAATTGGTTTGCCTCTGAATGTCACTTGGCCCTTTGCTTTTGTTGCCTTTAAGATTCTCTGCTTGGCTTCCACATTGGTCATTTTGACAATTATGTGGCATGGGGATCCTCTTCTCCGATCCTGTCTAAAGGGAGTTCTATAAGTTTCCTGGACCTGTGTATTGGCCTCTTGCTCGATGTCTGGAAAATTTTCTGCTATTACTTCCTTGAAGAGATTGTTGATCCCTTTGGTTTCACTTTCTTTTCCCTCCTCTATTCCAATTATTCTTAGGTTAGCTCTCTTAAAATGGGCCCATATTTCTTCAATATCAGATTCCTGCTGTCGGATATTTTTTCCTAGATTAGAAACTATGCGTTCATTTTTGGAATGATCATCTTCTAAGAGCGAGATTCTGTTCTCCATGTGGTCTAATCGGTTGTTTGTGCTTTGAATTGAGGCCTTTACTTCATTAATTGCATCCTTTATCTCTTTTTGGCTCTCTCTGAGTTCTTTTCGAAGCACCTCTATTATTTCTACCGTTATTTTCCTGATTTGATCTTCTAGAAATCTCTGATTTTCTGTTTTATCGGGTTCTGATATTGTGGGGTTGTGGGCATTCATTGCTCCAGTATTATTCCTCTTTCCCATGATTTCGGAAGTTTGTGCCTTCTCTGGGTTCTTCCCTTGGGTCACTATGACTTCACTTAAGGTGTTCTGGATCTCGAGTCAGTAGTATCTCAGACCCCACTACTCCTTTACTGGGTTTTATCACAGAGTTTCCGACCGAGAGAGTCGATAGAGGCTGCTTTAGACTGTGGGGGGTGCCAGGTTGCACGTTCTCCTATGGTGTGATATCTCTGCCACCGCCCCTCCCCCACTGGGTCAAGTCCCAGGGAGTGCAGTACTGGGATTTCTCCTCTGTGGCCCGCAATTTGACTCACTGTTCTTGAGTGCGCAGATGTAGCTGTACTGGCCTCGCTGAATTTTCTGCTGCTGCCGCTGGTGGCAATATGGCGCCGCTGCTACACCCTCGGCTATGGGGCTGGGGTTTTCTTCTTGGTTTTGATTTCGACTCTGAATCCCTGCAGCGTGTGCTGAGCTCAGCCACTGGGAGCTTTAGACGCTCTCTGCGTGGAGAAATCCCGCCTGGCTGTTCCGCAGTGGCTCACCTCAGCTTGCTGTAGCCGTCCCGTGAATTCGCCAGTGCCGCCGGCAGTATGGCGCTGGTGCCGCGTCTGCCGCGTCCTCGGGTACAAGGCCGGTTATCTCCTCTGTGGCTCTGTTCTCAGTCTGCTTTCTCTCTGGAGCCTGGTGATTTTTTGTTTCACTGGTGATGGTGTTTTCTGGCTATGAAAGGCGCTGATTTTGTGGTAATGGAGATTTGTTGTTAGCGGGGCTCTTAAGCCCCGCTTTTCTCGGTCGCCATCTTCCCGGAAGTCCCTCGAGTATAAATTTTTAATGTAGTTTCTGATAATCTTTTGAATTTCTTCACTATCTGTGGTGATATCTCCTTTTTCATTTCTAATTTTGATAATTTGAGTTGATTCTCTTTTTCTTTTGGTTAGGTTGGCCAGGGGTTTATCAATTCTATTAATCTTTTCAAAGAACCGTTTTGTTTTATTGATTCTTTGAATTGTTTTTTTTTGTTCTCTATTTCATTTATATCTGCTCTAATTTTAATGATTTCTTGCCTTCTTCTGGCTTTGGGAATAGACTGTTGCAGAGTTTCTAGGTCCTTGAGTTGTGTCATTAGGTTCTTTACTTGGTGGTTCTCTGTCTTTCTTATGTGAGCACTCAATGCAATAATCATTCCTCTTAATACTGCCTTCATGGTGTCCCATAGATTTTGGTAGGTTGTATCTCTGTTTTTGTTTGTTTCCATAAATTTCTTTATTTCTTCCCTAATTTCTGCTCTTACCCATTCATCATTTAATAGTGTATTATTCATTCTCCATGAATATGAATACTTTCTTTCAAGTTTCCTGTTGTTGATTTCTACTTTTATTCCATTGTGGTCTGAAAAGATGCAAGGAATTATATTACATTTTTTGAATTTGCTGGTATTTTCTTTGTGTCCCATGATGTGGTCTATTTTGGAGAAGGTTCCATGGGCTGCTGAAAAGAATGTGTATTCTGTAGTTCCTGGTTGAAATAATCTGAAAATGTCTATTAGGTCCATTTGGTTTATGGTTTCCTTTAGTTCTAAAGCATCTTAACTCATCTTTTGCCTTGAAGATCGATCCAGTGGTGTGAGAGGCGTATTAAAGTCTCCCAGAATTGTTGTATTTGGGTCTACTTGGGATCTTATGTCCAGAAGGGTTTGTTTTACAAATGTGGTTGCACCCACATTTGGGGCATAAATATTTATTATCATTATATCTTCTTGGTGTATTGTTCCTTTTAATAAAAGGAAGTGCCCTGATTTGTCTCTTTTGATGTGTTTTAGTTTAAAGTCTGTTTTGTTGGATATCAGGGTTGCTACCCCTGCTCTTTTTTGGTCACTGTTGGCATGGTATATCTTTTTCCATCCTTTCACTTTCAGCCTGTGAATGTCTTTGGCTGTGAGGTGAGTTTCTTGCAGACAGCATATATTTGGATTATGTTTCCTAATCCACATTGCCAGTCTATGTCTTTTGATTGGTGAGTTAAGTCATTTGACATTAAGTGATATTATTGAAATATGATTTTTGTTTTCTGCCATTTTGTGTTCTGTCTACTCTTGGGTGGTTTGATCTTTCTTCTTTACTTAAATGGCCCACTTATTAACTTCCTCTCTTCTCTGATTCTGAAGTCTGCTTATTTTTTCTTCCTTATGGTTTATTTCTTTAAGAATTTTCTCTAGTGTTGGCTTTGAATTCATGAATTTTTTGAGATTCTGTTTATCCTGAAAGACTTTGGTTTCACCATTGATCTTGAATAGTAGTTTTGCTGGATAGATTAGTTTGGGTTGGAAGTTATTTTCTTCCAGGGTCTGAATCACGTCTTACCAGTCGCTCCTAGCATTCATGACCTGGGTTGTATAGTCTGGGGTGATTCTTATTGTTTTGCCTCTATATGTCACCCGTCCTTTTGTTCTCACTGCTTTTAAGATTCCTTCCTTAGCCTCTATATTGGTCATTTTGGTTATTATGTGGCATGGAGTGGTCTTTCTTTGGTCCTGTCTCAGTGGAGTTCTGTATGCCTTTTGGACATGAAGGTCCAAGTCTCTTTCCATATTTGGAAAATTCTCTGAGATTATTTCCTTGAAGATATTACAGATGCCCTTGGTCTGTACCTCTATCCTTCTTCAATGCCTATTATCCATAAATTAGGATGCTTCATATTATCCCATATTTTCTGGATGTTTAGGTTTTGTTGCTGTAAAGATTTCTATATATCGCTGCCTGTGTTTTTGGTTTGGGATATACTGTCTTCTAATATTGATATTCTGTTTTCCATTTCATCTAATCTTCCAGAATTTCTTTCTATTGCTGTCTTCATTTCACTTATTGCCTCTTTCATTTCATTCCAGACCTCTTTCTGATTCTTTTTTTTGTGTTTCTAACTCACCTTTCACCTCCTCTATACTTGTTTTAAATCCTTTCATCATATTGTACATCAAGATTCTGAACTCCCCTTCTTGCATTTCTAGTAGGTCAGTATTCATGATTTCTGCTATCTCTTCATAATTCCTGGTTCTTATATTTGTAGCATTCTCTGTCCTGTTTTTCTGATTTCTACCCATTGTTCGTGAGTATTATGCTTAGTCCAATCTTAATATTAGGATTTTAGGGGTATCGGCAAGTCAGCAGAGCTTTTCCTGTGTTGAGGGTGGGTGATGTGGGAGGAGCTGGGGTGATGGGTAAAGGAGTCGGATTAGGTAGAGGATATGTTTAGGTTGAGAAAGACTTTAAGTATGATAAGGTAATATCTTGCTGAGAATGAGAGAGAGTTAACCAGAAGGACTCTTGTCGTTAGTAGAGTAAGTAAGGAGATATGAAATACTTTGAGTATTAAACAAGGAGGTTTATTATGGGAAAAAGTTTTGGGGGAGAAGAGTGTATAGGTTAGTGTGGGGAAGTTTGTAAGAGGGGTAATGGAAGGAGCACACAAACATTGAAAAAAAATCCACACAAGATACCAAGACTATTATGTAATCCAAGAAAAAGAAAGGAAAAACCAATCAAAGAAGGAGAACGAAAAAAGGGAGGAAAGAGGAAGAAAGAGGAAAAAAGGACAAGAATAAAATAAAAGGAACTAGCAGCTGTGTGAAATCAGAAAACAAGGCAAACTATCAAATATATATGAAAAAAACAAGTTAAAGTAAAAGAAGGATGTGGAAAAAAATAAAACAGCAATAACCATAACAAAACAAAAGCACTGTAAAAGCAAAACAAAACATCCACAGTAATAGTAAAAAAAAAAAAAGTCCTACTTATTTACGAATATGGGGTCAGATCCATATAATACTTGCGTATCTGATTGCCTTGGTAGTTTTCAGAATATAATCCAGTGTCTCTTAGTTTTCTTTGTACTCTATTTTTATCTTCTTAGGTCACTCTGAGTGTTTGGACACCTTTCTTTCCTTTAACTGCTTTGAGTTTATGTGTCAGGATGTCTGGTGTCACTGTTATTAGATTCTGTACGATTCCCAGGTTCTGCGTAATTCCAACCTGTAGTCAACACCTCTGCACTCACCACCCTAGACTCCAGCCTGTGCTTCCCTACAGCAGGAGTGGAGGGTGTACAAAGTAGACTTGGAACCTCCCCCTGCAGTCCTGTGCAGATATTGTGTCTCGTTGGATTTTCCTGTGTCTCTGGAAATTCTAACTGAGCTAGTCGGTGTGGTCCCAAGATGTGCCCTGGGCAAAGGGTTGCTGGTTCCTGGATGCCCACACTTACTGCCAGAGCTCTGCCAGTTTCAAGAGTGCAGGCTGGTGTGCTGCTATTACTTGACCCAGGTGTGGGTGGGTGCAGCTGCCTAGTGCTTGCTGCTATGCTCCTCCACAGTGCATTGGGCTGTGTATTAGACTAGAACTGAGTATCAGGCTGCCGGGAGGGCGGGAACTCCCAGCAGTGGGCCAGAGGCCCGGGATAGGTGCACAGGTGTCCGGGGGGCACAGGCACTGCGAGGTGTCCAGCAATGATCTCTGCCTCCCACGGGCCATAGAAGCTGGGTGCCCAAAGAGATCTCACGGGCACACAGAGCTTTCACCGCCTGGAAAGCAGGCCTCCAGCAAGGTGGGTGTCTGGGCTCCAGTGGGGGGCGGGAGCTAGGCACACAGGGGTAGGCTCTGATTTAGGGGTGGGTGTAGTGCAGGCACTGACTACTAGCGGGGGTCCAGGGTGCAGACAGGGTGTGCGAGGACACTGCTGCATTCTGAGGTGTGGGACAGATGCCCCGGGCCAGTGCTGGGCCTGGGGCGCACAGTAGTACCCGCACTTACCCTGGACGCACTCAGGTACCTGGCTTCCTTGGTCAAGGCGTCCGTGGGAGTCTCTGTGCCGTTGTGATCCAGTCGCTGATGAACACACAGAATTCTGATGTGGGTGCTGCTCGCTGCTTAAGATGAGGCTCTATGTCCGTTTTCTGTCTCAGATTATCTTGCCGCGATGGTTTCAGTCAGAGCTCGGGAGTGCAGTTTGGGTGGGCCGGCAGCCCGCCGGCGGGGATCCCAATTGTATCTGCAGTAGGTCTGGTACCCGATCTTTGTTCTTCTTCTTCTTCTTCTTCTTCGAGTTCAGAGTTTCTGCTGAGGTACCTGGATCTGTTTTGGTTCCTGGGATGTATTTATTTTGTTGATTAAGACACTGCTATCTAAGTAGTTGAACTTTATTTGTTTCAGCAACTGAGAAGTGCTGTGTCCCTCAGTTGCCATTTTGAATCCCTCCACCAGGGTCTTCTTGATTTCAGAAATCCAGACAAGGAGAGAAGAGGGGCCCAGTACCTGGAGCTTTTGCCATCTACCATGATGACTCTCGCCCTTGGTTGGTTGCCCACTGAAATAACTTCAGAAGCAGTAGAAAGTACAGCTGTGTGGATCCATCTAAGACTCCCAAGTCCATTGGTTTGTAGCTTGGTCTGAGAATCAGGACTTACAAAGAGTTCCAGACAGGTCTTCTGAGCAGTTGAGACCTATCTTATACTTTTTTAAATTTGGAAACAGGGTCTCTTAAGCCAGCGGGGCTGGCTTTGAACCTGTGCGATCCTCCTGTCTCTGCCTGCCAAGCGTGGGGATTACAAGCGTGCGCCACCACGCCCGGCCTGAAACCCTGTTTTGTTTTATTTTATTTTATTTTATTTTATTGTGGTGCTAGGGATGGAACCCAGGGGCTTTCTACCTCTAGGCTATACTCCCAGACCTATTTTATATTTTATTTGGAAACAGCATCTCACTAAGTTGCTGAAAGCCTCATTAAGTAGCTGAGGCTGGCTTCGAACCTGAGTGATCCTCTTGTATCAGCCTCCCAAGCGCGATGATTACAAGCATGCGCCACCTCCTGGCTGTTTTTTTTACCCCAATATGATGTATGAATATAATGCACCAATAAAATAAAAAAAGAAACCCTGCTTTAAAGATATAAGAAATTGCCAGGTGTGGTGGCGTACACTTGTAATCCCCGCACTTGGGAGGTGGAGACAGGAGGATCGTGCAGGTTCGAAGCCAGCCTTGCTGGTTTAAGAGACCCTGTTTCCAAATAACAATATAAAATAGGTCTGGGAGTATAGCCCAGAGGTAGAAGGGTTTCCAGGAACCCCAGTACCACCAAAAACAAAAAACAAAAAACCCAAGAAACTAAAAGATGGATCAATATGTGGGATTGTATTAAACTGAAGAGCTTCTGTACAGCAAAGGAAACTATCAAGAACCTCAACTGAGAGCCAACAGAATGGGAGATTTTTGCCAACTACTCCTTTGATAAAGGACTAATATCTAGACTATACAGAGAACTCAAGAAATTCAATACTAAGAAAACAACCCAATCATAAAATGAGCAAGGAAACTAAGTAGTTACTTCACTAAGTAGTTACTTTTTTGTTCCATCTGGAGATGGAACCCAGGGGCATTCGACCTCCGAGCTACCCCCCCTGCCCTATTTTTTATTCTTTATTTTGAAGCCGGGTCTCACTGAGTTGCAGAGGGCCTCACTAAGTAGCTGAGGCTGTCTGCGAACCGCGATCCTCCAGGTCTCAGCCTCCTGAATGCTGGGATTACAAGCGTGCGCCACCACGCCCGGCAAGAAGAAATTTAAATGACCAGTAAATACATGAAAAAATGCTCCACATCATTAGCAATCAGAGAGATGCAAATCAAACCTATCCTGAAATTTCAACTAATTCCAACAAGAATGGCAATCATTCAAAATATAAACAACAACAAATGTTGGCAAGGATGTGGAGAAGTGGGAGCTCTACTACATTGTTGGTGGGACTGCAAATTAGTGCAATGACTTTGGAAATCTGTATGGAGGATCCTCAGAAGAATGGGAATAAACTTATCATATGATCCAGCATTACCACTTCTGGGTATCTACCCAAAAGAACGAAAACCAAACTACCAAATGAATGCATGAGTATCTATGTTCATAGCTGCACAATTCACAATTGCTAAACTATGGAACCAGCCAAGATGTCCATCAACAAATGAATGGATTACAAAACTATGGGATATGTACACAATGGAATTTTACTCAGCTATAAAAAACATTTTACATCATTTACAGGGAAATGGATGAAACTGGAGAACATTATGCTAAATGAGATTATTCAGTCAAAAAACATAAAAAATCAGATGTTCTCCCTAATATGCAAAAACTAGGGAGAAAATGGGTCATAGGAGGAAGGGAGATACTATAAATTAGTAAATAAGGCAAACTGAGGGGAGGGGGAAGAGGGAAATTCCCTAATGTTCATGATGTACATTAACAAACATATCAAAGTCAGTCACTAAGCCAAACATGAGAAGGAGGGAAGGTGAGGGAATGGGGCAGGAACTGGGTAAGGGCTAACTGGGTGATGTGTGCATGCATATCTCCACCATCCTGTACTCCATTAAGATAGATGTATGATTACAATGCACCATGTTTTATTTAATAAATGTTTTATTTTTTTCCTTTAGGCTTAAAGGAAAAAAATAAAACAAAAAAGTGAAATTGGTTAGGAGAATGGCTTGGAATTAGAATGTCTCTGGGTTCAATCCCCAGTACCAGAAAAAAAAAATAAATAAAGAACACTCAAAACAAAAAAACAAAAACAAAAAAAAAAAGGATTGAGGGTATAGCTGAAAGTAGAATGCTCCTGGGTAAATCTTCAGTATCCCCCCCTCCCACATACACATAAATAAAAGCTAAGGGTCATAGATTTCTGGGTGAGATGAGTGAGTGAAAAGATTACTAATGACATAATTTTCATCCATTAGATGTTATGATTTTAATATATGTGAATGTAAAAAAGGAAAGTATGAATGGAGAAGTTATCTTCCATCACACTTAGTAGATTATATTCAACATAGTGATTCCGAATGGATAAAAGTTGGTATCCTGTATATTATTAGGTATTTGCATATTTTTAAATCTGACTTTAAATTTTATGTTAAATTTAATATCTTATTGCATCCTAACAACAGGAACAGACATAAAGGAATGGGAAAAAAGGTAAGTAAGTAAGTAAGTAAGTAAGTAAGTAAATAAATAAATAAATAAATAAAATGCTCTTGAGAGCTAAAAACGGTATAACTAAAATAAATTTAAGTTAAAGTAGACAAAGGTGAAGAAATTTCCCACAAAGAAACAGGAGACAAAGAAATAGAAAAGTAGAAAAGGGAATTCATCATTTGAATAATAAACTTTTATATAAAGAATGTGTTTATTGAATTTACTCAACAAAAAAGCTTGAGAATTATATGTTCTAGGGCAAAGGTTTGAGCAAAACATGTTATCAAATTTGAATAATTAATAATGATAATATTGAGTACTTAATACCTTACAGTCATATGATACATTTCTCTCTCTGCCTTACATACATCTCCAGTTCAATAAAAAACAGTCTACTTAATAGTATTGTGATTATGTTAAAGAAAAAAAGGCATATGTTTTAGAAATACCCTGTGAAGTATTTTTGTTTGAAATAATGCCATATATGAGACTTGTTTTAAAATATTTTAGCCCAAATATGTAGTAATATATGAAATAAGATGATTAAAATGGAAAAATGGAGATAATTGCTGATGCTGGTTTATTTATTTATTTATTTATTTATTTATTTATTTATTTATTTATTTATTTTGACACTGGGTATTGAACCCATAGGTATTCTACCTTCAAGCTACACCACCAGCCCTATTTTTTATTCTTTATTTTGAAACAGGGTTTAACTAAGTAGCTTAGGCTGGCTGCGACCTGGGATCCTCCTGTCTCATCCTCCTAAGTACTGGAATTACAAGTGTGTGCCACTGCACCCGGTTTTGGGTGATGGATTCATAAAGGTTAGTCAGATTTTAACTTTTTATATGTGCAGAAATAACCATAATAAGAAATAAAAAGGCAATGAATGCAAAACAATGAACAGAATAACATTGATAAACCAGTCGTCTGGCAAATTGAATTGTCATTTGAGAAAGCACCTCCCAGAGGGTCTGGAGACTTATTGGGTTGTGGAAGTGTGACATAGGAGGAATGCAAAATGGAATCCAGATTTGGGGCTCTTCACATTTTTATTAGGTTGAGGACACAGGAGAAGGAGAACATCTTGGGAATGAGTCAAATTTATTTCCTGTGACTGAGTTTTAGATGTTGGTGGGATATTCAAATGGAGATGTTTGATAGTCCATTGGCAGTACAGGACATATGCCTGAGCTGGACATGAACATGTATCAGCTATCAGTGCATAGCATAGGTAAACCTTGGTCACTACAGACTGACTGTACATGTATCTCCAGAGCTTCCTGATACATGGTATTGACTGTTGGTCAATGCAATGGAATATATTTATTAAAGGTAAATGGTTGTCTATTGACCATGGGGTCCATGACTACTGAGGGGCTGGAAGTAGCAATATTATCTAGAAGTAATAGTTGTGTTATAAAATACAATAAAAAAATTGCACCCAATTTCAGCAGAGCCTAGACAGTGTTAATGTTTCAGGCTTATCACATAGGTGGACCATTTCTACAAGAAAAGCTCATTGTCAGAGCAGCAGACTTTGATTTTCTTGGCACCAAGGAGCTCCTCACATAAGTTGTTATTGGTTAAAGACCTAGAGACAATGTGTACCTTTTTGTCGCCTGGTGGTGAGATGGCCAAGAAGCCTGCTCCAGAGATGGACCCCTGTCAATACCTGTCCTTCTGCTGTTCCTGTACTGTAGCCTTCACCTGTAATAAAGTCCTGGAGGTATAAATGGTTTGAGCCTTGTGAGTCCTTTAAGTGATGGATTGAGTGTGTCAGGTAATTAACTCATAACGAGTACATCAATAGATGATATGCAGGCCCTAGGAGTGGATGGAACAGCTCCAGGAAATAGTATGAGATGAGGAGCTAAGAATGATGAGGTTGAAAATTTGAGGGACTTTAGCAGAGGGGCAGAGAAGAAACTGAAAAGTAATGTTATAAAAGTTATGTTATATGACTTACATATCTCATGATGTTATTCCTGTTTCTAGAAGAGGAAATCTCAGGGTAAAACCATTTTGACTTTTCAAGGGCACAGAAGTAGATTTATTTGGAGTTCTGAGCCTGGCTTTTTTTTAGCTACTGAACATTGCCTATTGATTAAAACTAATGTTTAGAAAAAGTCCAGAGAAAGTTTTGAACTGCATGGTAAAATCTTATAGAGAAGCCTTGTGGCTTTCCTGACCAGTAGAGACGTTAAAAATAGCAGGGAGCCTCTACCACACTGCAATTAGGGTTTCCAAGATATCTCTGACAGGGAAAGTCTGTTGCTTTCTACAAGATTAGTGTATATTTATGTTTAGACTTTACTTTTTTATAAATGAATTGAAGTCCCCACAAATCTCTAGAATAACCTCCCTTCCATAAATTACCTTTCAGCAAGGCCATGCTATCTCCTTGCATCTCCCCGTACTGCCACAATCTTGGAACATGATATACCCTTAACACACCTTGAAAGCATGTATTTTACATAGCTAGAGCTAGTATAATTTGCTTTTTTATAGCACTTATATTCCTGAGATGAATGTCACTTAAAAATGGATTCCTATTTTAAGAGCCCCAAACTGCGGGCTATGATGAAGCTGAGCTCTTGGGCAGCTCTTAACTTCAGAAGTCTTTGCAGCTCTTTCTGTTGCTGAGTAACTTTTCTTTGCCAGTCCTTAAAATGTCAAGAGGGTCCTTATAATTTGTAAAAATCTTGGCCCTGGAGCCACCAAGCATCACTGTCAGAATAGTGTCAGATTTGCACATTCAAAATATGAAAAACAGCCGGGCATGGTGGCGCACGCTTGTAATCCCCGCGCTTGGGAGGCTGAGACAGGAGGATCGCGCAGGTTTGAAGCCAGCCTCAGCTACTTAGTGAGGCTCTCAGCAACTTAGTGAGACCCTTTTTCCAAATAAAATAGGTCTGGGAGTATAGCCCGGAGGTAGAAAGCCTCTGGGTTCCACCCCCAGTACCACCAAAAAAGAAAAAAACAAAAACAAAACAAAACAAAACAAAAAAAACAGCTGGGCGTGGTGGTGACGCTTGTAATCCCCGCGCTTGGGAGGCAGAGACAGGAGGATCGTGCAGGTTCGAAGCCAGCTGTGCTGGCTTAGGAGACCCTGTTTCCAATTAAAAATGTAAAAATAGGTCTGGGAGTGTAGCCCGGAGGTAGAATGGCTTCCAGGAACCCCAGTACCACAAAAAAAAAAAAAAAAGAAGAAGAAGAAGAAAGACAAACATAGTAAGACCAGTTATTTGTGCAATCTACATTGGTTTTTACCTTTTGGAAATGGGTTTACCATGTTGCTATTTATAGGCAACTTCTAATGAGTTCCTTTAGTATTTGAAAAAATAAACATGCTTCTGGAGTTGTGACTTTGTAAATCTGGGCTTTTATTAACTATATTTATAATCCTCTCTATTGAACTTATAGTAATGATGAATATATGAATTCATCATTGTGTTCAATATTATGTGTGTAAGTTAAACAGCATTTGCTTTATTTTATTTTTTTCTTAGTACTGGGTATTGAACCCAGGGTATTCTACCTCTGAGCTAAACCTCCAATCCCATCATTAAAATTTTTTGAACAGGGTTTCCCTAAGTTACTGAAGGTCTCCCAAAGCTGCTGAGGCTGGCATTTAACCTATAATTCTCCTGTCTCAGTCTCCCAAGAACTGGGATTCAAGCATGCACTACTGAGCCAAGCTAGTTAAACAGTATTTGAACAAATGACATTTACTTGCAGTCGTTTATAATGTAGTTGGAGCTGAGGTAATTGGCTGAGGTTCCCAACAAAAGAAATGACAAATATCTGAGAAGAGGGAAATGCTAATCATCTAGGTTAGGTTTACACAAATCCAATGATCTTACTCTACTCCATAAATATGTACAATTATTATGTGTCAATAAGATTAAATTATTTTATATACTTTAAAAAAGTAAAAGGCAGAATTTGACCAAACATATATAAAGAGAAACAAGAAACTTAGGGCCTTGTAATGCTTTATTAGCTCAAAGCTACTTATTACACATGATGATAGTCCGTGCCTGCAGCAATCCTTTATGATAGGTGTTAGTATTTCTGCTTATAGATGCACCGCTAAGATCCAAAGGGTGTCAGCTTACTTAGCCAGTACGTGTCATGGCTAGAACCCAGGTCTTTTAATTGCAAAGGCTGCCAGGGCCAGCACCTTTGCCTTTCCTGACACAATTTCCAATAGCTTCCTTCCCTATTAGTTTGGGCCGTTGAAAGGTTCTGTTCTGAGCTCTTGACTTGTGGTTCCTGGGATTACCTCTATTATGATTTTTCAGTATGTGTCTTGATATTTCCTCCCAAAATCTGATCTCACACTGATAACTTAAAAATAAAAAGCATTCTAGCCGGGCGTGGTGGTGCACACTTGTAATCTCTGCGCTTGGGAGGCAGAGGCAGGAGGATCGCGCTGGTTCGAAGCCAGCCTCTCTGGCTTAAGAGACCCTGTTTCCAAATAAAAAAATATAAAATAGGTCTGGAAGTGTAGCCCAGAGGTAGAAGGGCTTCCAGGAACCCCAGTACCACCAAAAAATAAAAATAAAAAAGCATTCTAATTGACATATATTTGTATTTATTTATGGGGCATAGAGTTCTAATTTGATACAGGTATAAAAATGTAATGATTACATCAGGATAATGAGTGATCATTATTATGATAATGATAATTACTTTCTAAGGCTTGCATAAAGGCTATTTCAAATGAAAACCTTTCAGTTTTGTATCTGATCAGGTTCTATGACTTTTTTTGTACTAGGAATTACACTAAGTGGCATTCTACCTCTGAAGTATACTCCCAGCTCTTTTTATTTTTTATTTTGAAACAAGGTCTCCCTATGTTGCTTAGGCTGAACTCAAATCTGCCATCCCTTTGTCTTGGCCTCCAAGTACTGGGATTCCAGGCATGCACCACTGTGCCTGGCCAGGTTCTATGACTTCTTATGAAACTTGTGTTCAGCCTTCTTTGTGTAGAGATGGTTGGTGCTCTCAGGGCCAGCCTCATGCCACTAGAAGTCTAATGGCTAATGTGTGTTCATTATATTGCCTTTACATGTATCCTATGACATAAATATAATGCAATAAAAAGAAAAAAATAAGATTAACTAAAACAAAGGAGCACTGTAGCGAAATTCAAGTTTTGGAAGGAGGGCAGTTCTGCAACAAGAAGAACCAAGTTAAGAATAGTTCTTCCTACACTGCTTCCTGCTTGGGCTTCATCTGCTCCTTAGGGAACATGACTTTAGTAAAGCCCAAGTTGAGAGGATTTTGAGACACAGTTCCCATGGCAACAGGCTCTAAAGTGACACAAATCCAGAAGCACTTTTCTCGGTTGTTCTATCATCCCAACAACAATCCTCTAAGACTCCTGGAGAAAAATCAACTTTTAATGAAGCCTGAATATCCTTTGCTTTCTGTGCCCCAAGGAGCCCCTTTCCCATGGGGCTCATTTTAAGTTTGTCATAATATCTTATTTTTTTTTATTGTGAGTTGATTACAGTGGGACTGAGAGCAGGGGTTGAGATTTATCACTAAGGGAGTGGCAAATTTTTAAGGAAGATTTACACTTGAGGCCTCTTGCTACTGAGCAGTGACTAAAATATATTCCACATGCAGAGAATAGCAAGCACGGGCGTATGTGCAAATGTCACCTAGCACTCATACACAAACACACACACACACACACACACACACACACACACACACTCTTGAACCTGACACAGGAGTTGTAATTAGCTTGCCAAGGAGAGGACCAGCAGCTGCCAACGTGATCCTGGCTCTAAAACCTTTGCAGTGTGACTCCACCTTCCCCATCCTGTCCAAACTCTACTGAGTGCTGTTTGAAATGTCATTATTAGAGATTTATTTTTTATTGACTAGAGATTTTGTCTTTATTTTAAAAAAATGCCTGGAAGAGGGTGTGGGATGTGGATGATCCCTATCAAGGCTTGGTTGACCACGTGTCCATGAGGTTGTGAGATTGTTCCAGAGAAATGGTTTGGGCAGACAGAAGAAGGCAGAGCTCACGTGGGGGAAGAGTGCTTAGGAAAAAAATTTTACTGAGACCAGAAATGGGTGCAGAAAAAAGAAGACTGGAGGCTGTAAAGGAAACCTCATCTGACTCCAAAATTGGGTCTTTGTGGTATGGTAGATCATGGATGTTAGCAAATTGGTGGTAGAGAAGAAGGCAGGAACCTGAATTCCTGAGGTGCTCAGGGAACCTGAATGTCTGTGCGCTCAGCTGTGTGGGAGAGATGGCCTTACAGTTTTGAAGAATGAAGCTCTGCCTTCTGTCCACTCTTCTCCCTCCATCGGTTTCTATCTTGGCTCTTCAGCCTCATTTAGCTTTGAGCAAGATTTTCTTTTCTGCCATTCCCTCCCTAAGTTGCATACACTTTATATTTGTCTTATGTATATTTCTACAACATTTATCAAGTCTCTTCCCTGTGTCAGCCTCTCTACTAGGCTCTTCCATGTTCATGACTTAACTTGACCTCCTAACATGTTTTAACCTGACCTGTGAATTATCACTGTACCCCCATTTTGTATTTCTCAATGAGGACATTGAGAATTGGATGAACATATGTGAGCTCATGCAAGCTGGGTTGTAAATATATAAAAGTGAATGAACCTGGTTACCATCTGTCATTGTTCAAGGAGGGGTTTTGATACCACACAGGCAGTGATGGGTCATGATGGAGCTGCAGTTGACCTGAAGACAAAGTACCATGGGAGTTTTTATTTAATTCTCCTCTGGGTGTGAGCTGATAATGATTTGATATCCATACCTTCAGCATTTTAGCATTTTGATAGGGCATGCCCAAAGTGCGTGCGCGCGTGCACACACACACACACACACACACACACACACACAACAGCAACAGCAAAAAACTCTGCACCATAGACTTTCATGTGCATGAAAATTTTGGTGATTCATATTTGGTTTTCTAACCTGAAATCAACTGCTTAAGGTGAGGATGTTTGCTCCCAGGCTGAGTAAGGAACATTTTGTTCAGACCTGCTCCAAATGCTGTTTTAGGAATATCTTAGGTGGGGTTTCCACAAAAACCCATGCTGGAGACAAGGACTTGTGTGTGAGTAGTTTATTTTTAGAAGCCAGGGAAGAGGATGCATGTTAACAGGGAAGGACAGAGAACCAAAGAGATCATGTGTTATTGATTGCCTTAATGGGGAAATTTATTAGAGTCAATCCCAACAAGACCATCTGAGATACTACAAAGCATGAGCTACTGAAGCACAGAGAGGGGGACACTGACCTACAGGCGTCCGGAGCTGGTGACTCTTCCACTCTTCCAGGTTTGCACATGCATCCCGAATGGCTAGGCCAGTTCACACATGCCTTTCACACTGTGCTGGCAGAGATGTCCTAGGGCAGAGAGAAGGTGATAAGTGTGTGCTGTTTGGCTATACCTGTGTGCAGCTTGCTGCCAAAGCAACAACAGAAGCTCAGAAGATATGCCGAGTAACATGAGAGGAAGCATAAAAGTAATATGAAACGATGCAGAGAGCAGGGCAATGGGATCTGAACTCAAGCCCTGGTAAAACTGTTCAGAGTACAGGCTACCAGGCAGGGTCAGCATTATACAATCTGTAATGTACTGCAAAGCATAGGAAGGCCTTCCATTGTATTTGTGTGGTACTTGTTCTGAAAGTCTATATCATGCCCCTTATCCCATTGCTGGTGATTTGAGTTAAGGCATTCTATCTGTATTACAAGTTAAATATAGCACCTCAGGGAAACATTGCATCAGACCATTGATGTATAGTAGCTCATTAGATTCACTGGGCTTCCTTAACACAACTTGGCCCAGGACACACTCAATATATTCTGTGGATTCACATTGCATTCTTGGTTACTATTGTGGCAGTCAAGTGTCTTCTTATTGTGGTCTGAAGTGCTGTTCCAGGCCTGATGCCTAACTGTGCCCATTACTTCCATTCTGAATTTTTAGCCAAAATAAGAGCCAGGTAAGTTTCTTCCAAGACAAGGGAACTGGAGAGGGTAGAGGCCCATATTTTATTCTGGACAGTACCATCAAACAGCTCCATGACTGTACAATCAAAGCTCAATTTTCCCGCTGAAAAATATAAGTTGGAAAGATTAGATCACTGAATTCCAAGTCTTGCTACACATCCAGCGCATCAGGGGTAGATTTAGGAAAGAAAAGCAGCTTACAAAGTCCTATTCCTGGAGTTTCTGCTTTATTATGTCTCCATTGAGGTAGGAGGATGTATACTTTTAATAAGAAGTTCCAAACTGGGCGTGGTGGCGCACGCTTGTAATCCCAGCATTCGGGAGGCTGAGACCAGAGGATTAGGGTTCACGGACAGCCTCAGCTACTTAGTGAGGCCCTCTGCAACTTAGTGAGACCCTGTTTAAAGAATAAAAAATAGGGCAGGGGGTGTAGCTTGGAAGGTCTAGTGCCCCTGGATTCCATCCCCAGATCCACTTAAAAAAAAGAATATAAAGTTCTATTTTAACTGTACAACCAGCATTAGATGATATTTTTAAAGTACTGCTTCAAATCCAAGAGTGAGAGTTGACTGTAATTAAGCTTCAGAAAGGCTTGAAAACCTGGGGCACCGAAGAGATAAATTTTGTCATAAAAGGGGAAAATTAGCAAAAGAATAAAGCATGAAAAACAGAAAAATAAGTGTCCATCGGGGTGAAGGGAATCAAGCTGTATTGCTTTCAGGCTCAGTATGAGAGTCCTGGAAGGTAGAAAAAAGTTGCAGATATAGACCACTGAGGAGAATTCCAACAATTTATCAATTTTGAACAAAACCATTCTTAACAGATGGGAATTGTTCTTTAATACCAAGCTAAAACCCCAAGAGAAGACAGGTTGGTTTCTCATTTGGACTGGGTGTTGTGCGGTTTCTGCAATGAGCTGAATCTTAAGTGGTGTGTTGAAAACCCTTTTCTGAAATGACAGAATGTTTTATTTATACCTTTTCTGGTTCTTATCCCATTATTTTACATATATAGTTAGGTGTGTTATAACTTTTTTTTGTGTGTGTGTGTATGTTACTGAAGATTGAACCCAGTGGCCTTTTAGCTACATCTCCAGCCCTATTTTATTTTTTATTTGGAAACAAGGTCTCACTAGGTTGATGAGACTGCTTGCTGAGGCTGGTGTCCTGTCTCAGTCTCCCAAATACAGGAATTATGTGTTCCACTACACTCCGCTGTGTTATAACACTTTAAAAGACATTGTTTGAAGCCAGATGTGGTGATGCGTGCTTGTAATCCCAGTGCTTAGAAGGCTGAGACAGAACGATCACAGGTTTGTGACCAGCCTAGGCAACATGTGAGGCCCTTCACAACTTAGTGAGAGCCTGTTTCAAAATAAAGAATAAAATCCAGATGGAGGTATAGCTCAGAGGTAGAATGTCCCTGGGTTCCGTCCCCAATAACACACACACACACACACACACACACACACACACACACACACACACACACATTGTTAGAGCCTTGAAGGCAAGGTTTCTACATTATACATCTCATCTCTTATAATGAGGGAGATATTAAGAATAGTCATAATGTATTCTATATATGGAGTAAGTTGGACCTAGGTTTAATGTGGCCTTAATAATTTAACACCTTGGGGGTTCTTTATCTCTAAAATGGGGATGATAAAAGCCAGCACATAGGAATCAAGGGAGAATTAAAATGAAACTTTGTATGAAAAATGTTTTTAGATCCTACCATGCTGATATAGTATATAATACTAGGACAAAACAATATTGGTATGCACTGAGTGCTCAATAAATGATAAACTATTATTTTTCACACAGTGCTTTGCCTATTACAGGTAGATGTTAATTGAACAAATCTTTTTATGTTTCCCAAAGCCCATTCAAATATTATCAAGGGTATAAGCAAAATGATTTTTTTTCTTTTTAAAGTTAATAGCTAGGGCTATGATCCCAGGGGAATCTCTGGCTTTCTACATCTAATCAGGTCCCCAAATCTCCAAACCCAGAATAAAACTTCTCAGTCTCCTTGCAAATTGAAGAAGAGGCTCCCAGCAAAGCTTCACTCGGATATCCTGTTGTATAACTCAGGGAGAGTTCCGAAGCAGCCCAGGATACTCTGACACTCTAGTCAGAAGACAGGGTAGAGGGCGCTTAGTCCTTTATCCTTAACACTGAGGCCATTCACCTTTCTAAGAACTGAGGAAAAGGGTGGACCAAGGTACATCAGATACATCACTGAAGCCCGGGGAAGAGGGAGGGAGTGTGGCCAAATCCAGGCAAATGGTTTAAACTTCTCGCGAGGCCCAGTCTCCGGTACTGTGCTGTGGGTGAGAACCACCCTCCTTTTTGCTCTGCCCAGCATGGCCATGAGGTGTGCACTCCAGGCACAGTCAGAGTGGCTCCAACCTCTGACAGAACTCTTCTCAGAGACTGGCCTGTTGTGTAAACTTGAGAAGAGACTGAAGTTAGAAGATCACACAACAAAGGGACCAAAAGGACCAAGTTAAAGTCCAGAGAGTCGTCAGTTGCTTCTCGGGGTTCTTCCTAGCAGTACCTGCCCATCCATGGAGGCAGGTGCATCGTGCAGGGGGTGTGCCAGAGGTGGGCTCAGCTGGGGCCATGAGAACAGGGCCAGAGGACAGCAGTGCTGTCTGCTTCTGTCTGTTTGCCTCTCTGTCTCTCAGTGTCTCTTTTTCCTTGTCCCCACAGAATGCCTTAACTGAGAATGTCTGCACAGAACTCCTCATCTGTTCCAGAGTTCATCCTCGCAGGCTTAACGGACCAGCCAGGACTCCGAATCCCTCTTTTCTTTCTGTTCCTAGGTTTCTACCTGGTCACTGTGGTGGGGAACCTGGGCTTGATTACACTGATAGGGCTGAACTCTCACCTCCACACCCCCATGTACTTCTTCCTCTTCAACTTGTCTATCATAGATTTCTGTTACTCCACTGTTATCACCCCTAAAATGCTGGTGAGTTTTATCTCAAAGAAGAACATCATCTCTTATCCCGGGTGTATGACTCAGCTCTTCTTCTTTCTATTCTTTGTTGTCTCGGAGTCCTTCATCCTGTCAGCCATGGCCTATGATCGCTATGTCGCCATCTGTAACCCCCTGTTGTACACGGTTAGCATGTCGCCCCAAGTGTGTTTCCTGCTCTTGTTGGGTGTCTATGGGATGGGGTTTGCTGGTGCCATGGCCCACACAGCCTTCATGGTGAGGCTAACCTTCTGTGCCAACAACCTTATCAACCACTACATGTGTGACATCCTCCCCCTTCTTGAGCGTTCTTGCACCAGCACACACGTGAATGAGCTGGTGGTCTTCATTGTTGTGGGCATTGACATTGGTGTGCCCACAGTCACCATTTTCATTTCTTATGCCCTTATCCTCTTTAGCATCCTCCGCATGCGCTCCACCGAAGGCAGGTCCAAAGCCTTCAGCACCTGCAGCTCCCACATAATGGCAGTTTCCCTTTTTTTTGGGTCAGGAGCATTTGTGTATCTTAAACCCTCTTCTCTCTTACCTGTGAACCAGGGGAAGGTGTCCTCTTTGTTCTATACCATTGTGGTGCCCATGCTGAACCCATTGATCTACAGCCTGAGGAATAAGGATGTCAAGGTTGCTCTGAAGAAAACCTTGAGCAAAAGCTCATTTTCCTAAGAAAGGGGTACTTTCTCCATGCATGCTCTGTGGGCACCATGGAAGAAATGTTAACTTATTCTGAAATGGGTCTATCTTCTCTATTTAATTATAAGAAGATTTTCAAAACTATAAAATACTCACATTTAGTGGGTCTTGAGGACCACCTATGGCAGATCTCTCCTACTTCTGGGAATAGACTCAAGGAAAACCAGAGTCTTAGCAGAGCAGTGACTACAAGACAGACTCTTTATTTTTAACACTAGTTGCTTTTCATTATTGTTGACTTTCTTC
Organism: Muscardinus avellanarius; assembly: GCF_963383645.1. Lineage (NCBI taxonomy): Eukaryota > Metazoa > Chordata > Mammalia > Rodentia > Gliridae > Muscardinus > Muscardinus avellanarius. Next base: position 124,611,983 of record NC_137786.1, on the reverse strand, counting down.
CTTCCTCAGGGTCTGGAAGATTTTGTGAGCTGGCCTAGGATGTTAAAATCTGCTTCTTTCTATAGGAAATTCATGCAACTTCTCAAGGGCTAATTTTAAAAAGTACTTTTTTTTTTTTTTTGCAAGAGGTAGGAGGTATAGGATTTGTTGAGATGGTCTTGGCTAAATGACCAGAAGAATTCTTGGAGCATTTTGCAGTGTGGGAGAGTGTGTTAGGACCCTGAAAGCAGCAAACATGATGCTTCTACCTGAGACCAATGTATGCAGCTTCTGGGACATGGACTTTCAGGGGGTTTGGCAATGATGCTGGGTGGAAAAACTTAAAGAAAATGTCAAGTTTCTGAAGGACATATTTTGAAAATTATTGCACATACATTGATTTCCTTGTTTTTAAATTGTGCTGTGTGTGTGTATGTGTGTGTGTGTGTGTGTGTGTGTGTGTGTGTGTACTAGGAATTGAACCCAAGGATGTTCTATCTCTGAGCTACATCCCCCAGTCCTATTTTATTTTATTTTATTTTATTTTGGAAACAGTCTCACTAAGTTTGTTGAGGGCCTCACTAAGTTTCTGAGTCTGGCAGCAAACTTGTAATTCTCCTGTCTCAGTCTCCCAAATACTGGGATTACAGGTGTGTATCATCACATGCCTAATTCAAATTGTGCTTTTAAATCCAATATAGAGAAACCTGCAGCTCTGTGTGATGAGCTCTGGGTATGGAGAATTTTAGAACGCTATAACTCTGTGTCTTATAAGACAGTAATCAGGTCAGCTCCAGACAGCAACCAGTCAGCAGAAGAAAAAAAAGCCCACTGAATGTTATGACGAGGCGTACATCAGACGGTGTGGAGTATTTTCTGTGTATCTTCCTAGATCAACTTTTTGTCCCATAGCACTGCTCTCCATGTCTTGGAAGTAATTCTCTAATGGGCTTACTTTCTTCTGGTTTTCTTTCTTGGATTAGGCTAGCAGCAGCCTTGGCAGAGGAAATCAGAGAGCAGGAGGAGAGGGATATGGTGATATTTATTTCAGGACACCCTCCCAGTTAAGCTGCAGTGCAGTATCTGAATGCACTGTTTCTCACTGAGTTACTGGTAACTTCTCCCTTCCTTGTTTCTTCCTGCCAAGGGGTCATGATATCTTCCTGCTCTTACTAGCCCAAGCTGCTTGACCATTCCTTTCCAGTCTCTCTCAACCACTATTTTACTTAAACCTATACAAATAGTTCCTTTATATTTTTGGACATGCTAAATGGATCATTTGTTTTCTCCTGGGATTCTGACCGATATACCTCCCAGTGAAGGGTGGACAGGCTGGTAGAGCTGAGATCCATAAACCCACAGGATAATAGAACCACATAAAGAGAGGTAGAGTTGTCTTTTGTCTTAAAGAGAAATTATAAGTAGTATTTTTGTAAAGCAATGATCTATGAAGTTCTGTAAAAAGGCTGTCTTTGGAAAAATTCTATTTGAAAAAATAAAATTTGGATAGATGTATAGTTTTGTCCTCTTAGAAGGTGCAGATCAGTATGGTGAATTCAAAAGAGTAAGTATGGATACATGAACAGTATAGAATTCAGGTGACTGGGGCAGGAAGAGGAGGCAGAAGAGCAATAAGATTTAGAAGCAGGAAGGGCTAGGGAGCTGGAGGGTAGACTCAAGTTTACACTTTAGCTTCTGCCCAAGAACTGTATAACTTCAAGCAAGTTGCTTGATGTCTCTGAGCATCATTCATCTTTAAAAGTTTTTCCAGAATTAAGAGAACTAGATGCCAGACACACATTTGTTTTTATTCTTCCTGGTTCCTTTTTCTTATAATATCAACACTTTCATTGATTTATTCTGTGACCTGGGGATAATAGTTTCATCTTTTTGGGTCCATGTATATTTCCTTATATGAAAAAAGTTTCTATTTGAGCCACTTCTATTTTCTATCTATAATGTATGCTTATTTGTATACTAACCAGATAGTACACCTTTTCTGTATACTGAATATTTGTGTTCTTCCAAAATTTATATTTTGAAATGATGGTATTAGGACTTGAAGTGTTTGGGGGTAAAGTCCTCATGATTGAAACGGATGAGTGTCCTTATAAAAGAGGACCAAAAGCCTTTTGCCTTTTCTACCACACAAGGGCGCATAGAGAAGGTTCTGTCTATGCTCTGAAAATGGGCTCTCTGAAATGGGATACTAAATCTGTTAATATCTTCATCTTTGACTTCCCAGAAACCAGAACTTCTAGAAATATTTTTTGTTTATAAGACACCTGGTGTGTTTTTTGTTATAGTAGTTTGAAGAGGCTAAGACAATATTTATGATATTTTTAATGACTACTAAAGAATAACCAGGATGTATGAAAAATAACATTTTATGTTTATTTTTTCAGTCCTTCTGTACTCTTTTTCATGACTTCTCTCCATTGCTCAGGAGTTGAATATTTTTATGGTCACTATATGTTCAATTGTGCATATACCTATACATTCATGCATAAAATATTTTCCTTGTTTTTCAAATTCATGAAAATCTGATTTAACCTGTATCTACTGATAAAAATAAACTAGAAGAGGAAGAAGTCACTTGGATGAATAAATGGACAAAAAAGGAGAACAGAACTATATGAAAGGTCTTGGTTATGAGAAAAGAGGGAGAGGGAAAGAAATTATGTGAAACCCAGGGAGCCCTACCTCTGGTTGCAAAAGTGTGCATCCCAAGAAAGACACAACTCACAGCAAGAATTCCTTTTTTCCCTCATCTTTTGCCACCAACTTGATTTTCATTATTACCTAAAATTCCATGATATGGCAATATTCTATGTAATTAATAATTTTCTACTACTGTATATTGGATTATTTCCGTTTACATATTACAATTAATTCTTGCTTAACAAATCTATTCAATAAATCTTTTAGTTCCCCCTTCCTTTCTTAGGATACATTCTTAGAGAATTACTGAATTATATAAGGTTTTTGACTCTTGTTGCAAAATACCTTTAGAGTTTATCTCGGTTAGCACTATCAATAGCAGAACAAACATATTTGGATAATCTGCTCTGGGACAGATTCTGTACTTTTCCATATCCATCCCCACCACAAATTAAACCATGTTTTGTGTAAGCTGAGTCCCTTGTTCCTATTTTGGTAAATTGCTCAGCCTTAGCACTCTGCCCAGTAACTGTAGGGTGGGGGTTTAATAAATACTTATTGAATGCAAGAAGAGTGTGTTTAGCAGTTTCAGAAGCTGACATACTAAATGGACTTCCTGTTCTTATTCTGGTATTACCTTCTCCTCGTATAGCACATAGACATGTTTGCACCCAATATTCGTTCTCCATGATGCCTGATTAGATGCTTCTTTACTTGTGATCCTCAGGTTTTGATTCATGCCACCTTGTGACCGTGGTAGAACCGAGACCTTCACTTACATTTGTAAACCCCAACTACCTACCCCTTCTTATAAAATGTATACTATTCTAACTTAAGTTCTGAACTGCTAACCAGTTGAATAAAATTTTATAGAGTACTAACAACTGAGCATTCGTTTTATATTCTGCATTTTAACTTTGACCTCATAGATAACTCAGTGAAGAAAATGTGTGCACTGACTGAATAGACTGCTCATAATGGGAGCTCTCACTTTCCCTGAGTACTTGCTCTCAAAGATAAATACACTTAGAAAAAGGTCACCAAGATTTTAATCTAATTCTTCTTGACTGACTTGCAGGGCATGGTACTACTTTCTGAGAGCAAATCTTCCTTTTATTTTTTCTCACAAATGAGTTTTATATCCTCTCAGAATTACTTCTGGTGACATTTGACCATACACAAGTGTTTGTAACTTTGAAATTTTCGTCATAATTTTTTATTGGAATGACTACTACTGTTTGTAATTGAAAGTAAATTGTAGGGAGATATTTTGAAGCTATACAAAATATCTTGCTTTTTTGTGGTACTGGGGGTGGAACTCAGGTACATTCTGCCTCCAAGCTACACCCACGGCCCTATTTTGTTATTCTTTATTTTGAAACAGGGTCTCACTGAGTTGCAAAGGGCCTCACTAAGTAGCTGAGGCTGTCCTTGAACCTCCTGTCTGAGGTCTCCCAAATGCTGGGATTACAAGCGTGTACCACCACACCTGGCTTTTTTTCCTCCTTTTCAGACACTTACAAGTTTTAGCATCCAATGATTATTCTTGCCTGAATTAATTATGGCTCTGATTATTGTAAATGGAGATTTTATTTTTATGTTTCTAAATAAGTCCTTATTTTTATTTTTATATACTTTTTTGAGGTACTGGGGATGGAACCCACAGGCATTCTACCTCTGAGCTACACTCCCAGCCCTATATTTTTATTCTTTATTTTGAAGCAGGGTCTCATTGAGTTGCAGAGGCTGTTCAAGAACTGCAATCCTCCTGCCTCAGCATCCCAAATGCTGGGATTACAAGCGTGCTCCAGCACGCCTGGCTTATTTTATACTTTACTGATGCATTACAGTCTCATCATAATGTCATTCATACTGATAGTGACATACGTGCACACAGTCCTTGGTGAGCTTTCCTCTGGTTCCCTCCTCATACAGGATATTGAGATTGGCATTGGTATTCATACATAAATAAACAATGTTAGTGGAAGTGTTTCATTCATCAATTCTCCCTCTCCCACACCTTGCCTAGATCATCTTTCTCACTCCACTGGAGTTTTCCCTCCATTATCTAAAGGCCCTTGTATACCCTGATGGCTCCCTAGCTTCTTCATATGAGAGAAAACATATGACCCTTTATTTTCTGAGACTGGATAATCTCACCTAACATAATGATCTCCAGGTACATTCATTTTCATGGAAATGACATAATTTTGTTCTCCTTTATTGCTGAGTAGAATTTAATTATGTATATGTCCTACAATTTTTAATATATTCATCTGTTGATGGTCACCTAGGTTGGTTCCATAATTTGGTTATTATGAGTTGAGCTGCTATAACATGGATACACATGTATTAGTGTAATAATTTGATTTCAGTTCCTTTGGTAAGATACCCAGGAGTAGTATCTTATGGTGAATACGGAGCTGGATCATATGGTGGATATATTTCCATTTTCTTAGGAATCTCTACACAGCATGGTATTGGCACAGAAACAGGCACAGAGACCCATGGAACAGAATAGAATATACAGAAACAAATTCATACGCTTTATAGTCAATTGATTTTTGACAAAGGTGCCAAAAACATACATTGCAGAAAGAACAGCTTTTTCAACAAATGGTGTTGGGAAAACTGATTATCCATCCATTTGTAGGAAAATGGGATTAAATCCCATCCTCTCACTCTGCACAAGAGTCAACTCAAGATGGATCAACGATCTTGAAATTAGACCAGAGATTTTGAAATTACTAAAGGAGGGCATAGATACAACACTCTAACATGTATGCACAGGTAGAAACTTTTTCAGTAAAACCAGAAAAGCTCAGGAAATTAAAACAATTATTAATAAGTGGTATGGCATTAAACTAAAAAAATTCTGTTCATCAAAGGAAACTGTCAAGAGTCCAAAGAGATAGCCTACAGAATAGGAGAAGATCTTTGCCAGATACTCCTCCAATAGAGAACTAATATCTAGAATATGCAAAGTACTTAAAAGACTTAACATTAGCTGGGCGTGGTGGCGCACGCTTGTAATCCCCGTGCTTGGGAGGCAGAGACAGGAGGATCGCGCAGGTTCGAAGCCATCTGCGCACGCTGGCTGGCTTAAGAGACCCTGTTTCCAAATAAAAATGTAAAAATAGGTCTGGGAGTGTAGCCCGGAGGTAGAAGGGCTTCCAGGAACCCCAGTACCACCAAAAAAAAGGCTTAACATTAAAAAATCTCAACCAAGAAATAGGCAATTAAACTAAATAGACACTTCACAAAAGAAGAAATACAAATGGCCAATAAATACATGAAAAAATGTCCAGCAGCATTAGCAATCAGGGAGTTGCAAATCAAAACTACACTGAGATTCTATCTAACCCCAGTCAGAATGGCAATCATCATGAAGCCCAAATAAGCAAGTGAACTAAAAAGACACTTCACAGAAGCAGAAATACTAATAGCCAATAAATGTATGATAAATTTTCAACATCTTTAGCAATCAGAGAGATGCAAATCAAAACTACCCTAAGATTTCACTTAACCCCAATTTGAATGGCAATCATTAAAATCACAAACAACAATAAATGCTGGGGAGGGTGTGGAGAAGTAGGAACTCTAATACATTCTTGATAGGACTGATAATTAGTGAAACCACTCTGGAAAACAGTATGGAGGATCCTCAAAGGAATGGGAATGAACCTACCACATGACCCTGCAATACCACTTCTGGGTGTCTACCCAAAAGAATGGGAATCAAACTACCAGACTAATGCATGCATATTTATGTTTGTAGCCACACAATTCACAATTGCCAAACTATGGAACCTGCCAAGATGTCCATCAACAGATGCATGGAGTACAAAACTATGGGGTATGTACACAATGGAATTTTACTCAGCCATAAAGAAGAACAAAATTATGCCATTTTTAGGGAAATGGGTGAAACTAAAGAACATTATGCAAATTGAGATTAGTCAGTCATGAAAAGTAAAAAGTCAGATGCTCTCCCTAATATGGGGAAGCTAAAATGGGACATAAGAGGGACTCCAGTCAAAGAAAGAGAAATCTTAGATGAGTAAAGAAGGCATTGAAGGAGATGGGAGAGGGGAAGAAAGAAACTTCCTAATGTACATGATGTACATTCACAAATATATCAAAGTCAATCACTAAGCCAAACATGAGAAGGAGGAAGGGGGAGGGAATGGGGCAGGAACTGGGGAAGAGCTACATGAGTGATGTGTGATGTGTGCTTCTACCGTTTTGTGATCCATTAAGATGTATGACAACAAAGTACCAATAAAAAGGAAGTCAAACAACAATAAATGCTATTGAGGATGTGGGGAAATAGGAACTCTTCTACATCGTTGGTGGGAGTGCAAACTAGTGCTGCTATGAAAATAAAGACTCTAACTCAATCCCTGTTAGTTGGAGTTATGTAAGGGAAAGTTTATTCATTCATTCATTCATTCATTCATTCATTCATTCACTCACTCATTCCATTATGGACTCATGTATCTAATGGGCCACATTTCATTATTGTCAGCATTTACTTTTTTCTTTTTTTTTTTTGGTGGTACTGGGGTTCCTGGAAGCCCTCCTTCCTCCGGGCTATACTCCCAGACCTATTTTATATTTTTGAAACAGGGTCTCTTACGCCAGCACGGCTGGCTTCGAACCTGCGCGATCCTCCTGTCTCCGCCTCCCAAGCGCGGGGATTACAAGCGTGCGCCACCACGCCCGGCTAGCATTTACTTTTCAAATAGCACATATTAATTATACAAATTGATCAATTTCACTTTGGCATTTCCATGTACATCATTTACCTTGATCTTCAATTTGCAACTGATTTGGCCAATGATAGCCTTTTTCACATTGGTTTATGTGACCCTTTAATCTTTCCATATCAGATTTTGAGCATTTTCTTACTTTCTGGCAAAAAGTACATCTCAGGCTCATTTTTTACTTTTCCTGCCTGGCACTGGTGCGGTTTAGACAGTGTTTAAGATATGAACTCTTTCTTTATCAGTCTCCCCTTTCACTCCCTCCCTCCCTAAGTTCTCCTTCCGCAACTCTACTAGTAACTACCCTCATTTATCTGAAGCTTCTTTTGCTTCCAATTTCTCTCTAGCGTTCACATTTGAGAGAACACATAGCCTTGATATGCTGAGACTGGCTGATCTCCCTTAGCACAATACTCTCCAGCTTTATCTTTTTCCTGCAAATGACATAATGTTTGTTCTTTTTTTTATGGACCTGGAGGGAAACACGCCAAGTGAATGTATGTTTGTATCACTCTGAACCTCATGATAATGTACAATTACAAAGTATTAATAAAAAGTTACAAAAGTTATAAAATTAACAAGTAAATTACATTAAAACAAAATTAATAATTTGTTTTTTGGGGTTTTTTTTTTGTCATACTGGGGATGGAACCCAGGGGAATTCTACCTCCAAGTTACACGCCCAGCCCTAATTTTTATTCTTTACTTTGAGACAACTTCTTTGAGTTGTAAAGGGCTTCACTAAGTAGTAGTTGAGGCTGTCTGAGAACCTCAATCCTCCTGTTTGAGCCTCCCAAATGCAGGGATTACAAGCATGTGCCACCACACCCAGCCTAATAATTTGTTTTTAAAAAGCCCTAAAACATGAGTGCTAGATGGGGTGAGCTGTATTTCGCATGATTTTGCAATCCAGTATCTAATGGGGAAACATTCAGGTTTGTAAAATCCTTATATGGGTTTTTGTCCCTCTGAGCATATTTTGGTGCAAATGATTTAGTTGCTCTTTGTGAATGGGACAGTTCTCTGTGGCCCAAAGCTGTTAACTCCTAAGTGTCATTAGGGGTCCACTTTTCATCACTTTTTCCTGCTCACATCACAGTTTTCTCAGATTTCTATCAGTAACTGGTGAAACCACATCTGAGGAAGAAATAAGCCAGGGACAAGAGGAAGATAAAAGCCCGGAGTCTCTCCTCCACACAGCCTGGTTGTAAATGGCATCAAGTCTGGTCTTCTTAAGGATATGATCCCTTGTCTCATTTACTCCTTTCCTTTGTGTAGTATTTTGCAATGACCCAACGTCTTTTTTTTCGTGGTACCGTGGATTGAACCTGGGGACATTCTACCTGTGAGCCACACCTTGGTCCTATTTTATTTTGAAATGGGTTCTTGCTAGAATTTCTAAGGGTCTTGCTAAGTTGCTGAAGCGGCCTCAAACCTGAGAACTTCCAGTCTCAGTCTCCCAATTGCTAGGATCACAGACATGCGCCACCACCTCTGTCTCCACCCCAGTTTTAAAACTTCAGTCAAGGTACTTATGTTGCTCAAACCCTGTTGGTAGCACTTTTGAGACTTTTCTATATCTTATGAACTTTGCATACATGGTCTCATTAATCTTCTCTACAACTATGAGAGGATTATCCGTTTCATAGATGGGCAAGCCGAGTCTTAAAGAAGTGAAGGAACTTCCTAAGCTTGCACAGATAACAAGTGTGGAGTGAAGACCTGGATCTGATTATATAACTGTAGCACCCATGTTCCCAGCACTAAGCTGCGTTCCAGAAGGCTCAATCTGGGTGTGTAAGAAATAGCACATGCGATGCATATATATTCACTTTGTACAATGTCCAAGTATTGCTGTCTTGAGTTGAATAAGTTCCTACCTACATTTACTCTCGTTTGAAAACAATTTGCCAAAAACAAATGTCAAGAGAAAGACGCTAGAGATTTTCCTTCTTTAAATATACAGATCTAATAGGGTCAGTAATATAAACATAGAGGAAACCCACTGGACTTTTGTTATGTGGACTGTGCAGTAATATATTTAGAAAATGCTTATTTGAAGTGATATTCCCAGCTTTCAGCCAGGTGATTTAACACATGTGGGAGCTTAACGCTTGGCAGGTACAGAGGGTGCTAACTGCATGTTGAACAAACCCCTACTGAGACCTTTAAATACTAAAATTATGCAGCATTTTGGTTTCAATTTAACTTTCAAAACCATTTTTTCTGAATATGCAAAAGCAATATTTGTGTGGTAGGAATATGTTAGATAAGAAATGTATGGAGATAAGCAAATGCTTTAAAGAAATCTTTATGGTCCCATCACCTAAAGATTACCATTCTTGGCAATTTGATATATATTCTTTCTAAATATTTTTCTGTATGTAATGTATGTTTAGTTAAAATAGTTTAGACCAGTTTGCAAAATCTATACATACACATATAAAGATGTGATCATATTAGGTACCATTTGGTAATTTTGTTTTCATTCTGTAAATATGTAAACAGATTTTGGTATGACTGAATATTTATAACCACCATGTATTTTGGGGAGGGCACTAAGGGTTGAACCCAGGGGCATTCTACCTCTGAACTACATCCCCAGCTCTATTTTGTTTTTATTTTGAAACAGGGTCTTGCTAAGCTGCTGAGTTTCTCTCTAAGTTGCTGAGGTTGGCAGCTATGATCCTCCTGTCTCAGCCTCCCAGGTACTGGGATTATAGGTGTATGCCACCACATCTAGCTAAAAAGCCATGACTTTTTTTTTTTTGTGGTACTGGGGTTCCTGGAAACCCTTCTACCTCAGGGCTACACTCCCAGACCCATTTTATATTTTTATTTGAAAACAGGGTCTCTTAAGCCAGCGTGGCTGGCTTCAAACATGTGCGATCCTCCTGTCTCCGCCTCCCAAGTGCGGGGATTACAAGCGTGCGCCACCACGCCCGGCAAAAGCCATGACTTTGAATGACTACATTGGTTATATTTAAAGCTGTAAGAGCATTGGAAGAATTCAAAGAGTTCAGTGTACAGAAAGGGTAGTATTGCTTTCTTCTTTTCCAAGAGTTTTTAGCTGCCATGTATTCACCTGATAGCTCAAATTCCTTTTCTAAATTCTAAGAGGGGCTTTCCCTAGCATTAATCAGTGGGTAATTTCTCCCTCCCACCACCTTAGCTCAGGTTTCCAGACTCTAGTCCCATGTTTCTAATTTTCTAAAGTTCAAGGGCAAGCCTGCTGATGTCAGGATAGCTCTATCTTGCTCACCATTGACTGCATCAAGGAAAACCCGCTGGGCACTAACTGGTTCTGGCCTCTCTTAGGCTTCCAGCTTCAAGTTCCCTAAAGTGGGAGCCGTTTCTGTGTCCCAGCAACTAAACAAAGAAGCAACCCTTTGTCTGCCCCCTTACCCAACCTGCTCCGCTCCAAGGGGGAAGAGTGGGTTATAAGACTTACAAGAAATGGGGAAAATGAATTTATGATGCAGTGTGGCCAGCACCCTTCCTGCGGTCTTGGTCCCCATTTTTTACTTAGAACAGGCACATTCTCAGGGCCCTCACTTATCTCTTCTGTTTGCAGTACCTCTCCTTTGTAGAAAAAAAGCAACTATTTCCCAGCCCAGTTTAGATCTAGACACACAAATTGAATCTATGATTGTAATGAGGGAACTACATCCATCACTCTTGGACCCTTCACTTGCCAGTAAGGGAGAATGGAGCTGGGCATGGTGGTTTAGGCCTATAATCCCAGCACTTAGAAGGCTGAGACAGGAGGATCACAGGTTTGAGGCCAGCTTCAGCAACTTAGGAAGACCCTGTTTCAGAATAAAAATAAAATAGGACTGAGGGTATAACTCAGGTTTAGAATGCCCTTGAGTTCAGTCCCCAGAAACACACACACACACACACACACACACACACACACACACACACACCCTACAGTAGTTAGCACATCCAGGCTAAGACTTAAAGTTGATAAATCAATTTTATCAGCAATAAACCTGGACAGTTGTGTTATTGTTGTTTCCTGTATCTTATTCTGGTATGTAATTTCTTAATCAATTTTGAATTCAGAGAGGCAAGAACTTAATCATCACCATTAACCTACGCCAACAATACCCCTCCTTCCTCTCACTGTCACTTGCTATCCTCCAAATTCAGTGCCACCCTCTTGACCTTTCTCATTTCCTTTGGTTTCTGTGCTCAGAATGCCTTCCTGTTTTTCTTGGCTGTTAATTTTCTACTTGTTATTCCAGACTAATAGCAATACATTTCTAAAACTATATTATAAAGCAGATTGTGTATTTCCATAGTAACAATGTAATGATTGGAGACTGCTTCTGAATAATGTTAGCATAAAATAGCATATTTTAAAATCAAAGATAAACTTTCTATAATCGCCTGTAGTTGTTTTTGATGAGTAAAATGTTTTTCAAAATTTAACAAGGAAAAACTTGTATAAAAGGTATGCAAAAGCTTATATATGTATTGATTTTTAAAATACATATAAAAATACATCCTAGGTATTGATCCCAAAGCCAAGTGAATATATAAACATAAGCAAAAACATAACATTATCATAAGATCAAATGATTTAAGCCTTCACAATTTAATCACTAATAAAATTAATTCCCAAGTCTTTATCTCCCTGAGATATTAGATAATATTTTATTATTTTATTTCTATGTAGCTGACATTTCATTTAAGGAGCTAGCCAGATAATTTGGCAAATATATTTTTCTTTAACAAAGATATCATTCCATTAATCAGCGTGACTTTGCTTATTAAGTAAAAAAGAAACATTGAAGAAGAAGAATTGAAAGTTTAGAACAGTCTGGGGCATGAAGAGCAGCAGTCTCTGGAATCTGGATACATGTTCATTTTATATACACATTAATTTATTTAAATCACATTCAAACAACATGTCTGGGGAGAAAAAATATCATTTACAATAGAGCGAAACCCTGAGGGATCTTTGTTGTGTTGTGCACCTTTTTGAAGGTGGCAGGGATGTGGACAATCCCCACAGCCTGTGATCTTCCCCTGGTTTCCACTTCACACCCATGGCCTTAATCTCAGTTCCAATTGGATTGTACAGGGATCCTAGCTGCATACAGCAGAGGGCAATTCTGGTTAATTTAGCAAAGGAGCTAATTGATAAGAAACGGAGAGGTCATAATATCTGAGAACAGACAGTGGAAAAAGCTTAGGAGTCAGGCAGGAAAGGGAAGCCAGGTGGTGGCTTTGCAGCCAAGTCACACCACACAACCATCAGGCCAGGCTGCACTGGTCATTCCTGTGGACACCACCAGCACCAATCAATTTGTTATTGATCGGTAAGTTTACTTTTGTCTTTGCCAAAATGAAATAGAAATGGTTTCTGTTTGGGCCATGTGCCCCATCCTTAGAGCCTTGCATGGGAACATCAGGCTGAGTGCAGGCTTAATGTCCTTTGGGAGCTGTCATAGAAGGACTTGGAGTCTAGTTCCAACCAAGGCTCACAGGAGGGCAGATTCCTCACACATGGAAAGAATTCCAGTGATGGATGGTAACAAATGCTTTTTTATCTCTGTTTGCTTTTCAGTTCTGCAACTGAATTTCAGCTCCTTGAGGAAGACTTCTCTAATCTTGAAGAATCGGTAGGGCCCTTCCTAGGTGGTTTATATAGCATCCCATGGCCTCTCCCTGGCACACTTCCTATATTTAATTAGTTAGGTAAGAGTATCTGTTTGTTCTGGGTTTCTTATCTGGATTACATGTTTGAGTTGCAAGAGCTACATCTATTTTGATTATTTGTTATTTTTTTGGTGGTACTGGAGATGGTACCCTTCCACCTCCGGGCTACATTCCCAGACCTATTTTATATTTTTATTTGGAAACAGGGTCTCTTAATGCATTGAGGCTGGCTTTGAACCTGCACGATTCTTCTGTCTCTGCCTCCCAAGCACGGGGATTACAAGTGTGCGCCACCATGCCCGGCTTGATTATTGTTTTATTTTAGAGCTCAGCAGTGGGCCTGGATTCTGTTTAATGGTCTATAGATCCACTTCTCTCTCCGCTTGAGTTTCAGAAATGATCACTTTTGTCCTGCATAGGTAACTCATTAAACCTAAAATTACAGGTTCCCAACAATCCAATCATTCCCCAAAGGCAAATTCCTGATCCAAGCATCCAATGCTTGTCCCCACAGATTAGTACTTTCTTGTCATTTCTTTTTTGCTCTTACAGATTTTCACTTAGTTTACTGCCAGCTCACACATCAAAAAATAGATGGTTTTTATTTCATCCAGAATTCTTCGTTTTGCAAAACGAGGAGAAATCTTTCTGAATGTAATGTTTGTTATATTCCTGGAAATAGATGACCTTAATAAATATTTTTTGGATAAATAAGTTGACTTCTACACTAATGAACAGAGGTAACTTTTTTCTTCAGCTGCTAGGCCATTGCTACATGTCTGCTAAGCTAACATTTAAAATAAGAATTTGAAGTTGGTAAAGAATTATGTATACTAAAAAGAAATGTCTATTTCCCTCATAAAAAACAAATCTTAGAAACACTTGAAATATTAAACCAGAAGGCTACTTTGTGGGTAGTGAGAGAGAGTTGGACCAAATAATCCAAACTGGTACTGGCAATTCTCCTGGCATTTCAAGGAGTAATTTTCCTAACATCTACCCACTAGCAAGCAAGCCATAAAGGGTTTCTGCTTTCCTTCCACAATGGCTAAATGACCATAAACTTGTTGCTATGTAGTGTATGTTGAGACAAAGCCAGAGTATTCCAAATATGACTGTCCTGAAAGAAGCAGCCAGAATGCAAAAGAACAAAAGAAGAGTGGAGGAAAGAAGAGAGGGAAAGAGGGAAGGAGGAGAGAGAGAGGAAGGGGAAGGGATATTATAGGCTCTATCTTTTTTATTTTTGGTATTGGAGATTGAACCCCCAAGGGCACTCTACTTCTGAGTTATACTTCAAGTCCTTTTTGCTTTTTATTTTTATTTCTTTTTGCAGTACTGGGGATGGAACCCAGGGGCATTCTACCTCCAAGCGACACCCTCAGCCCTATTTTTTATTCTTTATTTGGAAACAGGGTCTCACTGAGTTGCTGAGAGCCTTAGTAAGTAGCCAAGGCTCGCTTCGAACCTTTGCAATCCTCCTGTCTCAGCTTCCCAAGTGTGTACCACCACACTTTTGCTTTTTATTTTGAAACAGGGTCTCACTAAATTTCTGTCTCAGTCTCCAAGTCCTGGAATTACAGGCATATGCCACCATGCCCAGCCTGCATCCTTTTATGACTTCACCCTAGATGTCACATAGCATCAGCTGTACCGCACTCTACTGATTGGAGGAGTTCCAAAACTCTGCCAAGAGTCAAGGATAGGAAATAAAGACCCTGTCCAGCTAGGCGTGGTGGCGCACTCTTGTAATCCCCGCTCTTGGGAGGCGGAAACAGGAGGATTGCGCAGGTTCGAAGCCAGCCACGCTAGCTTAAGAGACCCTGTTTCCAAATATATATATATATATATGTCTGGGAGTGTAGCCCGGAGGTAGAAGGTTTCCAGGAACCCCAGTGACACACACACAAAAAAGACCCTGTCCCTTGTTTAGAAGAGTGCCAGACCTACTACACCAATTATATGTGGGATACAGCTATGTATATGTGTGTGTTTGTGTGTATTAGTATGGCCAGCTTTGGAAAATGCAATCTGCCACATACATAGATATTCTGTAGTTGTTATAAACATAATGTTATAATAGAAAACATCCAGCACAATGCCAAGGACTTCATAGTTGTTCCATATGCATTCATTCTCTTGATTTCTTCCCTTTATATAAGACAACATAGCAGGTTTTTATTTTAAGGGACACAAGATGTATGAGAAACAAAAACAGTGTGATTTTTCTTGCATGTTCTACTATACTGAGTTGTGAGGTCAGTAAATACCCATTTTTCAAAGGAGGGGATTATGGCTCAAAGATGTTTGGCAATTTTTGTCTTAAGCTAATTTGGTAGGATGATTTGTATTTTTGTTCTCCACTTCAGGCTTTAAATAAACTTTTTATTTAAGTGTAACATAAAGATGTATAGCTTGAGGAATGTTTTGCTAATTAGATACATCTGTGTAACTAGTCCCCCTACCAGAAGCAGAACATTATCAGCAACCTTGAAGCACCCTTCAGGTGCCTTTCTAGTCTCTACCCTGCTCAGCAAAGAGGAGTTGTTATATGACTTCTAAGGCCACAGATTAGCTTTTTCTTTTTAAGTTATTTTTATACACAAAACAATACCATATGCATGCTTTTGTGCTAGGTTGATGGCATTTGTTCATATCATTGAATTTCACAACTTAATGGAATTTTATTTTATTGATATTCCACTATTATTATTCAGTTAATAGCTGATTGACATGTAGGTGGCTTTTAGTTTTGGTCTGGTATGGGCCATGGTGCTACTGACATTCTTGAAAAGTCTTTGGGTAAACATATGTACTCCGTATTTTTTTTTTTGAGTGTACACCTAGAAGTGGAATGCTTGTTCTAAGTGTATCCAAATCCAGGTTCTTTTAAAAGTACATGCTATTAATAATCACACGGGGATAGTGCGTATCATTCAGGACCAGTCCAGGCACGCTGGGATTATTTTAGGCAGTCTCAGTGGAAACTTATGATTGCAAAATCAATATGTATGTGGATTTTTCTTTGACTATTCATGTCACTAGTCATCTGGAGAGCAGCCCTGTCACTTGAAGAATGACAGGATCAAACCTTCAGGGGCATCTCCTTATTCCTGGATCCTGAATGTCTACAGAGTAACTCCACGTAGGGACATGTGCTTCCTTGCACATGTGTTGTGATAATTTCCTTGTGAGTAGTCAAGGCCTGCCTGTGGCCTTTTGTAGAGCTGACAGTACTTGTGGTTTTGGAGTCTCACTGTTCTGAGCAGCTCATGGTTTGAGAAACACTTTGTATGGGGTGTTTTCTGAGTATCTATAACCTTGACTTACACTTTTATTTTGTCCTCCTCTCAAAACATCTTATGAAAAATTTGAAATGGTAGAAAACAAGTTTTAGGGCATTGTTCTGTGGTGTGTGTGTGTGTGTGTGTGTGTGTGTGTGTGTGTGTGTGTATTGGAGATTGATCCCAGAGTGTTCTACCTCTGAGCTAAACTCTCAATCCTTTTTATTTTTTGTTTTAAGACAAGGTCTCGCTTGAACCTGTAATTCTCCTGTCTTAGCCTCTCAAGTACTGGGATTACAGGTGTGCACCCCACCACATCTGGCTCCATTCTCCCTTAAATTGAAGATGAGGGTCCAAAAGTGAAAGAAGAAGGAAAATATGCCCCCCCCCAATTCCACATTGAATGACATAAAATCTCTGGAGAAAGGGGAAGTCTGAGTAGAACACCAGCTCCCAAGATGCCACAGAAATATCGACGTAGGATGTAAACAGTGCAGTTTCTTCCCTCCAGAGACAGATCTCAGAGAAATTCCCAGGGGAAACTGTGTCTAATCAGGTCCTTGTGGTTGTCAAGCAGCCTAAAGCTCCCTGTGGTATGCCAGCTAGAGTTCTGGTGGAATGGCTGGCTGGCTTTCTCTTCTGAAGTTAATGGAGACCACCTGGAAAAACCCAGAAACAAACCTGTTCTGTTTTCCAAGCACCCCGGAGAACTGGGGTCTGTAAAAGCTCTGTTCCCAGCACCAGAAAAGTCAGAAGAGTTCACCTGCATGCAGCCCACTTAATGCTCTAGACACTCAACTTCTCCTTCTAGCTGTTGAAAGAAGAGACTGCATGAAGCTCAGCACTTAGAAGGGACAGGGAGAAGGAAGACGAAAATCTGACTTTCTTCTTAATTCATATCCAAAGGATCTGGGGTCCATAAGTCCTTTCCTTCCTCTCAACACTGACTCTGAGGTGAGGTGGACTGAAGGGGCTCAGGGGAGGAAGGCAGGGTGTGTGGAGCCATTAGTGGGCACACTTAGCTTTGGCTTGGCTTTCTCTCCTGATGGGAGCCTGGCATGCAGCTGGGAGAGAAAGGCAGAGAGTGGCAGGGTATAATGGAGGCCAGGAGAACTGTTTCACAGGGTACTGAGACAGTGAGACCTGGTTGTGCTCCTGGCTTTTGGAGTGTCCTTCTGAGAGTCCTTGGGCAGCAAGTCGAGGTATGTTGTTTCCTCACTTCTCAAGTAGAGGCAGAATCCTTGCCACCAACCTGGCATGGTGGTGTATGCTTGTAATCCCAGTTACTTAGAAGGCTGAGACAGGAGGTTCACAGGTTCCAGACCAGCCTCAGAAACTTAGTGAGACTCACAGCAATGTTGCAAGACTCTGTTTCAAAATAAAAACATAAAAAGGCTCTGGGGTTCTAGCTTGGAGGTAGAATATCCCTGGGTTCAACCCCTAGTACACACACACACACACACACACACACACAGAGAGAGAGAGAGAGAGAGAGAGAGAGAGAGAGAGAGAGAGAGAAGAATATTTGTCATCCATACTAACAGACTAGCTGGGGTTCATGATAGCGGGGAGAGCTGAGTTATGGCCACAGTCATATTGTCAACAGCTTAGGATGAGGAGGGGCAGAGATGAGAAAAGGTAGGAGAAAGACAGAGGGCATCTGCCCGCTGACATCTTCTAGAGCCTTCCCATTGTTCATGCCTGAGTCTGTCATAGCTTCACATTTTGTCCTGTTTCCACAGTCGCTGCTCCAGAAGAGAATGATGCTGAGAAACAGATCTTCAGTGACGGAGTTTATCCTTGTGGGATTTTCACAACAAGCAGCGCTCCAGCTCCCCCTCTTCCTCCTGTTCTTGGGGATCTATGTGTTCACTGTGATGGGCAACTTGGGCTTGATGGTTTTAATCATGCTAAATTCTAGCCTTCACACTCCCATGTATTTTTTTCTTTTTAACTTGTCCTTTGTAGATCTCTCTTATTCCTGCGTGTTTACCCCCAAAATGCTGAATAATTTTGTGTCCGAAAATAGCATTTCTTACCTGGGATGCATGACTCAGCTATTTTTCTTCTGTTTCTTTGTGAACTCCGAGTGTTACATATTGGTATCGATGGCTTTTGACCGCTATGTGGCCATCTGCAACCCTCTGCTGTACACTGTCACCATGTCTCCTAGGCTCTGCTCTCTGCTGATGTTCGGTTCTTACACAATTGGGTTTGCTGGGGCCATGACCCACACTGGCAGCATGCTGAGGCTGACCTTCTGTGATTCCAACCTCATCCACCACTACCTCTGTGAGGTCCTCCCACTCCTTCACCTCTCCTGCACCAGCACCTATGTCAACCAGCTGGTGTTTTTCACTGTGGTTGGAGTGGTCATCACAGTCTCCAGTATCAGCATCTTCATCTCTTATGCCCTGATTCTTTCCACCATTCTCCGGATTCCTTCTGCCGAGGGCAGATCCAAAGCCTTTGGCACCTGTGGCTCCCATGTAATTGCAGTGGCTCTGTTTTTTGGGTCAGGAGCATTCACTTATTTAACAACCTCTTTTCCTGGGTCCTTGGAAGAGGGCAAGTTTGCCTCTGTCTTTTACACCAATGTGGTTCCTATGCTCAACCCTCTGATATACAGTTTGAGGAATAAAGATGTTAAACTTGCCCTAGATAAAACCTTGAAGAAATTGGTCTTCTAGAGGGTCTGTTTGTATCATTGGCAATGAATTCCTAGGAAGCATCTTGTATTCAAGTAACTTTCATTGACAGGAGAAGGAATTTGAATGTCATCAAAGACTTCTCTCTTCTTTTAAAAAATGGGAAGTCAGTTGTCTATATTGTCCCTGAGGATTATACCATTTTGTACTATCTAAATTGGCTCATTGTATAACACTTAGCATTTGTTAAATGCCTATTGTTTACTAAACTCTCTATTAGAGTCTTCCATTCTTCTTTGTAGGTTAACTGGGCTTGTACAAGCAAGAACATTTCTGGCTGGGAGAAATGGGCATGGTGGTATGAAAGTCCAGGACATTTTTTTCTTCAGTTATGTGAACAGTTCAGTTATGTGATCAGTTTTTACCAGAGACAAAGGGTATATAAGTCAATTACTTGGTGCTACAGGTAACACAATCTCCCAACTCTTAGAGATGCTTCTTGGCCAGGAAGTTGATAAATTCTCCTTTTCATGTACATGTATGTATACACAAGAAAGGGCCTTACCAAAGAACTTTATGTGGCCTGGTGTGTAAAGATAAGTCAAAAGCCAAATCTTCTAAAGTTTCAAAATTCTTGGGCCTTGGGATAGCAAGCAGGGATAGGCAAATCTTGTAATTAAGTAAATGTCTTAGGCTCTGGATGCTCAGCCTGAAAGGAGGAGCAAAGATCTTCCATGGATTTGCATAATTATGTGAAATGCTACCTTGGTCCTGCCCCAGAGATACTGTTCACATTTTGGAACTGTTAGGAAAATTCTTTAAGGCACATTTAGACTTTACCACTCTGAGAATGTGTGTGTGTGTGTGTGTGTGTGTGTGTGTGTGTGTGTGTGTGTGTGTGTATGTGTCTTACAAATAAGCATTAGAAAATAAAAAACAATGTGGATTTGTATTATACTTCCTATTTGCAAGAAGCCTGGGAGAAAGCTGTATTTTGAGTACTAAGGACCCACTGTACCACTCTG
Source organism: Muscardinus avellanarius (assembly GCF_963383645.1). Taxonomy (NCBI): domain Eukaryota; kingdom Metazoa; phylum Chordata; class Mammalia; order Rodentia; family Gliridae; genus Muscardinus; species Muscardinus avellanarius. Next base: position 124,591,953 of record NC_137786.1, on the reverse strand, counting down.
CTAGTGATCCTGCTATTATATATTGAATAGCTCATTTCATGAGAAATTTACCCTCATAGACTAGCCGGAGTGTAGGGAGGAAATTAAGGTAGGGCCAGAACATCCCACATGGAGAGAAAGAGGTGGAAACTCATACTGTGGCTGGAAAAATGGGCATTCTGATGAAAGGTTAGAATTTGTGATGTTCTCAAGGAGACCCTCTGTGAAGGATATTTGATGCTTTCCTTTTGGCTATGGGGAAAGTCATAAAGTGCTGAATCCCTATCTTTCACTTTGATTCTCTCTCCAATGATTCCATAAAGTCGGACAGTTGCTCAGTTCATGCTAGTGCAAGAGATAAGGCAGTGAAATGAACTAAAGCCTCCTTCATACTTACTAATCTTCAATCAGTTATAAATTAAAAACAAAAGTATTATCAACATTGATGGCCAAGTAGAATTATGTAACAATTATGTGGCTATATACTTTTGGAGCATAAGGAGGAATACATTGTTCTTGATGTCTACATATTCTCTAATATTATAAACTGGTAGAGAAGACAGAGATAAGGGATGGATGTCAAGTAGTGGGACGAGAGTCCAAGGAGAACTTTGGGTGGATTTGGGGGAGGAAAGGCAGATGCAGGAGTGGATGGGAAGATATCTGTAACTGTTTCAGTGCTCACCTCAGCCCGGATATAGATTCAAATCTGTCCCCTTACACACCATAAATGAAAAACATCACTTGCCAAGTGCTTCAGCTGCTAGTAACAGAAGTCTGACTGCTGTGGTTTAAACATACCAGAGCTTAAGTACTTCTTAACATGAAAAGAATCCCAGAGAGGGTGGTTCAGAACTGATATGACGATGCTGAGTCATGGAGGACTCCGCCTCTATCTTTCTTCTCTTCCTTCTTAGTAGCAACTTCTTTCTCAGTCATGTAGTTTGGTTTCCGAATGGCTGCTAGAGATTTTATGATTTTGTTCATATTTTAAGCAGCAGGAAAACATAGGAAGGAAGGAAAGCAAAAGAGTGCTTTACCTATTCAACAAGTGACATCCATTGACATCTTATTAGCTACCCCTTCTTGGAAGGGAGGCTAAGAAACTTAGCATTTAACTGGAGAACATTATCATTATGTAAATAAAATAAAATTTTATTGGGAAGGAGAAAGGAGAAAAGACTATTATGTAGACAGCTACTGGTCTCTACCAAAGAACAGGATTCCACTTGCCAGGAAAAGGTTCAGAAGTGGGTGCTTTCTATTTTTGCTTTCTTATCAGGTCCCTGCTAGGAGAGGAGAATTGACTCACTGGAAAGGTAAGATTGAAGGAGATTGAAAAGTTGGTCATTAGCTGGGCATGGTGGTGCATGCTTGTAATCCCAGCGTTTGGGAGGCTGAGACAAGAGGATCACAGTTCAAGAACAGCCTCAGGTACTTAGTGAGGCCCTTTGCAACTCAGTGAAGCCCTGTTTCAGAATAAAAAGTAAAAAACAGGGCTGGGGATGAAGCTCGGAAGTAGAATTCCCCTGGCTTTCATCTCCAGTACAGCAAAAAATAAAGCATTAATAAATGTAGAAAAAAGTGAAATCTTGAACTTCGTATGTCACTTAGGAATGGCTTATTTCCATCAATAAATTGTTGAAAGATAAATCATCTTCTTGGTTTTCTATGAAATTATGGATTGCCTAACTTAATTCATTGGTCAAATCTTCCTATTAGCTCTTAATGAGCCCCTTATTGGCTTTTGATGGATCCACCATCCACATTTCTTATTGAATTGCATTTTGTATACTCTCAGAAACTTTGTTTTTGATATCATTATCACTAATCCACTATCAGAGGAAGGGAGGTCATCCCAGGTAATAAGGAAATGAAAGCTTCAGTCACCAGAAGTCCCTCTGCTAAAAGTACAGACAACTGTATGTGGGAGAGGAAGGGTGGCAATATTCCTCACTCACTCTCCCTCCTCTGTGGGACCTGATTAATTAGAACACAACAAGCCAAAAGAGGTTGAAATACCATTGTACCTTTATTAATAATAAAGCTGAACATGCAAATATGTCAGAATTCACTCAATTCCTCCCTCCCTGAACTCTAACTTGGCCTAACAGGAGACAGAAGTTGAAAATGAAATAGCACAGATCTGGCTCATCCTTACCAAAACTCGCCTCACTTCATTACCAGCAGGCTAGCCATGAAGACCCTGGGCACATCTCCATCAATGACCAACTTTTCTTTTTTCTTTTTCTTTTTTTTCCTTTTTCCTTTTGGCAGTACTGGGGATGGAACCCAGAGGTATTCTACCTCCAAGCTACACCTCCAGACCTATTTTTTATTCTTTATTTTGAAGCCAAGTCTCACTAACTTGCAAAGGGCCTCACTAAGTAGCTGAGGCTGTTCGCGAACTGCAATACTCTGGTCTCAGCCTCCCAAATGCTGGGATTACAAGCATGCACCACCACGCCCAGCAAAAGATGAACAACGATAATAAAATAGAACAACCATAACATAATGTTGTAATTAAAATGCCAGCATCAAACTCTGGGCCCCGGGCCAGAATGCGCGTAGCACTCCAGACCCCTGGAGAAGCCGGGCACAGTAAGACGCTGGGTCCCGGGCGGGGATCGCGTGGGGCACGCAAGCCGGGGCCCGGGTCACGGGACTCTGGGCCCTGGGCCAGAACGCGCATAGCACGCCAGACCCCTGGAGAAACCGGGCCCAGTACCTTGGGTCCCGGGTGGGGGTCGCGCGGGGCACGCCAACCGGGGCCCCGGTCGCGGGACTCTGGGCCCCGGGCCAGAACGTGCATAGCACCCCAGACCCCTGGAGAAGTCGGGCACAGTAAGACGCTGGGTCCCGGGCAGGGGTCACACGGGGCACATCAGCCAGGGCCCAGGTCGCGGGACCCTGGGCCCCAGGCAGAGTAGTGTGGAGCACTCTGGACCCATGGAGAAACCGACTGGGTCACAGTGCTACTGAGTGCCTGATCCCACTACCTCCTCAAACTACATATACTGTCTTCTCTTATTTAAAAAAAAAAAAAGGAAAAGAAAAAGAAAAAGAAAAATATCGGAGAGGAGTTAAGAAAGCCGTTGCGGATGCCAGGACACTGGAGATGCAGACAAAACTTATCTAAATGCACTGGAACTTATGGAAAAATTCCCCATTAAGGAGGACTGCTGTTTTTCTATATTGTTAAGAATCTTGGACATCACCTGTAAGGAGAGAGTTTAGCGGAGACCAAGGAGAAAGGCGGTGTTGAAAGTGGTCTCCGTGATGGCGGTGAAGACTTGTATTCAGGAGAAGCAGAAACCAGATCCTACCAACCTTATTATTATTATTATTATTATTTTTGGAGAAATTACACCAAATGTCGAATGCTACCGTCACGCATGCTTAGGAACACTGGACAACATTCAGAGTGGAAAAAGAGCCTGGGAAGGATTTGAAATGATGGAGGCAGTGGTAATGGCAGTGGCCAGTACTCAGGGGAGGCAGAGATCTGATACATTACACCTGGAACCTTTGAAATAATAACCCCAGAGACAGTGATCGGAGACTGCTGAGGGGTTAGGACAGTGCCGGGGCCAATGGCTGACATTGGAGCCTGCCGTGAGGCAAGGCCACTACTGGGGCCTCCGAGGTCGATATCAGAGCCTGCCGAGGGGTTAGGCCAATGCTGGGGCCAGTGAGGCCGGGATCGGAGCCTGCCATGAGGCAAGGCTGGTGCTGGGGCCTTTAAGGCCAGGATCGGATCCTGCTGAGGGGTTAGGCCGGTGCCTGGGCCAGCAAGGCCAGGATTGGAGCTCACCGTAAGGAAAGGCCAGTGCTGGGGCCTCCGAGGCCTGGATTGGAGCCTGCTGAGGGGTTAGGTCGTTACCGGGGCCAGCGGCCGGCATCGGAGCCTTTCGTGAGGCAAGGCTGCTACTGAGACCTCCGAGGCCAGGATCGGAGCCTGCCAAGGGGTTAGGCCAGTGCTGGGGCCAGTGAGTCTGGCATCGGAGTTTGCCATGAGGCAAGGCCGGTGCTGGGGCCTCTGAGGCCAGGATAAGAGCCTGCCGAGGGGTTAGGCCAGTGCTGGGGCCAGTGGCCGGCATCGGAGCCTGCTGTGAGGCAAGGCCACTACTGGGGCCTCCGAGGCTGGGATCAGAGCCTGCAAAGGGGCTAGGCCGATGCCGGAGCCAGCAGCCAGCAGAGGAGCCCGCTGTGAGTCAAGGCCGGTGCTGGGGCCTCCGAGGCCGGGATAAGAGCCTGCCGAGGGGTTAGGCCAGTGCCGGGGCCAATGGCCAGCATCGGAGCCTTCCGTGAGGCAAGGCCACTACTGAGGCCTCCAAGGCCGGGATTGGAGCCTGCCGAGGGATTAGACTGGTGCAGGGGCAAGCGAGGCTGGCATCGGAGCCTGCCGTGAGGCAAGGCCAGTGCTGGGGCCTCCGAGGCTGAGATCGAAGCCTGCTGAGGGGTTAAGCCTATGCTGGGGTCAACGGCCGGCATCGGAGCCTGACAGGAGGCAAGGCTGCTACTGGGTCCTTCGAAGCTGGGATTGGAGCCTGCTGAGGGGTTAGGCCAGTGCTGGGGCCAGTGAGGCTGGCACCGGAGCCTGCTGTGAGGCAAGGCCGATACTGGGGCCTCCAAGGCCAGGATAAGAGCCTGCCGAGGGGTTAGGCCGGTGCCGGGGCCAATGGCCAGCATTGGAGCCTGCCATGAGGCAAGGCCACTACTGGGGCCTCCGAGGCTGGGATCGGAGCATGCCAAGGGGTTAGGCCGATGCCGGGGCCAGCGGCCAGCATCGGACCCTGCCGTGTGGCAAGGCCGGTGCTGGGGCCTTCAAGGCTGGCATAAGAGCCTGCCAAGGGGTTAGGCTGGTGCCGGGGCCAGTGAGGCTGTCATCGGAGCCTGCTGTGAGGCAAGGCCATGGCTGGGGCCTCCGAGGCCGGAATCAGAGACTGCCAAGGGGTTAGGCTGGTGCTGGGGCCAGCAAGGCCGGCATCAGAGCCTGCCATGATGCAAGGCTGGTGCTGGGGCCTCCGAGGCTGGGATAAGAGCCCGCCGAGGGGTTATGCCGGTGCCGGGGCCAGCGGCCGGCATCGGAGCCTTCCGTGAGGCAAGGCCGCTACGGAGGCCTCCGAGGCCAGGATCGGAGCCTGCCGAGGGGTTAGGCCGGTGCTGGGGCCAGCAAGGCTGGCATCGGAGCCTGCCGTGAGGCAAGGCTGGTGCTGGGGCCTCCGAGGCCAAGATAAGAGCCAGCCGAGGGGTTGGGCCGGTGCCGGGGCCAATGGCTGGCATCGGAGCCTGCCGTGAGGTAAGGCGGTGCTGGGGCCTCCGAGGCCGGGATTGGAGACTGCCGAGGGGTTAGGCCAGTACTGTTGCCAACAAGGCTGGGATCGGAGCTCACCGTGAGGCAAGGCCAATTCTGGGGCCTCCGAGGCCGGGATTGGAGCTTGCCAAGGGGTTAGGCCGGTGCCGGGACCAACGGCTGGCATCGGAGCCTGACAGGAGGCAAGGCCGCTACTGGGGCCTCCAAGGCTGGGATCGGAGCCTGCCAAGGGGTTAGGCTGGTGCTGGGGCCAGAGAGGCCGGGATTGGAGCCTGCCGTGAGGCTAGGCTGGTGTTGGGGCCTCTGAGGCCGGGATTGAAGGCTGCATAGGGGTTAGGCCAGTGCCGGGGCCGATGGCTGGCATCGGAGCCTGTCGTGAGGCAGGGCCACTACTGCGGCCTCCGAGGCTGGGATCGGAGCCAGCTGAGGGGTTAGGCAGGTGTCGGGGCCAGCGAGACCAGAATTGGGGCCTCCCATGAGGCAAGGCCGCTGCTTGAGCCAGCGAGGTCTGGATCAGTCCACCGGGTAGCCAGGCCACTACTGGGGCCGTCAAGAGTGGGATTGGTACTTGCAACGTGGCATGCACAGAGAAATATCGTAGAAAATATAAATCAGATGCTTCCCCTAATCAACAGGAAGAGGTTGAGCTATAGAAAGGGCCCTATAGTGAAGCAACTAATGTGACCAATCAGAGGGTATGGAATAGTGGAGGATGGAGCCTCTTTAAAACGCAGGAGGTACATAAACAAATGTATCAAAGTTAATCACCAAACAAGCATGGGATTGAGGGAGGGGGAGGGAATGGGATGGGGGCTGGATGAGGACTAATTGGATGATGTGTGCTTGTATATCCTCTCAAGTCTTGTACTCCAATGTGATTGATATATGACTACAATGCACCAATAAAAAAAAATGCCAGCATCACTACCCTTGCACTTTTGAGACATTATTAAGATGAGGGTTACTTGATGGTAAGCACTGTGATGCTGGGACAATCTGATGCCCTTGACCACTAAGTGGCACAGAGCAGGTGGTGGGCAGACTGGATGAAGAGGTGACTCATGCCTTGGGTGGGAGGGAGCAGGATGGTGTGAGCTCTCATATCACTCAGAACTGCACAGAACTGAGCTTATGAATTGTTTGCTTCTAGAAGATTCCATTTAATATTTTTAGGCTCGGTAATTGTGAGCAACTAAAGCCATGAAAAGTGAAAGTGTAGGTAAGGGGACTCCTGTATATAAAGACGAATATGCATGTGCACCTATGTGTGTGCATGTGTGTGCATATGTGTGTGTGTAGATGTGTTCCTGTAAGTTATAAATATACCCACCTGCTTATCAATAGGGTAAGAAAGAGTCACATTAATTGAATAGATCTTAGGTCCCAAAAGCAAACATCAATAAATTTGGTATTGGAAATACTCTAGACAATGTTCTTTGATCACTGTGCAATAAAACTACAAATTACATAATCAGAAAACCAAAAATACTTTATTACCTCAATAATAAAATTGTCTTTTAAGTTGCTTATAGGTCAAAGAAAAAACATAAAGTTGCATAACACCTGGAAAAAGTATATGAAAGTGCAATCCTTTATGATATGGATTATGTGTCTAGTTGAAACAAAAATATAATCTTAAATATTGTATTAATAAGCAGTGCAGTAAAGATACGTGAGCTAAGTACTTGACTCACTGGGTTGACTTAAAGTAAAATTAACAAGACAAACAGCAGGAATTAGTAATGCTAAAAGCAAGCCGGGCGCGCTTGGGAGGTGGAGACAGGAGGATCGCTCAGGTTCAAAGCCAGCTGCGCTGGCGTAAGAGACCCTGTTTCAAAAATATAAAATAGGTCTGGGAGTGTAGCCCAGAGGTAGAAGGGCTTCCAGGAACCCCAGTACCACAAAAAAAAATAATGCTAAAAGCAGAAAATATTTAATAAAAACAAAAACAGTACAGTTAATAAATACATTCAATAACTTGCTCTTTGAAAAATTAAGCTAACCAATTCAAAGAAAAAGAAAGAAGGACAAATTAAAAATAAGAAAAAAGAAAGAATCTTGGAAATTTAGGAAATAAAATCAAAGCATCTTTTTCAGCACTGGTCAAAGGAATTAAAAGCCTAGGTGCAATGGATAATTTTCTAGGAAAATATAACTCAATTCAGCTAATTCTGAATCAAATAGAAGAACTAACTCACAAAAATTACTATGATGGTGTAACAGAGGAAGTCTACCAAAGAACAGATAATTCCAACACTATTTAAACAGATTTAGAATCTACAAGCAGAAGTTATTTTTATGAAACTCATACGTTGATCCAAAATCTGAAAAGATTGCATACAAAAAGGAAAACTGCAAGAAAACCTCACTATGAATATCAATATAAAACTGTAAATAACATATTAGAAAACATTCTGCAATAGAAGAGAATAACATACCATGTTTTACTGAGGTTTATTCAGTGGATGCATGGATAGTTTAATTTTAGAAAATCTCAAATCTTTTTATTTATTTGTTTATTTATTTTTGCGGGTCTGGGGATGGAACCCAGGGGCATTGGGCCTCCAAGTTACACCCCCTGCCCTATTTTTTATTTTTTTTAATTTATTTTTTATTGGACACTGTATTCATACATCATAGTGGGATACAAACTTTTGTAGACATACATGCACACATCGCCCAGTCAGCCTCCACCCGATCACCACCCCATTCCCTCCCCATCCCTCCTTCCCATGCTTGGCTTAGTGGTTGACATCTAGTATTATAGCAATTTATCCATAATTAAAAATGATAATCTCACATAACAGTTTCATTTGTCTGATACCAAGCTTTTGATGACTTAAAGATAACATTTCAATATTTCTTTTTGCGTTCTTTCTTACCAGAGAATATTTTTTTTCTATTTTTTAGGTGAAACTATCATATATTTATATATTTATTTTTCAGAAAAAATCTATCCTAATATGGAATATGGATTCTAGATACCCAAAATGATCTTGAAAAAGAACAAAGCTAGAAGATATATATTTTCTGATTTCAAACCATATAAAGCTACAATAATTGAAACAGTGTAGTACTATTCTAAAGGCAGATATATAAACCATTGGAGTTAAATACAAGCCTAAAGCTAAATTCTATATTATCAAGTTATTTTTGACAAGGTTTCCATGAACATTTGGTGGTGGAAATAATAATCTTTTAACTAAATATTGTTGAAACATAATAATTACATGGAAGAGAATAAAGTTGGACCCTTACCTAATCCCATATACAAATATTAACTCAAAATAGATAAAAGACCTAAATATAAATCTTAAGACTATAAACTTTTAGGAGAAAATCTGGGTCATAAAACCTCACAACACTGAAATTGGCAGTGATTTCTTGGATATGATTTCAATGGCACAGGCAACAGAAGAGTATACAAACTCCTTAAAAAAATATTGTATATACAAAGACAATGTAAACAGAGTTAACAGTTACTAATAGAATGGGATAAAATATTTCCAAATGCTATATCTGAAGGTATATTAATATTCCAAATAGACATCCTAAAAATTAACAACAATAAAGGCAAACAATACCATTTAGAGATAGGTAAAAGACTAACATAAGTAATGAATCTCCACGGATAACCAATCTTAGTTGTCTGTTGGATGGAAAATCTTGTTTCTCTGGTTCTGGTGTGTGTTACCTATTTCTTCTTTGTAGTTAATCTCTTTGAGTATTTTCTCTAGCGCTGGTTTTGAAGACATAAATTCCTTCAGTTTCTGTTTGTCATGGAAGCTTCTTATTTCTCCATCTAATTTGATAGAAAGTTTTGCTGGGTAGGAATTTTTTGGCTGGAAGTTGTTTTCTTTCAGAGTTTGGAATATGTTACTCCAAGCCCTTCTGGCTCTCATGACTTGGTTTGGGAAGTCTGGAGTGATTCTAATTGGTTTGCCTCTGAATGTCACTTGGCCCTTTGTTTTTGTTGCCTTTAAGATTCTCTGCTTGGCTTCCACATTGGTCATTTTGACAATTATGTGGTGTGGAGATCCTCTTCTCCGATCCTGTCTAAAGGGAGTTCTATAAGTTTCCTGGACCTGTGTATCAACCTCTTGCTCTATGTTTGGAAAATTTTCTGCTATTACTTCCTTGAAGAGATTGTTGATCCCTTTGGTATCACTTTCTTTTCCCTCCTCTATTCCAATTATTCTTAGGTTAGCTCTCTTAAAATGGGCCCATATTTCTTCAATATCAGATTCCTGCTGTTGGATATTTTTTCCTAGATTAGAAACTATGCGTTCATTTTTGGAATGATCATCTTCTAAGAGCGAGATTCTGTTCTCCATGTGGTCTAATCAGTTGTTTCTGCTTTGAATTGAGGCCTTTACTTCATTAATTGCATCCTTTATCTCTTTTTGGCTCTCTCTGAGTTCTTTTCGAAGCACCTCTATTATTTCTACAGTTATTTTCCTGATTTGATCTTCTAGAAATCTCTGATTTTCTGTTTTATCGGGTTCTGATGTTGTGGGGTTGTGGGCATTCATTGCTCCAGTATTATTCCTCTTTCCCATGATTTTGGAAGTTTGTGCCTTCTCTGGGTTCTTCCCTTGGGTCACTATGACTTCACTTAAGGTGTTCTGGAATTCGAGTCTGTAGTATCTCAGACTCCACTACTCCTTTACTGGGTTGTATCACAGAGTCTTTGACCCAGGGAGTCGATAGAGGCTGCTTTAGACTGTGGGTGGTGCCAGGTTGCACGTTCTCCTATGGTGTAATATCTCTGCCACCGCCCCTCCCCCACTGGGTCAAGTCCCAGTGAGTACAGTACTGGGATTTCTCCTCTGTGGCCCGCAATTTGACTCACTGTTCTTCAGTTCGCAGATGTAGCTGTACTGGACTCATTGAATTCTCTGCTGCTGCCGCTGGTGACAATATGGTGCCGCTGCTACACCCTCGGCTGTGAGGCTGGCTTATTTCTTCTTTGTTTTGAATTCCACTCTGAGAACTTGCAGCGTGTGCTGAGATCAGCCACTGGGAGCTTTAGATGTTCCCTGCGCTGAAAAATCCCACCTGGCTGTTCCTCAGCGGCTCACCTCGGCTTGCTGTAGCCGTCCGGTGAATTCGCCGCTGCCGCTGGCAATATGGTGCTGCTGCCGCGTCCTCGGGCGTGAGGCCAGTGTATCTCCTCTGTGGCTCTGAGCTCTGTTCTCAGTCCACTTTCTCTCTGGAGCCTGGTGATTTTTTTGTTTCTCTGGTGATGGTGTTTTCTGGCTATGAAAGGCGCTGATTTTGTGGTAATGGAGATTGGTTGTTAGCGGGGCTCTTAAGCCCCGCTTTTCTCGGTCGCCATCTTCCCGGAAGTCTCCTATTTTTTATTCTTTATTTTGAAACAGTGTCTCACTAAATTGCAAAGGGCCTCACAAAGTAGTAGCTGAGGCTGTTCGTTTACCACAATCCTCCTATCTCAACCTCTCAAATGCTGGGATCACAAATGTGAGCCACCACGCCCGACTTACTGTTATTTCTAAGGACCCATAAATGTTCATCAAACTATCCTCTAACTTTGGGTAAAACATGTAAATTTTTCTTTTTATATTATATTACTAAATAATAATATATTAGATGAAATATAATATTACCATAACTGTTTTGTTCACATGCATTTATAGGTTATTTTAATCTGCATCTGTTTTCAAGATTTGTACAAATATTCTGGGCTCCATAATTAATAGAACAAAAATCACAGCACACTGAACACACTGTCCTTAGTTGAAGACCAAGGCTATCTACAGGGTGGGGTTTGTTTCTTAACAGCAAATATAGTTTCATAGTGCAAATCAAAGAAAGAAGCGCTCTTAGTCCTGAAAGTGGATGAAGTGGGCAGTATACTTTGCATGTGACACCCACTTGTCCTTTGCTTCTGAGAAGGCAGAAATAACCCAGTCATTCTGCTGGTTCTTATCTTCTACACAGGAGCAAACAGATTCAGATTCACCATACGCTGGGTATGGTGGCGCACAACTGTATTCTGGGTACTTAGGAGGCTGAGACAGGAAGTCTGCAAGATTCAAGATCAGCCTTAGCAATTTAGCTCAGAGGTAGAATGGCTCTGTGTTCCATCCCCAGGACAAATAAGAAAAATAAAATCTGCTGGAAGTCACTAGAAGTCATAATAACATGGCCAATCTCATTTTAAGCTCATCTATATGTATTTTTTAATTGTATTGGGGATTTAACCCAAGAGAATTTTATCTTCAACCTATACCCCAGCCATTTATTTATTTATTTATTTATTTATTTATTTATTTATTTATATTTATTTTTATGGTAGTAGAGATTGAACCCAGGGGCACTGTATCTCTGAGCTATGCCTTTTGCCATATATATATATATATATATATATATATATATATATATATATATATATGTATATGTATATGTATATGTATATGTATATGTATGTATGTATATGAATATATATAATGTATATTTTTATTGGTATGTTGTTGTCATACATCTTAATGAAGTACAAGACGGTAGAGGCATACATCCATCCATCACTCATTCAGCCCTTCTCCAATTCCCACCCCAATTTCTCCCCTCTTCCTCTTTTTCATGTTTGACTTAGTGATTGACTTTGATATGTCTGTGAATATATGTCATGTACAATAGGGAATTTCCCTCCTCCCCCTTCCATCCCCCTCAGTGAGACTGTCTTATTTGCTCATCTATGGTTTTTCCTTCCTAGTCTAGAGTTCCTTCTATGACCCTTTTTCTCTCTAGCTTCTGCATATTAGGGAGAGCATACAATTTTTTGCTTTTTGTGACTAATTTCACTTAGCATAATATTCTCCAGTTTCATCCATTTTCCCACAGATGGCATAATTTTGTTCTTCTTTATGGCTAAGTAAATTTAATTGTGCACATACCTAAAAGAATTGCGATTCACGGCCAGCCTCAGCTATTTAGAGAGGCCCTTTGCAACTCAGAGAGACCCTGTTTCAAAATAAAATATAAAAAATAGGGCTGGGGGTGTAGCTCAGAGGTAGAATGCCCCTGGGTTCCATCCCCAGTACCACACACACACACACAAAGAATGAAAGGCAAACTACCAAACTAATGCATATGTATCTATGTTTATAGCCACACAATTCACAATCGGCAAAGTATGGAACCAGCTAGAATATCCATCAACAGATGAATGGATTACAAAACTATGGTATATGTACACAATAAAATTTTACTCATCCCTATTTTGCTTTTTACTTTGAAAAAGAGTCTCACTAAGTTGCTGAGGCTGACCTTGAATGTGAGATCTTCCTGTCTCAGTCTCCCAAGTACTGGGGTTACAGGTGTGCCTCATCGCACCAGCTTAAACCCATTTTACATGTCTCCAACTGGTGAATATTTAATTTTTTGTATTATTGTTTTATTGTTTCTTTGCATGTATATATACACTGTATAGTGCAGGAAGAAATGCAAAGAAATAGGAATATAAAACAGAGCGGGAGAGTAGAAAGTAACAGTGCAGAAAAATGTTTAGTAGCCAACACGAAAGGGAGGCAGTCACAGAAATAGTGTCCTGAATCCCTATATGTGACATAAAGTCTGCCTTGATTTTCACACATGCTCACAGCCTCTCGAATAAAGGTTTGTTTATAATGATGATTTGCACAAGTTCAGAGGATGAGCCAGCTTCATTCTGGGAGAATATCATGCTTCCCAGGGACATTGTATATATATATATATGGCATATAGTTGTATGTTTATTGTTATAATTTGTGTGTTAAAATAAAACTAGTTAAAAATTCATGATGCATCTATAACCCACTGATGAAAATAGTGTAACTGGGTGGTATCTTTAAATAGAACAAATTAAAATATCACCTGAAAAAACAAAAAATTAATAATGCAATTTACTAATACTAAGTATTCTGGCAAAACTCCACAAAAGATAGAATCTATCTTCTTGACATTACTTATCACTTATTGTAAAGAATATAAAATGAGGTTACTTTGTTGGGGCATATAGCACAGTCCCAGGATTTGTAAAATTTAAATTTTAATCAGATGACTTTAAGATTATTACAAACACTGTTTCACAGAAATGCATTCATTTAGACCATAAATTGTGTTGATGGGCATTCAAAACTAGAGGCCATAGGGCTAGGGGTTTAGCCCAGTATTAAAACACTTGCCTCGTATGCTCCAGGCTCTGAGTTGAACCCCTAGTACTGAAAAACAAAGACAAAAAACAAAATAATAGGTGCTGGACTGTAGCATTAAGCAGAACAAGAGTACTTGGAACCCACAGCCTAGGGTTTGATTATTTTTTAATTATTTATTTATATTTGATATATTATTTACACTGTGATTGATAAGTCATATTGAGTCTTTTTCACTACACAATTCGAAAAGGGCTCGGTAAGTTTTGCAAACTAAATATATTCAAATTGTTTAATTCAAATTTTGCTGTGAAGAATGTTTTTTTAAGTTTATGTTTTTTAATAAGGCGTTGAAAATTTTATATAATGAGTTATGTAAAATCCATGGTTTTACATTTTAGAGACCAGAGAAAGATGCAAATTGTAAATCTCAAGCAAAATACTTTGACAGTTACTGAGTCACCAGCGCCCCCTCATGCCTACATGAGCAAACTGCATGACCTGGAGTTTAGTTTGTTTCTGGTCAGTTGTCTGTCTGTCCTTGCATTATCAGAAGTCTATTTATCATCTCTATCTATCTATCTATCATCTATAATTTATATACCTAACACTTTATCATCTATCATCTATTATCTGTATTATCTATCTACCTATTTATCCATCCAAGTTTATACAACTTTTTTTTTAAAAACAAATACAGGTATTTTCAAAATACTCTGTGAACTGATCTTCTAACAACAATGTAAGATTTGTCTCTGTTCCAAGGTTAATTAAATTTCAACAGCAAGAAAATTATCATGCACTATTTTACTATAATCTGAACACCCCCATAGAAACTTAATAATTTTTTATGATGTGGTACTAGGGATTGAACACAGGGGCAGTCTAGCTCTGAGCTACACTACCTGCCATATTTATTTATTTATTTATTTATTATTTATTTATTTATTTATTTATTTATTTATTTATTTATTTATTGCAGGTTTGGGGATGGAACCCAGAGGCATTTGACCTCTGAGCTACACCCCCCGCCCTATTTTTTTTGTTTATTTATTTGTTTATTTATTTATTTATTTATTTATTTTTGAGGGTCTGGGGATGGAACCCAGGGGCATTTGACCTCCGAGCTACACCCCCTACCCTATTTTTTATTCTTTTTTTTTTCCTTTTTTTTCATATTTATTTTTAATTGGTGCACTGTATTCATACATCATAGTGGGATACATACTTTTGTAGACATACATGCACACATTGCCCAGTCAGCCCCCACCCGATCCCCACCCCGTTCTCTCCCTATCCCCCCCTCCCATGCTTGGCTTAGTAGTTGACATCTAGTATTATAGCAATTTATCCAAAATTAAAAATGATAATCTCTCATAACAGTTTCATTTGTCTGATACCAAGCTTTTGATGACTTAAAGATAACATTTCAATATTTCTTTTTGCTTTCTTTCTTACCAGAGAATCTATTTTTTTCTATTTTTTAGGTGAAACTATCATATATTTATATATTTATTTTTCAGAAAAAAAATCTATCCTAATATGGAATATGGACTCTAGGTACCCACATCGATCTTGAAAAAGAACAAAGCTAGAAGATATATATTTTCTGATTTCAAACCATATAAAGCTACAATAATTGAAACAGTGTAGTACTATTCTAAAGGCAGATATATAAACCATTGGAGTTAAATAAAAGCCTAGAGCTAAATTCTTCCCTATATTGTCAAGTTATTTTTGACAAGGTTTCCACGAACATTTGGTGGTAGAAATAATAATCTTTTAACTAAATATTGTTGAAACATAATAATTACATGGAAAAGAATAAAATTGGACCCTTACCTAATCCCATATACAAGTATTAACTCAAAATAGATAAAAGACCTAAATATAAACCTTAAGACTATAAACTTTTAGGAGAAAATCTGGGTCATAAAACCTCACAACATTGAAATTGGCAGTGATTTCTTGATTATGATTTCAATGGCACAGGCAACAGAAGAGTATACAAACTCCCTAAAAAATAAAAAACATATTGTATATCCAAAGACAATGTAAACAGAGTTAACAGTTACTAATAGAATGGGATAAAATATTTCCAAATGCTATATCTGAAGGTATATTAATATTCCAACTAGAAATCCTAAAAATTAACAACAATAAAGGCAAACAATACCCTTTAGAGATAGGTAAAAGACTCACATAAATAATGAATCTCCACAGATAACCAATCTTAGTTGTCTGTTGGATGGAAAATCTTGTTTCTCTAGTTCTGATGTGTGTTACCTATTTCTTCTTTGTAGTTAATCTCTTTGAATATTTTCTCTAGCGCTGGTTTTGAAGACATAAATTCCTTCAGTTTCTGTTTGTCATGGAAGCTTCTTATTTCTCCATCTAATTTGATAGAAAGTTTTGCTGGGTAGGAAATTTTTGGCTGGAAGTTGTTTTCTTTCAAAATTGGGAATATGTTACTCCAAGCCCTTCTGGCTCTCATAACTTGGTTTGGGAAGTCTGGAGTGATTCTAATTGGTTTGCCTCTGAATGTCACTTGGCCCTTTGCTTTTGTTGCCTTTAAGATTCTCTGCTTGGCTTCCACATTGGTCATTTTGACAATTATGTGGCGTGGGGATCCTCTTCTCCGATCCTGTCTAAAGGGAGTTCTATACGTTTCCTGGACCTGCGTATCGACCTCTTGCTCTATGTCTGGAAAATTTTCTGCTATTACTTCCTTGAAGAGATTGTTGATCCCTTTAGTTTCACTTTCTTTTCCCTCCTCTATTCCAATTATTCTTAGGTTAGCTCTCTTAAAATGGGCCCATATTTCTTCAATATCAGATTCCTGCTGTCGGATATTTTTTCCTAGATTAGAAACTATGCGTTCATTTTTGGAATGATCATCTTCTAAGAGCGAGATTCTGTTCTCCATGTGTTCTAATCGGTTGTTTGTGCTTTGAATTGAGGCCTTTACTTCATTAATTGCATCCTTTATCTCTTTTTGGCTCTCTCTGAGTTCTTTTCGAAGCACCTCTATTATTTCTACAGTTATTTTCCTGATTTGATCTTCTAGAAATCTCTGATTTTCTGTTTTATCGGGTTCTGATGTTGTGGGGTTGTGAGCATTAATTGCTCCAGTATTATTCCTCTTTCCAATGATTTCGGAAGTTTGTGCCTTCTCTGGGTTCTTCCCTTGGGTCACTATGGCTTCACTTAAGGTGCTCTGGATCTTGAGTCAGTTGTATCTCAGACCCCACTACTCCTTTACTGGGTTTTATCACAGAGTCTCCGACCCAGAGAGTCGATAGAGGCTGCTTTAGACCGTGGGGGGTGCCAGGTTGCACGTTCTCCTATGGTGTGATATCACTGCCACCGCCCCTCTCCCACTGGGTCAAGTCCCAGTGAGTATAGTACTGGGATTTCTCCGCTGTGGCCCGCAATTTGACTCACTGTTCTTGAGTACGCAGATGTAGCTGTAGTGAGTTCCGTGCTGCTGCCGCTGGTGGCAATATGGCGCCGCTGCTACGCCCTCGGCTGTTGGGCTGGCGTTTTTTTTTTTTTTTTTTTCTTGGTTTTGATTTCCACTCTGAATCCCTGCAGCGTGTGCTGAGCTCAGACACTGGGAGCTTTAGATGTCCTCTGCGCCGAGAAATCCCGCCTGGCTGTTCCGCAGGGCTCCCCTCGGCTTGCTGTGGCCGTCCCGTGAATTCGCCGGCAGTATGGCGCTGCTGCCGCGTCTGCCGCGTCTGCCGCGTCCTCGGGCGTGAGGATATCCTCTGTGGCTCTGTTCTCAGTCCGCTTTTTCTCTGGAGCCTGGTGATTTTTTTTGTTTCTCTGGTGATGTTGTTTTCTGGCTTTGAAAGGCGCTGATTTTGTGGTAATGGATATTTGTTGTTAGCGGGGCTCTTAAGCCCCGCTTTTCTCGGTCGCCATCTTCCCGGAAGTCCCCCGCCCTATTTTTTATTCTTTATTTTGAAACAGTGTCTCACTGAGTTGCAGAGAGCCTAAGTAGCTGAGGTTGTCTGCGAACTGTGATCCTTCTGTCTCAGCCTCCCTAATGCTGGGATTACAAGCATGTGCCACCACGCCCAGCTCTTATTTTTTATTTTGAAACAGGCTATTACTAAGTAGATGAGGCTGGCTGTGATTTTCCTGTCTCAGCCTCCCAGGCACTAGGATTATAAGCATGTGCCTCCATACCTGACTGAACTCAATAGATTTTTTTAAAAAACTAAAAGCAACTATTATCTTGAAAAAATCTGAAAGGATTGTGGGTGCCCACTTAGTGGAGTCTGAGGAAAGTCTTTGTTAGATCTGTGATGTCTATAATCTGAGGGCTCTGAGATGGCCCTTCCTTCAAGGAACTATGGTTAGAACTATCCAGACAATAGCTGAATGGCTATCTGCCAGAAAGGTCTTAAAAAATATTTCACCATGGAAAAGGGCAGTTGTATTAGAAGACTTCTAATTAAAAGATCCCCCCCCCCCCCGCGGGTCAGGGGATGGAACCCAGGGGCATTCGACCTCTGAGCTACACCCCCTGCCCTATTTTTTTTATTCTTTATTTTGAAACAGGGTCTCACTGAATTGCACAGGGCCTCACTAAGTAGCTGAGGCTGTCCACGAACCGCGATCCTCTGGTCTCAGCCTCCCTAATGCTGGGATTACAAGAGTGCGCCACCATACCCGGCTAATTAAAAGATCTTAAGACCACACATGACTCATTAAAATGGATAATTTTGGGGGGTGTGGTGATGCATGCTTGTAATCCCAGCATTTGGGAGGCTGAGACAGGAGGATCCAGGTTCGTGGCTAGCCTCAGCCACTTAGTGAGGCCCTTTGCAACTCAGTGAGACCCTGTTTCAAAATAAAGAATAAGAAAATAGGGCTGAGGTACAGCTCGGAGGTAGAATGCCCCTGGGTTCTATCCTCAGTACCACACACACACACACAAAAGGATAATTTCTATCTGGTTGTTCTTCCACTAATGCAGGAATTCAGCTCCTGTGAAATCTGGAGAATTTCTGTGAGTTTCCAGAAGAATCCAGCTGAGACCAGGAACCAGTCATCTGACTGGCAGCACTGTTAGGCTTCCTGGTATCTGCCAACCCTCTCCTGTAGGCTCCTCCCTAGAGGGGTGAGCCACACCTGTTTCCCTGAGTTTCTGTCAGATTGGCCTCCTGCTTCCTTTCTCTCTCTTTCTCTTTCTCTTTCTCTCTCTCTCTTTCTCTCTCTCTCTTTCTCTCTCTCTCTCTCTCTCTCTCTCTCTCTCTCTCTCTCTCTCTCATTCAGAGACCATTCTGTGATAATACAGACATGTTTTGCAGGGCCCTGCATTTTCTAGGCCCCTCACATGCCACCTCCCACTTCTGGCTACTAGCCACTTTCACACCCTTTTTTTCAATTTCTTTCTTTTTTCTGTTCACTTGTTTGTGTGAGACACATTTAAATGGGCACCAATGATAGGCTGAGCCCTGCATTTGGCTCTGGAGACATCGCACTGACTTAAACAGGTATCTACTGACTTCTTATGGAGCATCTGTTTCAACAAATCAAGGTGAGCCGGGCGTGGTGGCGCACGCTTGTAATCCCCGTGCTTGGGAGGCGGAGACAGGAGGATCGCTCAGGTTCAAAGCCAGCTGTGCTGGCTTAAGAGACCCTGTTTCCAAATAAAACCTATAAAATAGGTCTGGGAGTGTAGCCCGGAGGTAGAAGGGCTTCCAGGAACCCCAGTACCACAAAAACAAACAAACAAACAAATAAATAAACAAAGGTGGCAAAACAGATAGTCTTGCCTTGAATTCATGATGCCCACCACTTTACTATATCAGACACTGGAAATCGTCTTTGGGCTTTTCAGGGTGTCTATTAAATAAGTTGATTTTACTTGCTTTGATAAAATCCTTAGTGAGTTTTATGATGAAATTGCGAATTTAAATAACAACAACAATTAAAGTTCACATGAATCATAGAATAAAAACATTTGCTCTACAGTATTAAATACATACACATATGATAACGTAATAGAATTAGGTATATATATTTGGTAATAGGTATTACAAGAACATTTCTCCACTAAGCCATAACTACAATCTGTTACCATAATGTAAGTTCTATGAATGTAGGAAACTCAACTTTATGTTACACTACAAGTTTAGCATGTGCTATTATGTTGGAAAATTAAGTGAATCAGTTATTACCATTAACCGATTCCTTAGGTAACTTAGAAGAAACATCAGCACAAGAAATATCAGAGCAGTCAGTTCACTTCCTGTTCTATTTCTAAATAATAATAGGGATTTTTATGTAGAACACAGCATGACGAGCTCAGGCTGTTTACTTGGGAAAGGAAGAAGTCTTATGTCCTTCCCCAGTTACAGACAGTTTCAAAGTGTGCTCTTCTGGTCCACCTATTACTAATTTCTAAGCTGAAAACAATGAAAATGATGTCAAAAGAAATGCAATGAATATTGTTTCAAAGATTTTATTTGGCTTTTTTAATAGAATCAGGCAACCATTAGCACCAGGACAGTTTAAAAACACTCAGCTAGTGTTTATGGACAGAAAAGGGATGTGTCCTTCAGAGTCACCAGACTCACTGGTGACAGCAGAGCCTGGCCTGATAGAATGATCCGGCCGCCTGCCACTGGCTGATGCTCACTGAGACTCAACTGTTTCTGTAAGTTAGGTTGCAGCTCCTTACCTAAGAACTGAAGCACAGAGGCATCCCCAGGCCTCAATTTAATTTAATTTAACAATGGGAACTCTCTCTCCTATACTCACCTGAGGGGACATTAGCCTGCATTCCTAAACTCAGTACTAAGTGGGCCTATCAGTCTCTGGGAATCTGAATTTTCTCTGGCTTGCTGAAACTTCCCTTGCCTCCTTATATTGGTGCCTTAGACTTCTGATTACAACCCAGTCCCTGCTCAGACTGACTAGATTCTCACCCTAAATACTGGGCTGCACCTGAGACATCACCCAGAATTAACTGACATTAATATTTTCCTAGGTTTTCTAACCACCCTATTTTGTAATTCCCATTTAATATTTCATTGGGTACTCATGCTCCTCCAGAGAGTCATCCTTCTCTTTTATCTTTGACCCTTTTCTTGTGCCATTCCTCCTAGCACTCCCTGCCTCCCTCCCATGCTCCACATTTGAAAACACACACCTCTCCTATTATTCAGTTAACTTGCTTCTTTATTATATTATCCATTACATGTCATTTTCTTTATTGAGACTCTAACTTCTTTAACCAATCTTATGTGCTTGGGTAGATTAATGTACTTATCATCTTGACTGTAGACATAAAATTGCTGCATAGATTCTACTCGATTTTAAGCTATTCCAGGACAAAGTCCTTTAGAAATTATTTGTCACTGTATCTAGAAGTCAGGGGTGTTTTTTTCTATATAGGTAGCAGATTTTCAACTTTGGAAATGCAGGAGAGGAGAATATTTAGCTGAGAATCAGAGAGCATTATATGGAACATGTTGACTTAATTAACGCTCTTAACTAATTCTCTTCTGATCTACTTTTAACCTTCAGTGCATATCGTGGGATCCAGGGTGCACAGTGAATAAAGTCAACACTGTGTCAAATTTATCTGGGCACCAAAAGTGCCATATTATTGTTACCAAACATTCTGAATTCTGAGAGTGTGATTTGAACATAGCCTAAACTGGTCAATTCAAGTGAAAGAGGTCCTTTTGATTTTATGTTTATATATATATTTGATCTTGATCTTATGTCATATATATAAAATATATATATATATATATATATATATATATATATATATATATATATGAAGTCTACAAAAGAGTAGACTTTGGACCAAGGGGCAACTTAAATGCATGCGAGTGAAAGAAACAGGTCCTCATACAACAGTTTTAAAGGATTCACCAAATTTACAAATATACAGACCCTTAGATTTAACCATTGTATCCCGAGTGCTTATGCATATTTCTAAAGATTTATGTACTGTGTTAATCATTACAACTATTTTTTGGCATTAACAAAGGGCTGGGATTAACATAGTCATCAATGAGTAACTGATCAACTACATTTTTGGACATTTGTATAAAAATGCTATGAAAGTAAATAAATAATGAAGAAGTATCAGTGTATGAGTGTATGTATTTTTAAGTGGAAAAACCCTTCTTCTATTACTGTTCCAGTCCATGTTGGTTGGTCTGTAGGCCACTACTCTTCTGAATTTATTCTTTCTTTGGCCCCAAATTTTACTCATTTTCCAATGGTTTTCTAAGAAAGGGTATGGGTGAGAGTTGAGAGTTAAGTAGAGATAGAAGAGATAGTGGTCAGAGGGTACAAAGTTAGTTATATAGGAGAAATACATTCAAGAAATCTATGGCACATCCTGGTAATTATAGCTAATGATAATATACTATTGAAAAATGCAATGAAAATAGATGTTACATTTTCTCACTACAGAAATGATAGCTATGTAAGGTAATGTAATTATTAATTACTAGGTTTAATAAGTTCACTAGATATATACTTCAAAATATGCTGTACATAATAAATATCCACAATTTTATATATCAGTTAAAAGTAAGTGAATTTGGAAAAAGTAAAATGGAAAAACTGCATGTAGTATGTTACTAGTTGTGCAAATGTGGCAGAGTAATGCATGTAAATTTATTACACATGAATACAATGTCACTGATAGAAACTGGTTGCCTCCAGAGAGGGGAGCTTGGTGGCTGAGGGACAGAGGCAGAAGAGAGACTTTCACTTTTATATCTTTTTTGTAACTTTTGACTTTGGTACCATGTGACTACATTATATACTCAAAAGCTAAATAATTTTTAAATATGCTTTTATTGGTGCATTGTAATTATATGTAACAATCGGGTTCAGAGTGGTAGAAGCGCACATGCACAGAGCACTTGGTGTGCAACCCTCTGGGTCCAGCCTGCTCCCTCCCCTTCCATGTAAGTATTACTGAAATTGGTATTTATGACTTTGTACCCGTGCCGGGCATCATTTGAACTTTTTCCTCCATCAATTCTCCTTCATGATACTTTTCATAATGCTTAACCTTGGCATCATGTGAAGGCATTGTAAACTCCAAATACAAGGACATGTTCAAAAGGCAGGTGAGGACGGAAGTGGACCTCAAACCCCTCAAGTCAGTAAGACTTCTGACTGCTGCCAGGGCACAGGTAGTGGGTATGGGAGTATGTTCAAAGCTCAGGCCAAATTCAAACATACAACTTAATTTTTATTGTGGATTTTTCTCTTTTGTGTTCCCTATGCACATGTATGTAGCTCCTGGTCTGCCAAGAATGTGTGGATAACTTTGTCTTCTTTCCAGCCTGCTGAGTCAGTCTAGAGTATGGTTGCTCTAAGGATGACCATAGCCTTGGGCTAGTAGAATCATTGACTGCATTTGCTTTGCTTTCATTGAGAGGAACAGTCCCCAGGTGAGTTACATGAGGTGGGTGCTGCCCCATGCTTCCAACCTGACTCACCTTTGCATGACCTCTGCCTCAACCAAGCTATGGGTCTGAAGGAGAGGTTGTGATTGGAGGACTATGAAGAAATGCCACAGATTCTCGTCGCTCTTACATATATATTCTTATTACTCACATACTTCTTTCTTAGTGATTTGCATATAACTGATGGTTATGATATAGTAAATGTTACAAATAATTGTGGTGGGACATATTCTGGGTTCATTGGTTCATAAAATCTTTATGTTACAGTCTTTCTTCTTGGAGAAGAAAGGAGTCAGTATTCACTTAAGGAAAGTTTTAAGAAAAATTTGTTTCCACTGTAAACCTCCATCCACTTGTCCTGAAACATTTTCCACAAATGAACCAAATTTAGCTTTGTGTCAAAATAGGAACCGAGTCAGGCATAGTGGAGCACACCTGTAATCCGAGTACTTGGGAGGCTGAGACCAGAGGATCACAGGTTTGAAGCTAGCCTCAGCCACTTGAAAAAACTCTCAACAACTTAGTGAGACTCTTATTCAAAATAAAAAATGAATTAAGACTGGGGGTATACTTAAGAGGTAAAATGCCTTGGATATAATCCCTAGTCCCCCAAAACAAACAACAAAACAACAGCACCCACAAGCTAGCAACAACAACACCCACAGACAGGCAACAACAACAACAATAACAAATAAAAAACAGGGACCTAGTACACTTACAATTGCTATAAAAACTGAACACACTTTATTTGTTAAAAATGGAATTCTACACAATAATAAAATGACTAAAGCATTGATATATGTAACAGCTTGGATGGACCTGAAGGTCTTATGTTTTTGAAAATAAAAAATGTCAAAATGCCAATATCAGGAGACTTCCAGGAAGATGGCGACGGAGCAAAATGGGGCTTACGAGCCCCGCTAACAACCAATCTCTATTACCACAAAATCAGTGCCTTTCATAGCCAGAAAACACCATCAGCAGAGAAACAAAAAATGTAATTTTAAAGGACAGAGAAAAAGAGGACTGGAAAAACGAGACACCAGAAACCAAACCGCAGTGCTACAGCCTGAGCCGCAGCGTGAAGCGGCGGGCGCCATTTTGCTTTGCAGCACCAGGCTCCAGAGAGGAAGGGAACTCATAACAGAGCTCAAAAACCAGAGAGGAGGTACACCGGCCTCATGCCCGAGAACGCAGCAGCAGCGCCTTACTGCTG
Source organism: Muscardinus avellanarius (assembly GCF_963383645.1). Classification (NCBI taxonomy): domain Eukaryota; kingdom Metazoa; phylum Chordata; class Mammalia; order Rodentia; family Gliridae; genus Muscardinus; species Muscardinus avellanarius. The sequence goes on along the minus strand of NC_137786.1, from coordinate 124,567,827 downwards.
GCAGCAGCGGCGAGTTCACCGGTCGGCACCAGACCAACACACTCAAAAGCCCACCAAACTCCAGAGAGGAGCGGCGGACAGCGAGCTGAGGTGAGCCGCTGCGGAACAGCCAGCGGGATTCGGCAGATTTCTCGGCGGCGCATGGAGCAGCTAAAGCTCCCAGGGGCTGGGCTCAGCGCACCCTGCAGGGACTAGGAGTGGAGTTCAAAAACAGAAAAGAAATACGCCAGCCTCACGGCCGAGGGCATGGCAGCGGCACAATATTGCTACCGGCGGCAGCAGCAGCAAATTCACCGAGTCCACAACAGCTCCATCTGCACACTCAACAGTGAGTCAAATTGCAGCCCCTAGAGGAGAAATCCCAGTACTGTACTCCCAGGGACTTGACCCAGTGGGGGAGTGGTGGTGGCAGAGATATTACACCATAGGAGAACGCCCAACCTGGCACCCCCCCCCCCATGGTCTAAATCAGCCTCGATTGACTCCCTGGGTCTGAGACTCTGCAATACAACCCAGTAAAGGAGTAGTGGGGACTGAGATACCACAGACTCGAGATCCACAGCACCTTAAGTGAAGTCATAGTGACCTAGGGAAGAACCCAGAGAAGGCACAAACTTCTGACATCATGGGAAAGAGGAATAACAATGGAGCAATGAATGTCCACAACCCCACAACATCAGAACCTGATAAAACAGAAATTCAGAGATTTATAGAAGATCAAATCAGGAAAATAACTGTAGAAATAATAGAGGTGTTTTGAAAAGAATTCAGAGAGAGCCAAAGAGATAAAGGATGCAATTAATGAAGTAAAGGCCTCAATTCAAGGTACAAACAACCAATTAGACCACATGGAGAATAGAATCTCGCTCCTAGAAGATGATCATTCAAAAAATGAACGCATAGTTTCTAATTTAGAAAAAAAAATCCGACAGCAGGAATCTGATATTGAAGAAATATGGGCCCATTTTAAGAGAGCTAACCTAAGAATAATTGGAATAGAGGAGAGAAAAGAGGGTGAAACCAAAGGGATTAACAATCTTTTCAAGGAAATAATAGCAGAAAATTTTCCAAACATAGAGTAAGAGGTTGATACACAGGTCCAGGAAACTTATAGAACCCCCGTTAGAGAGGATCAGAGAAGAGGATCCCCATGCCACATAATTGTCAAAATGACCAATGTGGAAGCCAAGCAGAGAATCTTAAAGGCAACAAAAACAAAGGGCCAAGTGACATTCAGAGGCAAACCAATTAGAATCACCCCAGACTTCCCAAACCAAGTCATGAGAGCCAGAAGGGCTTGGAGTAACATATTCCAAACTCTGAAAGAAAACAACTTCCAGCCAAAAATTTCCTACCCAGCAAAACTTTCTATTAAATTAGATGGGGAAATAAGAAGCTTCCACGACAAACAGAAACTGAAGGAATTTGTCTTCAAAACCAGTGCTAGAGAAAATACTCAAAGAGATTAACTACAAAGAAGAAATAGGTAACACACACCAGAACCAGAGAAATAAGATTTTCCATCTAACAGACAACTAAGATTGGTTATCTGTGGAGATTCATTATTTATGTTAGTCTTTTACCTATCTCTAAATTGTATTGTTTGCTTTTATTGTTGCTAATTTTTAGGATTTCTAGTTGGAATATTAATATACTTTCAGATATAGCATTTGGAAATATTTTATCCCATTCTATCAGTAACTTTTAACTCTGTTTACATTGTCTTTGGATATACAATTTTTTTTTATTTTTTAGGGAGTTTATTTACCCTTTTGTTGCCTGTGCCATTGAAATCATAACCAAGAAATCACTGCCAATTTCAATGTTGTGAGGTTTTATGACCCAGATTTTCTTCTAAAAGTTTATAGTCTTAAGATTTATACTTAGGTCTTTTATCTATTTTGAGTTAATATTTGTAAATATGTTAGGTAAGGGTCCAATTTTATTCTTTTTTGTGTAATTATTATTTTTCAACAATATTTAGTTAAAAGATTATTATTTCCACCACCAAATGTTCGTGGAAACCTTGTCAAAAATAACTTGACAATATATGAAAGAATTTAGCTCTAGGCTTTTATTTAACTCCAATGTTTTATATATCTGCCTCTGGAACAGTACTACACTGTTTCAGTTATTGTAGCTTTATATGGTTTGAAATCAGAAAATATACATCTTCTAGCTTTGTTCTTCTTTGAGATTGTTTTGGGTATCTTGAGTCCATATTCCATATCAGGATAGTTTTTTTTCTGAAAAATAAATAAATAAATGTATGATAGCTTCACCTAAAAAAAAAAAGAAAAGAAAAAAATATTCTCTGGTAAGAAAGAAAGCAAAAAGAAGTATTGAACTGTTATCTTTTAGTCATCAAAATCTTGGTACCAGACAAATGAAACTGTTTTGTGAGATTATCATCATTAATATTGGATAAATTGCTATAAAACTAGATGTCAACCACTAAGCCAAGCATGGAAAGGAGGGATGGGGAGGGAATGGGGTAGGGATCGGGTAGGAGCTAACTGGGCGATGTGTGCATGTATGTCTACAAAAATATTTTCTTTATACCATTATGATGTATGAATACATTGCACCAATAAACAATAAAATAAAAAAATGCCAATCTCAGAGGGTACTTATTTATGAGTTCATATATCCTTCACAAAACAACCCAACAATAGAATGAAGATCAGGTAAGTGGTTGCCAGAGGTAAAGATGGAATTGGGAGGAGACAGGTATGAATATACAGAAGCAGGATAAGGGCATTCATCTGTCCTGGTGGAGCACTTCTGAATATGTACACGGGGTTGAATAGCATAGGGTTATGCACAGATCTTTATGAACATGTGTACATGCTGAGCTGCTGAAAGCTCAAGCAGATCTGTGGTCCAGTCAACATTATCCAATGTCAGTCAGTGTCTTAGTTTTGCCACTGTTGTATGAAAGGAGGCTGGATAAAGAGTTCAAGGGAATTTGTGTATTCCTTTTATAACTTCCTGCAAATCTAAAATTATTTTAAAATAAAAAGTTAGAAAAATATACACCCTTTTACAAATAGATTTACATGTGAATAAACTCAGGGAAATCTAAAGTCACTTTTTAAAAAATGGCCATCTATACATATAATAATTTTAATTTGTTAAATTTGTAATTTTCATGGAAATGGATAGACCTGGAGAATATTATGCTAAGTGAGATTAGTCAGTCACAAAAAGTAAAAAAATCAGGTGCTCTCCCTAATATGTGGAAGCTAGGGAGAAAATGGGTCATAGAGGGATCTCTAGACAAAATAGGAGAAACCATAGATGAGCAAATAAGGCAACCTAACTGAGGGGGATGGGATGGAGGAAGAGGGAAATTCCCTAATGTACATGATGTACATTCACACACATATAAAAGTTAATCACTAAGCCAAATATGAGAAGGAGGGAGGGGGAGAGAATGGTAGGAATTGGAGAAGGGCTAAATGAGTGATGTGTGCATGTATAACTCTACCATCTTGTACTTCATTAAGATGTATGACTATAATGCACCAATAAAAAAAGACAGACATTTTGAGTCAGAACAACCCAAGCTAATAATTTTTCATGAAATTGCTATTATTATTTTACACACAACTTTTTAAATTAAAAACTACCTGAAATCAATGTACCCCTTTTTGTGACTATAATATTGAAATACTAAAATAATAATTATTTAAAGGGACTTATTTTTATCAGATAAAAATGATAATGAAGATAAATTTTACAAAACTGTACAATGATACTTAGCAAGACAAATATACTTACTATGTTTAGTGAAACATTTAATGACTCTAATTATATTTACATCTTCATAAATGACAGCAGAGACTCCTACCTTGTGTACTTTGGGGACTCTATAATCCCTGGTGGGAAGTTCATGTCTGCTATCATGAATCAGGGTGTAACACAGGCACCATTGTTTCCTCCTTTCCTGGTTCATTACCATGGAGAGGTCCTAGGGGACACCTACTCCTGGATTTCTAATGAGATCTCAAAGCATGATAAGCCCTAAACAAATGCCATGTGCTCTGTGACATGGTGGCTCTGACATCAAGTCTGTGGCTTTCTTTCATACCCTCTGGGTAACTTTATAAGTAGAAGTTTGGTCTACGCCTGAGGCCAAGTCCTGGACCACTCAGGTCATGTGAACCATGCTCTGATACTTCGCCAGCTCATCAGGGCAGCTCTGACACATGAAGCCAGAGTCTCCTGCAGGACAGTGGAGGTGACGCACATAGAGGGTGGACGAGCACTGTGTCCTCTGCCTGGAAGGAAGAAGGGTGAGTTCATCGTCTCCATTTGTCTCTCTCGTGTTCCATGTGGGCGAAAAGCGAGAACTGCCATATGGAGTAACAAGAACCCCAGCAGCACGGGGTTCTGTCTCCACTGCCTGCAGCTGTCTCATGTCAGGCTCCCTGCCTGGCTCCTGCTCCAGGCTGGCATCAAGACAGCACAGCAGCTCAGGTGTTTATCATTCGCATCACAGCGTCAGGGGAAGGAGAGATGTGTCTCAATCTTTAAAACTTACTGATGCTATATTGTATATGACATACTGATTAAACTTATACATATGAAAGTGTGTGCATTTTATGAGAATAGAGTTTGGTTATTTTTTCAATCTTTAATATTAATATAACCAGAACCCAAATTGACTGTTTTTCTTTTATGCCCTCATATGAAACCCTTTGAAATCACATTCACCATCCTTTCTTCATTCTCTGTCTACAATGGAATAGAGGAGAATGTGTAGAAGCACTGGAGTATGTGGTTAATTATAAATCTTAAGCTACCCCATGTCCCCTTCAAACCTGTTTTTCAGTTGCTGACTTAATGGGTTCATATAGGAAGCTATCTGGGATCCATGTAGACTATAAGGGAATTCCTTCTGGAAGCAGAATATGAGCATGACATTTGCCCTAAAGGAATGCTTTTTCTACTGCTCTGGGGTGTCTACTGGAAAAATGGAAACATGAGTGGGAACTAGGAAGTGAAGGGTCAGACAAATGAAAGGGAGATAGACACATCCCCTTTACCCCATCTTATCAGCGGTTATATCTTGATTACTCTTTATCTTCTAGTAAGGACAGGAGTAGTTGTTACATTTAACTCAGGCAAAAAATTCCAACTCCAGAATGATTGAAATATTTGATGGGGAGATGTAGTAGCACATTGAGATATCAATTAAGCAAATAAATTATGAATCTCCTATAAGTATAAATCTCCTATAAATAAATAAATATAGGAACTGCCAAAACATGTTGGTGTAGGCAGAGTTCTTAGACATATCCTAGAAAACATTAAATCCAAAAGAATAAAAGGCAAAATAAACCACTAAAATGAGAAGAACTTGAGAAAAAAACAGTTCAAACAATGCTATACACACATAAAATCATCAGTGCCAATTCCAATAACATGTACAGGGAGGAGGAGGGAGTGGTGTGGGATCCAGAGAGAAACACAGGAAGTGCTGTGAGCATGTATGTTCCTATCACTCTGAACCTCAATATGATACACATTTGTAATGTGCCAGCTGGCCTGGTGGTGCATGTCTGTGATCCTAGTTCTTGGGAGGCTAAGACAAGGAGGATCGCGGTTTGAGGACAGCCTCAGCTACTACTTAGTGAGGTCCTTTGCAACTCGGTGAGACCCTGCCTCAAAATAAATAACAAAAAATAGGGCTGGGAGTATAGTTTGGAGGCAGAATGAATGCCTCTGGGTTTCATCCCCACTATCACACAAATAAGATAAAAAAGGAGGATCATAGTTTCAAAGCCAGCCTCACAAATTTAGCAAAGCTCTCAGCAACTTAGTGAGGTGCTGTTTACAAATAATAAAAAAGGCTGGGGGTGTAGCCTGGAGGTACAATGCCTTTGGGTTCAATCCCCAGTACCCCCCCCCACACAACACCCCCCCCCAAATAATGTACTGATAAAAGTAATAACAATTAAATTATGAGAACTATTTGTCGTAAAAATATTTACAGGCAAATCACAGCCTGGAAAATATATTTGCAATACAAGTATGCACCATTACACCTGGCTGTCAAAAATTTTATTTTTATTTTTTGGTGGTACTAGGGGTGGAACCTAGGGGCTTTTCTACCTCCGGGCTATACTCCCAGACCTATTTTATATTTTATTTGGAAACAGGGTCTCACTATTACAATGAATAGTTAGTGAAATATAACAAAACATGACAACAATAAATAAAAGATGTAGGGTTTAGTTTATTTTTGTGAGGTGCTTTAGATAATCCTACATCTTATCCACCTCCTCCTCACCCTCATCAAGGGAATTGACTGTGAGGGGCAGAGTTGTTGAATGTCTGTAGCTGATACTCTTGGGTGAACCACCGTGCTCAGGCAAAGGACATGCTTACTCTCAGAAGTATGAAGTGATTCTAATCACTTGGCTTGAGAAGTCTGGAGTGATTCTAATTGGTTTGCCTCTGAACATCACTTGGTCTTTTGTTTTTCTCTCTTTGGCTTCTACATTGGTCAGTTTGATCATTATGTGGTGTGGAGAACCTTTTCTCTGAGCTTTACTAATGTGGTTTCTATGCGTTTCCTGTACCTGTGTATTGAACTTTTGTTATATGTTTGAAAATTTTTCCAATATTACTTTTTCAAAAATATTGTTGATTCCTTTGGTTCCACCTTATATTCATTCTTCTATGACTATTATTCTTAGGTTAGCTCTTTTAAAATGGACCCATATCTTTTCAATGTCCAATTCATGCTGTCAAATTGTTTTTTCTAAATTATACACTATGCTTTTATTTTTGGAGTGATCATCTTTTAAGAGTGAGATTCTATTCTTTATGTGGTCTAATATATTGTTTATAGTTTGTGTTGATGCCTTTACTTCAATGATTGCATCATTTATTTCTTTCAGGCTTTTTCTAAATTCTTTATAGAAATGCTGTATAATTTCTGCTGTTAAATTTCTGATTTGTCCTGGCAATCTCTGCAATTCTGTGTTGTCAGGTTCTGTTATTATGGGGTTGTGGGAGCTCTTTGCTTCCTTGTTATTTATCATCATGATTTTAGAAGTTTGTTTCTGTTGCTTTTTTTCTCTCAGTCTCTAGGTGTCAGTTGGTATATTCAAGGGCAAGTTGTATTGTATTGAACGGTAAAGGTTGAGTGAGGAGAAAAGTGAAGTCATAAATGCAAGAATAGGGTAAAGCCACAGATAGGATCAAATAGAATGAGAGAGCCAGGCGTGGTGGCGCACGCTTGTAATCCCAGCCTTCGGGAGGCTGAGACTGGAGGATCACAGTTCGCGGACAGCCTCAGCTACTTAGTGAGGCCCTCTGCAACTCAGTGAGACCTGGTTTCAAAATAAAGAATAAAAAATTGGGCAGGGGGTATAGCTCAGAGGTCGAATGCCCCTGGGTTCCATTCCCAGACCTGGAAAAAAAAAAAAAAAGAATGAGAGTATGAGTTCGGTAAAGTAGTGTAGAGATTAAAGATAGTGAATATGTAGTAGGATTCTAATAACCAATGAGTATATTTAGTATAGTGATATGAAGTAGATTTAATACAAGACAAATAAGAGAAAGGAAAAGAAAAAAAGGGATGGAGAGAAGAGAGTAGGTATGTATAAGGGAAGAAGCTTGTGAAAGGAGTGGCAAATAGAGTAAACAAGCATATACACATACACATACAACAAACAAACAAAACAACAACAAAATAATGCAACCCTAAAAATATATGAATATTCAGCAGACTTGGCCCCTGAAGTCTCTCTCTGTGCAGATGGCAAGTGCCACTGACACCTTTTCTGCTACAAGCCTACTTCTCTGAGACTCTATCAGTCTATGCAGATGGCTGATATCAATAGGGCTGGATCTAGTGTTAAGCATAGGTCTCCCTCCACCCTTCCTACTGATGTGAAGTCTGAGGCTTTCCAAGCCTCTGCTATGTTCACCTCCACCACAAAGTCTAAAGTGGATTACACTGAGTTTATCATGGCTGCACAAGTCCCTGTGGCCACACTGGGCAGTCTCTCATGAGGATGGTAGGTTTACTTACAGGGCTGTTGAGTGCCACTCTAGATCTCACAGTGAGATCTAGATCTTACAGTGAGCTTGGATGCCACTGCTGCAAGCTGAAGCTGTTGTCTCTGCAGGAGGAACCATTGACTTACAATTTCAATGAGCTGCAGCTGCTTACTTTATTTCAAGTTGTTGGATTTTTTTTCTGTGAGTCTCTGGCAGTCCAGTGGGGTGAGGCAAGATGCTGCTATCACAGTGCCTGTGGTTGCAGCTATTAAAAGAAGGCAGGGTACTTTTAAGTACAGGCCTTTTAGCTTTTTTCTGCTTCCTTTCACTTGTCATGATCTTTTTATATTTATGCTGCTTTCTTTCTTTTGTCAGAACACTGTTTTCATAGCAATGGAGATCAAATGTCAGCAGGACTGATATATGTTGCTTCCCTCAGTCACCATCTTCCAGCTAATGAATTTTTTGTTTGTTTGTTTGTTTGTTTTTGTGGTACTGGGGATGAAACCCTGGGGAATTCATTCTATCTTTGAGCTATATATACTCTGAGCCCTATTTTTTATTTTTTCTTTTGAGACAGGATCTCACTGAGTTGTGTAGAGTCTCACTAAGTATCTGAGGCTGGCCATAAACCTCCTATCTCAGCCTCCCAAATGCTGGAATTACAAACATGTGCAATCGTGCTTGGCTTCAGCAATTGAATTTTTCAAATTGATTTTTCACTGGATGAATGAGTTTATCAGCTCCAGGAGTGTTTTAGTTGAATTTTTAGCTCTTTTAGGTATAGAATCATATTTCTACAAATAGAGATAGCTTCTTTTTTATATTTCTATTCCTTTAATTTTCTTCTCTTACCTTATTTCTCTGGGTAGAGTTTCTAGTACTGTATGTAAAATGAAAGGTGATAATGGACATCCTTGTCTTTGGTCCTGATAGTAAGGGGAATTCGGATTAGATGTCCTAAATATTTTGCTTCCTTTTCTACAAATTGCAATTTGGTTTTTGAAACCCTCAGGCCATGTTGTCCCAGAAAGTTTAAGAAGTCTATTGTGGCATTGGTAATATTTTCCTTATTTATTTAGAGATGAGTAGATAATCCACATATTGGGTCAGTCCAATTGGGGAAAGAGCCTAAAATTCCTCTAGCACTTTTTCTAGATCTTGCCCAAACAAGTTGAGTATAAAACCTTGTGGAAAGACTGTCTAGCAGTATTGCTGTTTCTTCCCAGTCTCAGGGTAATCCCACTCAAAGTCAAAGATGCCTCTACTCCCCTTAGCTAGAGGATAAGCCCAGAAAGCATCCTTCAAATCTACCAAATGAAACCAGCTATGTTTATGAAGAATTCTACTAAGAAGGATGTAGGGGTTAGGAACTATGGGGTGCCTGCTCTGAATAATGTGATTTATCGCCCTTAAGTCCTGAACAAATCTGTAGGACCCATCAGATTTTCTTACATGTAATATAGGAGTCTTAAATGAGGACGTGTAGGACTCAGTCAGGCCATCCTGGAGTAGGCATTTTATGATGGCTTATAACTTGATTCTTTCTTCAAGGGGTATTGTTTTTTCCTAATGGCTCACCCTTCTCTTTTTAGTTCAATCTGAATGGGAGAAATATTAACCCCATTGGTTCCGACTACGGAGTATGTCCTCTCCTTTTTCAGGGTAGACAGGAGATTGAGTGAAACCTGAATCCTTTGATCATCTATTTTTAATCCAATTCCTAATTTAGTCATTAGGTCTCAGTACAAAAGATTAGCCCCAGCAGGGCGTGGTGGGGCACGCTTGTAATCCCAGCATTTGGGAGGCTGAGACCAGAGGATCACGGTTTGCAGACAGTCTCAGCTACTTAGTGAGGCCCTCCGCAACTCAGTGATATCCTGTTTCAAAATAAAGAATAAAAAAAAATAGGACAGGGGGTGTAGCTTGGAGGTCAAATGCCCCTGGGTTTCATCCTCAGACTCGCAAAAAAGAAAAAAAAAAAAAGATTAGTCTCTGCCTCAGGTACAAAAAATAATTCCGCCTGGGCTAATCTGGTTCTATACTCAACCAGAAAAAGTGTTGAGTATAGAACACTTTTCCACAAAAAAAAATATACATTAAGTCTTTCTCCCTTTACCCCTGAAACCATTAATGATTTATTAGACAGCCTTAAGTATGGGGGGTGATGGACAAGAATCAGCCAGGAATGTGAACTCCTCTTTCTTAGGTTCCATTTGCACATTTATTTAGAGCTCTTGGTTGCATAAAAGATTGGCTGTATATACATAAAAATGGTTCCATAAAAGAGCCCCCTGCCTTCCTTAGTTCTTTTTGAAGGTCATAAGGGGGTATAATACTTTCTTCCTTCCTTAGATCTGGGCATTTCTTTTTAAAATAGTCCTTCTTTCTGCACTGGTAAAATTTATTTTCCCCTTTTATTTAGGTGATCCCTTAGTCAATTCTCCCTTTGGGAGTCCCTGGGTTAAGGATCTTTGTCTCCAGTTTCTGGGGCCAGTTTTCCCCTGGGTTACTTGTTCTATTGTGGAAACCATTATTTTAGTCTTCTGCTTCTGTTTCTCTTTATCCTTCCATACATATATACCCTTTGAGATTCCCTTAATAGTTCCTCTAGGGTCCAATTTTCCCAGTTCTCTAATTTTTGTAGCTTCTTTGCAATGCCTGCATAACTCCTAGTATCAAAATGTAACTTGAGCATTCCTTTTCCTAGAGGGTCCTCTGGGTATAACTCAGAATATTTCTGCATTTGGTCCATCAGTCTGTTAAGAAAATCAGCTGCCTCCTCTCCTTTCTCTGCTGTACATAAAAAGCCTTAGTTATGTTTTGGAACCAAGGTACAGATTTCAAATATTCCTCCCCTGTTGTGCTTTGTCTTTCTCTGCCCATCTCCCTTGTGGGAAATATATCCATGGTGGGGGCTTCTTGATGGGCCAGTTAAAGCCCCTAGCTGGCTCCCTCCATGAGAAGAGGCCTTATACTGTATGAAGCACTAAGGATCTACCAAAACTGCAGATTTAGACTCCACACTTGCTCATTCAGACATACATGCACAACCCCTGGGATGCTCCAACGTCCAGGTGTTACTTGCTTCTCCCTGAAGTGTTTGTGCCTGGGTCCACACATGATTTCAGGTCACTGCAGTGTTTGCTAAGGTCTTCCCTGTGTTTCTTTGCAGTTTTTGCCTGAAGATTTGTTGCCTGCCCCAGAGATTTTTGGTTCCTTTCCCTCCCAAAGTACCATAATAGGGCAGTAGGGCGTTTCTCCCTTAAGAAGAACGGATCCTCACCACCCTGGAGAGGCACTGTGCCCCATATGGGCATCAAATTTGTTAGGAGTAATTTTCATGGCTTTTTCATGGATGAAAATTGCTTGGCAAGGCAATTTTACTTTTTTGCAAAAAAGGGTGCTTCCAGGTATGCAAGAGAGCACACTTGACAAAGAACCAGGTGTTTTTATATCCCTGACAATACCCCCCCCCCCCTGTGCTGAACTCCTATTGGTGGGAATTGCAGCTTCATATTCTTCCTGGTCAGCTACAGAGGATGGGGGGCAGGGAGGGTCAGCACCTGCAATCTCTTAAGAGGTGCTAATTTTGCAAAGGAACGTAAGTCCCTACCAGATTACAAACTGACAGTTTAAGTTTAAACTACTCCTTTAATAGAAAAGATACAGCTATATTCTCACAGCCCTAATCCTTAGCGAAGACTGAGAATGGAGGAAATGAAGCTCAGAGACACCGGGAGGTCTGCTGGAATTCCTCCTGGACAGAAATGCACAGCAAAGGGAGGAGAAGAAGGAAATGGGGATTCCTCAAGAGTCAACTTGGTCACACCTGGTTCAAAAGCAATGTGACTAAGACTATGAAGGGGTTTGAATACATCTAGGCCAAACTGCAAGGTGAGGCCCTTCCAAAACACTTGTTGAGATAGCCAAGGAAGCCCAGGAGAAGGCAAGGGAGACAGCACTGGCAGCTAAGGAGAAGGCCAAGGACTGCCAGCAAGGCCACCACCTGCAGCAGCAGCTTGTGTCACTGCCACTGCCACAGCCCACTAGTCTGCATGGCTCAGCTTCCTCTGCCCTCTTCCTCTTATTGTACTTTATTAATAAAAATCAACTTTAGTCCTTTCTTCTGTCTGGGTGGTGAGTAGGGGTTGGTGTCCTGTTCAGCATCTGCTGTACACATAGCATGATATCCACATCTTAGCCAAACTTATCCTCCATTGGGCAGCTGACTACAGGCAGAAAAATGTAGGGACTTGTTCAAGGTCACAGGCAGCATGCGGGTAAAATGGTAATAAGTGACAGACTATAAACTGCATGTGGGCAAGACTTTTGCTTTTTTCTCTGATGTGTTCCAAGTACCTGGAAAAAAATCTAGCACGTAACAGACACTCAGTAAATATTTGTTGAATTAATTCAGCCCCCTCCCCCACAAAAAAGAGTCAACATTGGAAGTCTTACTCTTTGGATGTCCTGCTGTGTGTTCAGACAACCCTGAGGTTGGAAATCTGCAGCACCAGATCTCCTTCTGAGGCCAAAGAATGAGGGTTCATTGTTAACATAGCCTTTTACCCCTATTCCTACAGATTCCTCCTGTGAAGAAAATGACTATGGAAAATGACTCCTTGGTGACAGAGTTTATTCTTCTGGGGTTGACAGACCTGCCTGAGCTCCAACTGCCCCTGTTCATTCTGTTCTTGGTAAACTATGTAGCCACTATGGTGGGAAACTTTATCTTAATTAATCTGATTTGCCTGAATCCACAACTTCATACCCCCATGTACTTTTTTCTCTTCAATCTGTCCTTCATTGATTTCTGTTACTCATTTGTCTTCACCCCCAAAATGCTGATGAGCTTTGTTTCAGAGAGGAACACCATCTCCTTCTCAGGGTGCATGGCTCAGCTGTTCTTCTACTGCCTTTTTGTCAATTCAGAGTGCTACGTGCTGACAGCCATGGCGTATGACCGCTATGTGGCCATCTGTCAGCCCCTGCTATACACAGTTGTCATGTCCCCCAGGCTCTGCTGTCTGCTGATGATTGGCTCATACCTGATGGGGTTTGCTGGTGCCATGGTCCACACGGGGTGCATGGTCAGGCTCAGCTTCTGTAATTCCAACCTCATCAACCATTACATGTGTGAAATCTTCCCCCTCCTCCAGCTGTCTTGCAGCAGCACCTACATCAACGAGCTCGTGAGTGCTGCCGTTGTATCCACAGTTATCATTGCATCTAGCCTCATTATCTTCATCTCCTATGCCATGATTCTTCATAATGTAATTTGTAAGTCATCAGCTAAGGGCTGGTCCAAAGCCATGAGCACCTGTGGTTCTCACATAGTCACCGTTGGCCTATTCTATGGATCTGGGATGCTAACTCATATTAAACCATCATCTCCGGGGTCTTTGGACTATGGGAAATACTTCTGTGTGTTCAACACTCTTGTGGTGCCCATGCTGAACCCCCTCATCTACAGCCTCAGGAACAAGGATGTGAAGCTTGCTCTGAAGAGAACTCTGAAGAAGATCACAGCCTGACTGATTTCATGGCCTGCCTTGCCCTTGTCCCCACTGCTGGATGTTTTTCTCTGTTTCCTCCCTACCTTCCTCCTATTCTTTCTCTTTCTTTCTTGTCATCTTTCCTTCTAATATATGGGTAGATTTTCTGCTGCAACATCTTTTCTTCTTCTACTTATAATCCCATGGACTTATTCTTGGACATGAGACTCATTTTAGTCTCAAGGAACCTTCAATCAGGTCCATATTCCCCAAAGCAGATGGGAGCGCTGGGATGATATTTTTTCCCTATCTAAAGATGACATTGTCTCCTATTTTTCCCTTGTATGTCCTTTCTGTAACAGGTTGGAATGTTGCCATAGGTTATTGGTCTTAGCTAGTTTACAAAAAATAGCCATAGCTGCACTGCTGCAAGATTAAGCAAAGTTTTATTTTATAGATAGGAAGAGCAGCTAGAGTACTATGTCCGAGGCAATGCAGTGGAGTGCCTTTTTAAGGCACTGCCAGTAAGACTCTGATGTTTTGAACACATAAATTCTTTTAAGAATTTATCTTTTCATTTCTCCTGTCCTGTTTAGGCAATAGTTTCCTTTTCCCACCAAAAGCAGGTCCAGGCCTGCCAGTTATCTCTAGTGTAAGCCTTTCTGTTAGCTTTTGTTGTTTATCCTCACAGGGACAGACAGATATAACATCACTGATCAAAACGTGTTACTTGGTTAGCGAGGTCAGGGGGCTGCATGGCAGAAGCCTGCTTTATCTTTATTCTTAGAGCATATATTGTTCATCTGTGTCCTTGGTGAGTTTTCAGATTCTCCTTATCTCTATCTGCTAGAAGTTACTTACTATGTTGTTAACTTGTCTTATAATAAAGAAAAGAAAGACACAGGAATATAGTCTTTTAAAGTATGAAGGTTTGGGGAACTATAATTATTTTGTGTTAATAATATTGGGTTAATATAGCTTTCTTTTCATTGTTTAGCTTTAGTCTTAAACTGTTGTGAGAATCTATATAATTATTTTTCTATGTGCAGGTGTTTGTGTTTTATCATTTAGTGTTTAGCTGGGCTAACAAGCCAACTTTTAGCTGACCAAGGTCAACCTTGATTATAGCTCTTGGCTGACAACTTAGAGACAGAGAAAGGGATTTTATTGTTCTGCATAAGTATGAAAGCTTGTTCATATTAGCAATTAATACTGCCATTATTAACAACCAATATAGGCTCAATTACTATCATTTTTTATTCAAGAATTCAGAATTCAAGGAATTCTGACAAATTTCTCTATTTCTTGCTTTTCTGAAGAAATTATATCAATCTTTTGCTGTTTCCAGTTTTTATTACTTGTAATGGCATTAAAATAGAAGGGATGATAAGAATTTTGGACAAAATAAAGTTGTAAAAATTTTCAGACTTTTTTCAACTTTCTTTTGGTAATGATTCTAATTCTGGGATTTTAGTGTCATACCTGTAATAAAATTGTGTACTTGATGGACTAAGATGTTAGTCTTATAGATGTATAAGAATGAATGAGCCTCACCACTCTGCCCACATTTCTCAAACCCAACAACACTGAAAATGCACTGGCTGAGTGATATTTTATCATAAATAGAACTAAAATTGTCTTCAATAATTCCATGTATTTGCGAGTATGTCTGTAATTTTGTCTCAAAATTCTTTATGAACTCTACCAGAAGTAATTTTTATGAACTCTATTAGAAACATTTCTTCTTTCTATTATACTTTTATTGGTGCATTGTAATTATACATCATAATGAGGTATACAGCGATAGAAATATACTTGCACACAACATTTGGTGTATTTTACTCTGGATCTCACTCCACTCCCTCCCATTTCCCATTCACATAATTGATTGAGATTGATAATTTCTTATATTTACATAACATTATTTAAATTATTATCTTCATTACATCTCTGTCCTCCTTCCACCCTCACCTGAACTCCTCCATTGCTCCATTGGAGTCTCTAATACTTTATCTGAAGTTTCCTTGTTACCCAATTTCTCTCTAGCTTCTACATATGAGAGAAATCATACAACTATTTGCTTTCTGAGACTGGCGTTTGTAATTTATATTTAAAACAAAGCCCTTCTCTTAAATACTCTTCTTATCCTCTTCTCAGAATGAAGACATGTACTTGTTTAAGGCCACAGGGTTAATGATGCATGCCTAATTTTGATACCATTGTGCGTACTATGATGAAGTAGAAGAAAAGAAAAAACAGGTGAAGAAATGTAAAGAACTCTGGAGAGTTGTTTTAGTGTGAGTCTGAAAGTTGGGTTTCTAGGAGATGATGTCCTGAGCTAAGAGTCCTATAGCACAGAGATGATCCACAAGGCTTTTCTGCCCAACTAGAAAAATGCCAAGCATCTGCAGAATCTAATTATAATGTAGAATAGAGCGAGCTACAATAAAATCTGCCATCTCAATCCTTTTATGTTAAGTGATATTAGCCAGTCACAGAACGGGAAGGGTCATAGTTTTCTCTCATATGCCAAAGTTAGGGATTAATTGGGATTCCAGAGGGACTCCAGATAGTGGAAGAGAAACTCCAGCAGAGCCAGGAAGGTGGTTTATGAGAAGGATGGGGAGGATCAATGAGGGAGATACTTCCACTGACATGTACATATGTGAGAATGCCAGTGTTAATCTCAGTACCCTGTATGGGATTTGGGGAGGAAACTAGGGGAAGCCCACCAAGTGCTGTGGGCAAGTATGTCACTATCAGTACGAACCACATTATGACGTGAGACTATAATGCACCTTAAAAGATAAAAAAAAATTCTGTTTGTTGCCTTGAGTTGAGGTAAGAGGTGAGGGCCACATTACCTTTTTATCTCCCTCTGAGTCCCATTCCACTTTCTACTCTTCCCTTCCAGAGCATGCAAGATTGGCAGTGATACCTTCATATAGGGATACAACATTATTTGAATGGTTTCCTTACTCAATCATCGTTTTTACCACGTCTTTCCGCACCTCCCTTCCCCACTCTTCTTCCATTAATCTGCTGGTCTCTCTCCTCATTTGCCTGAAGACCCTTTTGTTTTCTGTTTTCTCTACCTTCCACATTTGAAAGAAAACATATGACTCTTGACTTTCTGAAATATTCTCTAGTTTCATCCGTTTTCCTGGTAATAAAACAATTTTGTTATTTATGGATGAAAAGAATTTTATTGTGTGTATATATGACATTTGTGTATATGTGTACACAAAAGATAAATTGTCTACTTTCTGTCATTACTTTGAATGAGCTCAGGGAAGATGCCCCTCAGCAGGGGTGGGGGGAGGGTACCCTTGTCAGAAAACAATGGTTCATTATTCCTGTTATTTTTTCATTTATATGAAAATAAGACTATTGAAAATTCGAACACATTGGTTTATAAGAACAGCTTTATAAGAAAATGATGCTAGTTAACAACTTTAATTCAGTCTTCTTAATATTATTGTCTTTGAACTGAATGTTAGATTTTATATTTATTTTAATATTTAGCTCACTATTATAATGTTATAAGTCTTATCCTCAAGAAAAGTCTGAATTCTCATTATTTTTTTCTTTCCTCTACAGTTATTATATTGCCTGGTTTAAAAGAAAGCTTTACACTGTATGGTTTGAAATTTTTTTTCTAACGATGTAGTAAAGACATAGAATGAGATGTGCTACTTTTGTATTCATACATTTGGATGCTTCATGAAAGATAACTATTGGTTAAAACAATCTCTGATGCATATCAAAATTATAAGAAAAGAAGGCTACAAAATTCTCAACACATAAAATGATGAATATTTGAAGAGATGAAAATGTTTATTACTTTGATTTATTACACATTGTATAATTGTACTGAATTACAGTAATATAGCCCATAAGGATGTATAAATATGACCTCTCAATTTAAAAACTTTAAAAAGAAATACAAGTTAGCATTTTATTTTGTTTTCTCAAACAGGAAATTTATTTATTTATTTATTTACAAAATATTTTTATTGGTGAATTGTAGTCAAGCATCTCAGTGGAATACAAGACTTGTGAGAGTATACAAGCACACATCATCCAATTAGCCTTTATTCAATCCCCATCCCTTTCCCTCCCCCTCCCTTGATCCCATGCTTGATTTAGTGATTAACTTTGATATATTTGTTTACGTACATCATGTGGTTTAAAGAGATTCCATCTTCCCCCATACCATCCCCTCTGATTGGTCACCTTAATTGCTCCTCCATAGGGCCCTTTCTTCAACTGGATTTCCTCCTATTACCCATTTCTTCCTAGTTTTTGCATAATAGGGAAAGCATCTGATTTTTTACTTTCTGTGATGTTTCTCTGTGTATGCTGCATTGTAAGTTCCGATCTCACTCTCGGAGGCCCCGGCACCGGCCTGGCCACCTGGCAGGCTCTGATCTTGACCTTGCTGATTCCAGCACCGGCCTTGCCTCACTGCACACTCTGATCCCAGCCTCACTGGCCCCGGCACCAGCCTCATTCCTTGGCAGGCTCCGATCCCGGCCTTGGAAGCCCCAGCACCAGCCTTGCCTCATGGCAGGCTCCGATCACAAGTTAGCATTAGCATTTCTGATTCCATCCCAACTATATAGGATGAAGTTCTGACTTCTCTTTTATTTTCTTGTGATCAAAGTTTTAATTTTATTTTATTACCATCTATATATTTGCATTAAAAATAGCCAATGTTAGCCAGGCGTGGTGGTGCACGCTTAAAATCCCCTCGCTTGGGAGATGGAAACAAGAAGATCATACAGGTTCGAAGCCAGCCTCAGCTACTTAGTGGGGCTCTCAGCAACTTAGTGAGACCCTGTTTCCAAATAAATTCTAAAATAGGTCTGAGAGTATAGCCTGGAGGTAGAAAGCCTCTGGGTTCCACCCCCAGTACCACACACACACACACACACACACACACACACACACAAATAGCCAATGTTTCTTGGAATTTGCAACAGGTTAGTTCAGTAGGACATAATCCTGGAAATTAAAAATTCATTTAATTAAAATGTATTTTTAATGGAATGACCTGGAGAACATTATGCTAAGTAAGATTAGCCAATCACAAGATACAAGAGAGACTCCAGATGATGAGAAGAAACCTCAAGGGATCCAGGGAGGACATATAAGAGTAGGGGTGGAGGAAGACTTAGGTTCATTAATAGAAATATTACCATAAACCATGCTTCTATCTGTGAATATATACCAGTGTCACTCTGGATACTCTGTATTAGGAGGGAAGGAAATGGGGAGGGGGCAGCAGGAGCATGTGCATGTATGTCATTCTCAACATGGTTTACATTATGATGTGAGACCATAGTGTGCCAATAAAAGCACAAAAATAAAATAAAGTGACAATTTTTCAATCACAACAATGTATTTTTCTTTTTTGCATTTTTATGAAAATATAGTGTACTTGGATCCCAGTTCAAAACAGAATGTATAAGTTTTACTAATATTTCCAGTCTTTCTCAGACCTCTCTGTTTGTAGTAACACCATGATTTACACAAATACTCAGGGTAGTATGATGGATAATTTTAGTTGTTTCTTTTTTTTATTGTTAGAAGTCCTTCTGAATCTTCTCTCAGTATCTCACATACCTTTGTTTTTCAAAAATGCTTATAGCAGAACTCTTAAAACAGAGTATTTCTTTTGTTCTTTTGTGATCCAATGCTGTATTTGCCTCTTCAGCTCACCCACACCCCTAATCTCTCTAGTACTAGCCATCATATTGATCTTTCAAAGTCAACACTGTAGTTAGTTCAATCCTGCTCACAAAAGACATAAAAATCTTGAGTGGCTCCCAATGACCTGCCAGTGAATCCATGATTTTGACACTTGAGAGCTTCCCAAACTGCACAGATCCAATCTGCGTGTGATCTGAGTCTAGACTGAGTCCTATGGGAGAGCCACTGAGACTCCGAGAACCTGTGCAGGTCCTTAGCAGATGTTCAGGGAGGATGGAGACTGCAGTCTTTCTCTGCACTTAGGAAGTGGGATCTGAGTGCTCTTAGATGACTTTTAAGAATCCAGCAGTGTCCTTTATGTGTCCCACACATGTTTTTTTTTGTTGTTGTTCCAGATTCTTGTCCACAAAGAAAAGCTTTGGTACTACATAAATCATTGCCCGTGGCACAAAAATATCTGTATAGTACTTTGTATAGACAAATATTGGAAAATTCTCCTCCTCCATCCAGCCTTTTATTGAGCACCTACTATATGTGCCAGCTATTGTCCCAGGTGCATAAATACTTTCATACACATCCTTCTCCTCCACATCTTTTTCTTTGTCTTCTTTCCTCCTGTATAAGAACATAGGCCCTCCTGATGCCATTTCAAGGGCACTTCTTCAGGGTGACTAGAACTTGTTTTTTACCTGGGTGGCCATCCTCATTTTTAGCTCAAAAAAAAGTTTTTGTTCTCACATCAGTGTGCCTCAACCTACCTTTTAGGCTGACTATATGTATTAAATTATTACTATACCCCATAATTAATTAACATACATAACTATTATATGTCAATTAAAAATACACACTTTTTTGAAGAAAAAAAATTGAACCTAGGCACATTATACATCCAAGCTATACCCCCACACCTATTTTACTTTTATTTTTTCACAGAGTCTCATCAAGTTGCTGAGGGTCACACTAAATCACTAAATTGCTGAGACTGATCTGGAATCCCAGTAGTGGGGTTATAGGCATGCTCCATCATGCCCAGCTAAAAAGATACTCTCTTTATATAAGTATAGTATTTTTGAAGTTTGAGATTTGGGTTTATATTTGAGCTTTTGTTTTCCTTTTTGTTTTTGTTTGTTTTGAACTTTTTTAAAACATGTTTTCTATTTCTCACTACTGGGTCCTAAAAGAAAAAATGATATTCTGCCAGGGTATTAGTTTTCTAGTTTCTGGTCTGCCATAACAAAATATCATAGACAGGGTGACTTAAACATCAGAAATGTATTTTCTCACAACCCTGGAGACTGGAATCCCAAGATCAAAGCATCCGTAGTTTTGTCTTGTTCTGAACTTCTCCACTTGGTTGTGTCTTCCTCAGGCCTTTCTCCTGTGTATCTTCATTCTCAGTATCTCTGTGTTCAAGTTCCCCCTTTGCATATGGACACCAGGCAGACTGGATTAGGACCTAGCCAAAAGCTTTATTTTAACTTAATCACTAAACCATTACTTTAACTTCAACATTAAGAATATCATATCTAAATACTGCCAGGCTAAGGTCTTAAGATTAGGGGGAGTGAACACAAAAATTTGCAGGCATACAGGTAGTCCATAAAAATTACTATTCACTGCACAAGGTAAAGATAATATGGAATTTTACTGAAACATCAATATGAAAATGATCCAGGAATACCACTTCTGGTTATCTATCCCAAAAAACAGAAACCAAACTACCAAATTAGTGCATGTGTGCCACAAAATTCCCAATTGCCAAACTATGAAACCAGCCAAGATGTCCATCAACAGATGAATGGAGTACAAAACTATGGAATATGTACACAATGGAATTTTACTCAGCCATAAAAAAGAACAAAATTATGTCATTTGGAAGGAAATGGATAGAACTGGAGAACATTATGCTACACGTGATTAGTCAGTCACAAAAAAGAAGAAATCTGATACTCTCCCTAATATATGGAAGCTAGGGAGAAAAAGGGCCATAGGAAGAACTTTAGAGTAAGAAGGAGAAACAGTAGATGAGTAAATAAGGAGGCCTAATTGAGGATGATGGGAGGGGGAAAGAGGGAAATTCCCTAATGTACATGATGTACATTCACAAACATATTGGAGTCAATCAGCAAGCCAAATATGAGAGGGATGGGGAGGGAATGGGGAGGAATTGGGAAAGGGCTAAATGAATGATGTGTGCATGTATGCCTCTACCATCTTGTATCCCATTAAGATGTATGACTACAATGCACCAATAAAAAAAGAAAAAAATTATTAGACACGATGATTTGTGCTTTTATTGCTGACAGAGAAAGAGGCTGCTAGTAGTACATGGACATGAAGTCACTTGCTTCTTCGACTTTCTATGCTAAACTCAATGAAAGTATGATTTTTTTCAAGTATATAAACATTTTCTTGGTGCAGACGAATCAATTATTGATCCTGCTTTCAGATCCATGGCTTTTCCTATGTACACTATTTTGCATGTATCTCAGAAACAAAATATGACCCAGGTTCAGCCACCTGTGAGTCTCTTGTTTATCAGCTATTGTTTTGC
Organism: Muscardinus avellanarius; assembly: GCF_963383645.1. NCBI lineage: Eukaryota > Metazoa > Chordata > Mammalia > Rodentia > Gliridae > Muscardinus > Muscardinus avellanarius. The sequence goes on along the minus strand of NC_137786.1, from coordinate 124,546,041 downwards.
AGTGAATAAATGAACAAAACTATGACTATCCCACCAAAAAAGTGTGTTTCCAATTGGGGATGTAATTCAGTGGTCAAAGGCTAGTATGGGTTAATAAAAAACTCTGGATTCAGTGCCTAGCATCACAAATAACAATATAAGAAAAGTGTATTTCTTTTTTTTAAATAAATTTTTATTGGTGCATTGTAGTTTATACATCTCAATGGGATAAAAACTTGTGGAGATACACATGCACACATCACCCAATCAGCCCTTACCCAATCTCTAACCCCTTCCCTCCCCTCCCTCCTACCCATGCTTGGCTTCCTGATTGACTTTGATATGCTTAAGTACATCATGTGCTTTAAAGAGTTTCCCTTATCCTCCCTCTTATCCCCTCAGATATGTCACCTTCATTGTTCCTCTATAGGGTCCCTTCTTGTTACCCATTTCTCCCTAATATTTTGCAGATTGTGTACATATCCCATAGTTTTGAAATCCACTCATCTGTTGATTTATTTAATCATTAAAAGTTTTACATCCTTTCTTTTGTCTCCATATTCTACTACATGTGTCCTAACTTTATTTTTAGCATTATATTACACTTTTAATTAACGTTACACCTATGAAAACCATAAAAATAAATATATACATTAAAATATACATGTATATATTTATGAATCTTAAATGTTGATGAACTAATAAACTCCCCACATGCATAACCACTGGTTCTACAGGCTCACTTGAAATGGCAGCCACATCAGTACAATAATCAAACAGTAGCAATTATGTCAAGACTGACTGCCAGCAGGCCAATGGCAGAGGTGAGAGGTCACTGAGTATAAGGGGCACACAGATTCCAGAAAAGAAATGTGAAAAGGACTGCATTTCAGTATCCCTTGACTATGATCTTCAAAACGCTACTGGTATGAAGCACTCTTTAAACATGTACCACTTCATTCAAGCTGCACTTCTGCACTTGAACTATTAGCCATGCACACTTTAGGGATGAAGAGACACAAAGCACAAAAGGTGCAGAAGTAGAACCAAACAAGACAGCATGGTTCCCAGTCCAAGTGGTCTTCCCAGTTGAGGACATCCGTGCCAGTGGAGTGAAAATGCAAGGTTAAAGGCACCTCCACATAATTCATGCTACTGTTTTGGTTGACATCAGCAGCCTCTGACTCTTCTTCATTTGAATGTGAAAAATTAGAAAAGAATCATCGTGCCTCCTTCAGGACACGACAACTTGTTACTTAAGGTTCATTGCTTCATGGATGGCACTTCAAATTATTCATGGAATCTTTACCATTTGCTCCAGATTAGTTATAAACAAACATAGACTGGGCTTCAAAACAGAGAAGGGGGAAAAAGCAAAATCCTTTGCATGATTAATATCACAAGGTTTTTATTGTGCTTTAAAAATGTCCACTCTTTTCCCTTGCAAGGACCTGATATATTGACCTCATTTTTCTGATTCTTTATGAACCACACACATCTCTAATGTTTACCCCTCTCTGGCTACACCACAGAAACACTGACCTGTTTTTCATCCCTCATAATCATCAAAATTGTTTATTTCTCTGGGACTCTGCTCCCGCCCTTATCTCTGCCCAGAATTCTCAGCAGGTGGCTGTCCCTCAGTCTTCCGTGAGATCTAAACTCATACACAGTCTCCTTAAAAGATCCCTTAATGACTGCCCAATACACAGTAAACACACAGTTATGTTCTGTATCAGCATCTTAATTTAAGACTTTGTGTAGCACTTTTAAGATATATTCACATATATTTCAGGAAATGTGTAAGTGTGTGTGTGTGTGTGTGTGTGTGTGTGTGTGTGTGTGTGTGCACGCGCTTGCCACTTGCACCCTATCTCTACCTTACTGTAGACAATCAGCTCTCTAAGTGCACAGGTATTTTCTGTCTTCTTTACCACTCTATATCTGACATTGAAAATAGAGCCTGGGCATGATGATGTTTCTAAAACAGAGTAGACGTTCAGCTTATATATTTGCTGATTAAACTATATTATTTGTACCATGTAAAACTTTGAGACAAAATGAGAGTGAAATGTTAATGGTAAGGAGCTGCCTTTAATGAATTAAGATTATAAAATATATTTGAATAAAGAACAAAATTTATCTTCTAACAGTTAGTAGTAAGCAATTGTTACTTCACTGCTTCCTAAGGAAGAACTAGCAGACAGATTCCTAAAGTGGGTGATCATGCCCCCTAGGGGCCTGGAACAAAATACAGCTTCCCTTTAACACATTCTCTTGAGACTGAAGAGAAATGACTGGAGACCAGAGTAAGGAGCCAGCCCAACCCCTGCCCCTCGTATTTCTTCCCTTTGGAAAAACAAAGGAATCTCTCAAAACAAAATCCCCCACAATACTCAACAGAAGTTTATTAAATGAATTAGAAGACAATCAGAATTGTTATTTCCACATCACGCCTTCAGGAATTCTAGATGTGTCCTCGTGAAACACATCATAACTAATATTGATGACTGAGGTTATAACTAACTAGTAGAGCACTTGCCTAGTAAATGTGAGGTTCTGAATTTAACTCTCAGAGGAGAAAAAAAAAGATTTAAAAAATCTAACAATTTGCCACTTCTGGACTTAATTTCATTTAACTTTTTCTATGCATAATTTTACAGTTTCCAAGACTGGGGTGTAGCTTATTGGAAGGAAATTTGAGCAAAGTGCTGGTCTAAATCCCCAGCATCATTGAAAAGGATATAATTTCTAAAAATAAACTGGAAAATGACAGAATGAACTGTTTCCTACTCTCTCTGAAAGGATGATGGATTAAGCCTCATCCATATATTGTCTTCACTTCCAAAAGGATTTTTATAATTAATTTAATTTTAAATAGTACTAAATTATTTGCATTTTATTTTGATTTTATACTAGTCTTTGCATAGTTCTTTGAGGTTTGCTGTTACTGCTGCTGCATTTTGCAATGCTGGGGATCAAACTTAGGGCCTTGTGCATGCTTGACAACCATTATCCCATCACAGTCCATTCTCTCCATAGATTTTTTTTTTTTTTTTTTGCGGGTCTGGGGATGGAACCCAGGGGCATTCTACCTCCGAGCTACACCCCCAGCCCTATTTTTTATTCTTTATTTTGAAACCGTGTCTCACTGAATTCCAAGGCCTCACTAAGTAGCTGAGGCTGCCTGCGAACCGCGATTCTCCGGTGTCAGCCTCCCAAGTGCAGGGATTACAAGCCTGCGCCACCACGCCTGGCCTCTCCATAGATTTTAACATTATATGCTCTATTTGGGGGCATCTCCAACAAACACAGTTCCTGTCTAGAAGAGCACCATTTTCCTCAAAGTCTTTCTCAGTGCTGCATGGACATCTTTATTCCTCAAACTGTAGATGAAAGGATTCAACATTGGCCCCACAATAGTATAAAAAACTGTGGCTATTTTATCTTGATCTCGAGACCCAGTAGGTGAAGGCTTCAGGTACATGAATGCTGAAGCTCCAAAGAAAAGAGAGACTGCAATTATGTGGGAGCTGCAGGTACTGAAGGCTTTGGACCTTCCCTCTGTGGAACGGATACCACAGATGTTGGAGAGGATCAAAGTGTAAGAAATAAATACAGTCAGGCTAGGCACTATTACATTCACACCCACCACAATGAAAACCACCAGCTCATTGATGAAGGTGCTGGTGCAGGAGAGCTGCAGGAGAGGGGGGATGTCACACATGTAATGATTGATGATGTTGCCATCACAGAAGGTGAGTCTCAGCATGCACCCAGCGTGGGCCATGGCACCCAAAAACCCCATCACATACACACCCAGCGTCATCATGAGGCATACCTGAGGTGACATGGTGACCTTGTAGAGCAGGGGCTTACAGATGGCCACATATCGATCATAGGCCATTACTGTCAAAATATAGCACTCATCAATAACAAAGAAGCAGAAGAAAAAGAGCTGAGCCATGCACTCTGCATAAGAGATGATATTTTGTTCTACAAAACTCATCAGCATTTTAGGGGTTATGACAGAAGAATAGCAGAGATCAATAAAGGAAAGGTTGAAGAGAAAGTAGTACATGGGTGTGTGCAGGTGAGGGTTCAGACCAATCAGAACAATCAAGCCCAGGTTCCCCAGCATGGAGACCACATAGATTCCTAAGAAGAGGAAGAAGAGGGGCATCTGGAGCTCTGGCTGCTGCGTTAGACCCAGCAGGATGAACTCGGCCACTGAAGAGCCATTGTCGGAGGCCATTATTCCCTGGGTCAAGTCTGTGGGAAAAGAAGATAAGGCAACATTAAAATGAGCATCCAGCTCTCTTCATCTAGTCCCACTATTAACAAGATCCAGACCCAGAAATGAAAGGATGAATTCAAGCCTGTCCTTCCCTGTGCCTTTGCTTTCTCCATTTTGTAAGCTTGAGAGAATTATAAAGCTGAACATAAAAACACATGGAAGGCAGTTTCAGTGGGAGGAGGTTCAGGAGCTCCTGGCTCTGCAGCATCTCTGGTCCACCTCTGCTTAGAGTATCCACCTCCCTCCCTAGGTCAGTGGTGGTCTCAGCAGAGAGGAGATGGGGCTTTCAAGGACTCACTAGCCCCCACAGATGAGACTTGAAAGAATAAAATAAAAAGATAGGTGAAATCCATCACTCACCCTCTGCATCAGGATTTCAGTAGAGGATCTGGTTAACTCTACTTACCTGTTCTCACAAAGGGAAAATTGGCTATGGTTAGATTGAGAGGTACACAGCCAAGGAAAGAAGTTCTTTTTTTGCTGGTATTGCTTTTGGTAGGGGTAAATTTGGAAAGGAGGAACCAGAGCATAGCCCTTAGGCCCCAGGCTCTGAGAAGCCATGACTTATACAGTAGGATTCCTGGTGGCAGCTTTACTCAATGTGTTCTCTCTATCCTAGGGGTTGGTGAATAGAATCTATGATGCTGAAAGAGCCACCTGTGAACATGGCCCAAGGGGATTTATGATTTAGAAAATCCTAGGGACCTGATTAAAAAATCAGAAGTCCTGTGTTTTCCTCAGAGATCAGGCTTTCCACCTAAAAGAAATTACCTATCCGGCATTTACAAATTAGTTTGTGATAATGACATTGGTTTATTGGAAGTATATCATTTTGCTTACATTTTGATTTATTATTTACTACCAAATGGGGCATATCTCCAAATAGAAAAACAAGAAAACCTGCCCTGTAACCACAGTGGATTCTTCCTAGTATCTGTCTCTCAATGAATTGTTACACATTTCTTTGTTTGTTGTGTGCTCCCTCAATTCATGTGTCTACACAAATTACAATCTAAGCTCCACAATGGCAGGATTTTGACTATGGCAGGCTATACTTCAGGGCTATTTTTGAAGAATCTAGAACAATACCTGACACATGGAGTAGATACTCAATAAATATATGCATAATGAAATTTGGTAGGTGAGGAGAATTTTTCCATATTTCCTGGAATCTATATTGGATACTACACAAATTTTTTTGTGCCGCAAGAAATGGCTTATTTGTAAATAAGAATGTTTTTATTTGTAAATAAGAATGTAGGACAGGAAAACATCTGCAATATGCATAAGGGACATTGCTAGACTCCCTTTTCCCCTCAGTAGCCTTATCTTTATTTTTAAAAAATTTTTGGTACATTGTAGACATACATCTTAATGGGGTACAAGATGGTGGAGGCATACATGCACACATCACTCAATTATCCCTTCCCCAATTCCCACCCATTCCCTCCCCATTCCTCCTTCTCATGTTTGGCTTAGTGATTGACATTGATATGTTTGTTAATGTACATCATGTACAGTAGAGAAATTCCCTCTTCCCCTTTGCCATCCCCTTATTTAGGCCACCTTATTTGCTCATCTATAATATCTCCTTCTTATCTAGAGTTCCTCCTATGATCCATTTTCTCCCTAGTTTTGCATATTAGGGAGAGCATCTGATTTCTTCTTTTTTGTGACTAATTAATCTCACTTAGAATGATGTTCTCCAGTTCCATCCATTTCTCTGCAAACTATGTAATTGTGTTTTTCTTTAAAGCTAAGTAAAATTCCATGTGTACATACATGAAAGAAGAAATTCAAATGACCAATAAATGTATGAAAAATGTTCAACATTATTAGCAATCAGAGAGATGCAAATCAAAACTGCCTTGAGATTTCACCTAACTCCAACTAGAATGGCAATCATTCAAACCACAAACATCAACAAATGCTGGTGAGAACGTGGAGAAGTGGAAACTCTAGTACACTGTTGGTGAAAATTAGTGCAACCACTTTGGAAAACAGTATGGAAGATTCCCCAGAAGAATGGGAACAAACTCACCATATGATCCAGCAATACCACTTCTGGGTATCTACCCAAAATAATGGAAACCAAGCTACCAAACTAATGCATGTGTATCTATATTCATAGCTACACAATTCACCATAGCCAAACTATGGAACCAGCCAAGATGTCCATCAACAGATGAATGAATGACATTGTTAGACTTTTAAAAGTCATCTAAGAGCACTCAAATCCCAGTTCCTGAGTTCAGAGAAAGACTGTAGTTTCTTTACTCCCTGAAATCCACCTAGGAGCTACCCAAACTCTTTGAATACCAGTTGTTCTCCCATAGGACTTAAGTATAGACTCAGAGACTGATTTGAATCCATGGAGTATGGGAAACTCCAAAACCATGGATCCAATAGGAAGCCTTGGGAGCCACTCAAGGTTTTTATTTTTATTTTTATTTTTATTTGTGGACAGATTGCACTAACCACAGCTCTGACTTTGAAATATCAGTATGATGGCACTGGCAGGAATGACAAGTATCTGAGAGATGTATGGGGTGGGGGGGGTGAGCTTCAGAGGAGATATAACAGTCAACAAATCACAAAGGAACAAAGGAAGCAACCTGAATTAAGAGCTCTGCTATAATTAGTTCTGAAAAACAAAGGTATATGAGATATTGAAAAAATATTCAGCAGGAATTCTCACAAAGGGGAAGGAAAAACACAATAAAATTTCCCAGCATAGGAGCCTGAGCATTTTAGTAAATTACGGTGTTGCACTACAGAGAGGTCTCAGAAATACTGGAAATATTAGTAGAATTTATATACTCAGTTTTGAACTAGCATCCAAGTACAAGTATAGATAAGGCTAAATAAAATTTGGGAGAAAAGTGAGAAAATAAAAGTTTAGGAGGGAGGTCACTTTAAAATCAGAGGATTAGTAAATTCAATGAGAGAAAACTCAGAAAAACAGTAGAAGGAACAAAAAAAATTGGAGATTCATCAATTACAGATTTTTTTATTTAAGATAATAGGAAACTCAACCATTGCTAAAATGAGTCACAGTTATTATTCTCAGGCTCTCCCAAATTACTAAGAGATCAAAATTTCCTTAGGGAAAGTTTGAAATGTATCCCACAAGACAGATTGAACCCAGGGACATCTATCTCCAAGCTACACCCCCAGTTCTATTTTTTATTCTTTATTTTGAAACAGAGTCTCACTAAGTAGCAGAGGGCCTCATTATTAGCTGAGGCTATTCGTGAATCTGTGATCCTCCTGTTTCAGCCTCCCAAGTACTGGGACACAAGCGTGCAGCACCATGCCCAGCTACAATGGCTATTTTTCAGTACAAATATATAACTGCAGTAATAATAGAAAAATAAAACTTTGATCACAAGAAAATAAGAGAAGTCAGAACCTCATCTTATACAGTTGAGATTGAATCAGAGATACTAACTTGTATTTCTTTTTTTTAATGAAGAGGTAATATCTTTATGGGGTACATTATGGTAATTCAAGGAATTTATACAATGGGTAATAATCAAATCAAGATAATAAACATTTTTATCTCATAATCATGTTTATGTGTTGGAAATTTTGTAGCCTTTTCTATTCATATATATATCACATAATGTTTGGTTTTAACCAATAGTTACCTTACATGAAGTATCCAAAATGTATGAACATGAATGTGTTCTATGTTTTTACTACATACATTAAAAAGTCAAACTAAATAGTGTAAAGCTTTCTTTTAAACCAAGCAATATGATAATTGCAGAGGAAAGAATAAAAATAGTGAGATTTCAGACTTTTCTTGAGGATAAGACTTTATAGCATTATAATAGTAAGCTAAATATTGAAATAAATATAAATACCTAACATTCAGTTCTAAGAAAATAATATTTAAAAGACTGAATTAAAGTTTGTTAACTAGCATCATTTTCTTCTAAAGCTATTCTTATAAGCCAATGTGTTAGAATTTTCAATAGTCTTATTTTCATATAAACGTAAAGATAACAGGAATAATGAACCATTGTTTTCTGACAAGGCTACCCTACCCTCGCCCTTGCTGAGGTGCATCTTTCTTGAGCTCATTCAAGGTAATGACAGAAAGTGGACAATTTATCTTTTGTGTACACACAAACACAAATGTCATATATACAAACAATAAAAAACTACTCAGCCATAAAGAAGAACAAAATGAATTACCAGGAAAATAGATGGAACTAGAGAATATTGTGCAAAGGGAGATCAACCAGTTTCAGAAAGTCAAGAGTAATGTGTTTTCTTTCAAATGTGGAAGGTAGAGAAAACAGAAAACAAAAGGGTCTTCAGACAAATGAGGAGAGAGACCAGCAGATTAATGGAAGGAGACCAGGGAAGGGAAGTGGGAAGGGGTTGGTGAAAAGGAGGATTGAGTAAGGAAGCAGTTCAAATAATGTTGTATCTATATATGAAGGTATCACTACCAATATCACTCACATGTACTGGACGGGAAGAGTGGAAAGTGGGGTGGGACCCAGAAGAAAATACACAAGTGACATGTGAATGTATATTTGTATCACTTTGAATATCACTATGATGTATTATTATAATGCAAAATAAAATTATAAAATTTTTAAGATATTAAAATTTAGAGTGCAATTTTCTATATGAATAACTTGTTTAATTACTCCAAATGCTATCCAATATCTAATAGGATTATACTACTATGGAAATCACGACACATCTCTCCAGAAAGGCTTAAATCAAACTTAGATTCACCATCCCAGAAAAAATATTCACCATTATAAAAAGATTGAGATGAAAAGTTTCTTTGTAGCACAACCTGTTTATCCTAGATTAGAATTAGGTTCTGCAGGTGCTTGGAATTTTTCTAGTTGGGCATCAAAGCCTTGTGGATTATCTCTGTACTACAGAATTCTTGGCTTGGGACCTTATCTCATATAAACCCGATTTTGAGGCTCACACGAGAACAACTCTCCAGAGTTGTCTATGTTTCTTCACCTTTTTTTTCTTTTCTTCCATTTCATCATAGTATGCACAATGGGATCAAAATTAGGCCGTGCATCATTAGTTCTGTGGCCTTAAACAAGTACCTAACAATGTCTTCATCCAAAGAAGAGGATAAGAAAACAGACATATGTTTTAAAAGTGAGACTTTGTTTTTAAATATACATTACAAAAACCAGTCTCAGAAAGCAAGTAGTTGTATGTTTTCTCTCATATGCAGAAGTTAGAGAGAAATTGGGTAAACAAGGAGACCTCAGATAAAGGAGTAGAAAGTCCAGTGGAGCAATGGAAGGGGTTCATGGGAAGGGGGATAGAGATATAATGAAGGTAACAGTTTAAATAATGTTATGTGCATATACAAAATTATTCATGCCAATTGCAATGACATGTGTGGGGAACGGAAAGGACTGGAGTAGGATCTAGAGGAAAACACATCAGGTGTCATGTGCATAGATATTCCTATTACTCTATACTTATGATATATAGTTACAATGCACCAATAAAAGTAGAACAAAAAAGAAAAAATATATTTAACAAGATTTATAAAGAATGTGGGAAGTTATACAGGTCAACCAGTATAATTATTTTCCTAGGAGACACAAAGACGTCAAAATTACATATTGAGCCGGGTGTGGTGGCGCAAGCTTGTAATCCCCGCGCTTGGGAGGCAGAGACAGGAGGATTATGCAGGTTTGAAGACAGCCGCACTGGCTTAAGAGACCCTGTTTCCAAATAAAAATATAAAAAAATAGGTCTGGGAGTATAGCTGGAGGTAGAAGGGCTTCCAGGAACCCCAGTACCACCACCAAAAAAAAAAAAAAAATGTTGAAAGTACAAATCCTAATTGGTCAAGATTTATCTCATAGAGTTTAGTTTGCATTTTTAAGTGAAAAAAAAAACTTTGCAAAAGAAATCCTCATTATGCAGCTAGAGAAACAAAGAATTTTGACATTACTTGTGACACTGTTCTGCACTCAAGAAGATTATCATGTAATTTTGAGACAAAATTACAGACATATTTGCAGATACATGGAACTATTGGTGACAGTTTCAATCCTATTTATGACAAAATATCACTCAACCAATGCATTACCATTATTGGTGGGTTTGAGAAAAGTGGGCAAAGTGATTAGCCTCATGTATTCTCATACATCCATAGGAATAGAATCTTACACCATTAAATATACAATTCCATTACAGATATCACTTTAAAATCCCAGAATGAAAAACACTATCAAAATAAAGTTAAAAATCTAAAAAATTTTACAACTTTACCTTTTCAAAATTCTTATCATCCATTTAATTTTAATGTTGGCATGAATAATAAAAATTTGAAGCAGAAAATACTGATATAATTACTTCAGAAAAACAGAAAATGGAGAGATTTGTCAGAAAGTACAAAATTCCTTGGATTTTTTGAATAAAAAAGACATAAAGGAAAAAATAGAAGGTAATGTAATATTTATATATGAAAAAATATCATCCTAATGTTTCTATCTTGGGACTAAAACAGGTCTCATAGCCAAGAATAAGTCTATAGGACTGCATTGCAAGTAGAAGAAGAAAATATATTGCAGGAGAAAATCTACCCACATGTTAGAAGAAATGATGACAAGAAAGAAAGAGAAAGAATAGGAGGAAGGTAGGGAGGAAACAGAGAAAAACATCCAGCAGTGGGGACAAGGGCAAGGCAGGCCATTAATTCAGTCAGGCTGTGATCTTCTTCAGAGTTCTCTGCAGAGCAAGCTTCACATCCTTGTTCCTGAGGCTGTAGATGAGGGGGTTCAGCATGGGCACCACAAGAGTGTTGAACACACAGAGGTATTTCCCATAGTCCAAAGACCCTGGAGTTGATGGTTTAATGTAAGTTAGCATCCCAGATCCATAGAATAGGCCAACGGTGACTATGTGAGAACCACAGGTGCTCATGGCTTTGGACCAGCCCTTAGCTGATGACTTACAAATTACATTATGAAGAATCATGGCATAGGAGATGAAGATAATGAGGCTAGATGCAATGATAACTGTGGATACAACGGCAGCACTCACGAGCTCGTTGATGTAGGTGCTGCTGCAAGACAGCTGGAGGAGGGGGACGATTTCACACATGTAATGGTTGATGAGGTTGGAATTACAGAAGCTGAGCCTGACCATGCACCCCGTGTGGACCATGGCACCAGCAAACCCCATCAGGTATGAGCCAATCATCAGCAGACAGCAGAGCCTGGGGGACATGACAACTGTGTATAGCAGGGGCTGACAGATGGCCACATAGCGGTCATACGCCATGGCTGTCAGCACGTAGCACTCTGAATTGACAAAAAGGCAGTAGAAGAACAGCTGAGCCATGCACCCTGAGAAGGAGATGGTGTTCCTCTCTGAAACAAAGCTCATCAGCATTTTGGGGGTGAAGACAAATGAGTAACAGAAATCAATGAAGGACAGATTGAAAAGGAAAAAGTACATGGGGGTGTGAAGTTGTGAATTCAGGCAAATCAGATTAATTAAGATAAAGTTTCCCACCATAGTGGCTACATAGTTTACCAAGAACAGGATGAACAGGGGCAGTTGGAGCTCAGGCAGGTCTGTCAATCCCAGAAGAACAAACTCTGTCACCGAGGAGTCATTTTCCATAGTCATTTTCTTCACAGGAGGAATCTGTAGGAACAGGAGTAAAAGGCTATGTTAACAGTGAACCCTCATTTTTTGGCTTCAGAAGGAGATCCGGAGCTGCAGATTTTCAAGTTCAGGTTGTCTGGAAACACAGCAGGGCATCCAAAGAGCAAGACTTCCAATGTTGATTCTTTAGGAATCCCCATTTCCTTCTTCCTCCACCTTAGCTGTGACTCTCTGTCCAGAAAGATTTCCAGCAGACCTCCTACTGTCTCTAAGCTTCATTTCCTCCCTTCTCAGTCTTCACTAAGGATTAGGGCTGAGAAGCAGTAAAAAGACAGCATTCTCCAGAACCCATGATTCATATAGTTGAGCTTTGAAGGGAGATTATCAAAATAGAGATGATGTAGTGCTCACCTTTTTCCCCCTGGAGACCTCTCTTCTTCTGAACCTCAAGGGCCCTTCCTCCCCATGGTCCTAATTGGTGATGAACAGAGTAATGGCAATTAACACAAATTTGTCTGCAACATTGTAGAAGAGGTACTCTAGGGATTATTACATGATTTCTATTTGAGAATTTCCCACGCAGATTCTCTTAACTTGCAAGAAAGAAAGCACACACTTTATCTGAGCTTCCAAAGCATCGCCTTTCTTAAATGACAATCTCTTTATGGTTCTGTGAAACTGATGAAAAGCAATGATAATTATGCTGACCTTTATGGTTTCCTTCCCACTTGGGTGAGCCCCTGGAGGCTAAAAATTACTGAGCTTGTGTTCACTTCCTCTATAATAGATCTAATGTTGGATCTTTTGAGGATCAACATTCTACTGAATTTATAATTTCCTATCAGAATTCTTGACCTCAGGGCAGAGTAGTGGACAGACCCATTGTGATGCTCCTTGTTAGTTTCTACAGAGTCCTATAAGGAGAATGCCATTCTAGCATGCTCTTATGAGTCTCTGAGATTGCATTAATACAGTTGGAAGCCACATTAGATTTTGACTTTGGGAATTTGAATCAAGGGCTCTGGGTTGAAACAAAAGGTCATAAAATCCTTATACTCATCTCCTCTCTTTCTCTCTCTCTCTCTCTCTCTCTCTCTCTCTCTCTCTCTCTCTCTCTCTCAATTCACTGAAGCCCGTTTCATTACCCCTTGTTCTGCTTGTGCATGCCATTGTATCTCATGTTGCCTCATGCTAATAACTCCTGTGTTAGCATCTATGAGCTCCCACGCATGCTTCTTAACATTTATTTGTGTTGGGAAACTTTGAATCCTCTCTTCTACTAAAAAGGAGAATTTTTTGATCAGTAAATCTTCCCACCTAAAAGCAATTTGTCCCATTGGAAGACTAGGCCAACTAAAAAGTCTTTGATCCCCTCAAAAGAAAAGAAAATTTGAATACATTTACTGATTTAAATCTACAAGCTGATTTTTTGGAAGACATAAAGTATTTGTGAAATTTTTACATCTTATATGCTAACTTTAAGAAAAAGATGAAGAAAACAGAGCTCAATACATGACTGTCCCATGTGGGGTATATGACTTGCTGCTCGCTGCCCTTCAGACTTAACATGACCTGGGAAACCACTTACTGGATTTCACACCACCTGGGATGGAAGATCGGCTCCCCGGGGCCCCTTTGACTCTACTGTGGCAGGAAAGTAGAGTGCCCAATGGTATCTCCCCATTCTGCTATGTTGCATTTGGGGAAGGAAGGAAGTTTACCTTGTTACTTGGTCTCAGTGGGGCATTAGATTTCTACTACCTCTGGACAGGGAGACAAGTTGAGCCTCCTTGTGGCCCTGCTGTGATCACCCAGTGAAGGAATCAGAGACCTTCCTGCTACCACCGAGCAGGAGTGGAGTTTAACTCTCCATTCATTCCTGCTGACATCTGTGAAAGGCAGTTTTTGGCTATTATGAAATGGGTATTATGTTAACAGTGATGTTTCACATTCTGCTAGCCTATTTGTTTTTTATTTGTTTGGTTATAGAGACAAGGGCTTTAATTTTTTTATCTTGGTTGTTTTTTTTTTTTTTTTTTTTTGGTTTGAGTGTGCAGGCTTCTCATACATTTGGGATATGAAGAAAGAAAATAGAAAAATCAATGGTACTTACCACTATATTGTCTCCAAGTTCCAGGATTACTAGGCAGTCTGTCTTAATCTTTCAGAATCCACTTATGTTTATTCATTTTTTACACCTCAGAATTTGTCAATCTCCAGAAAGCTTAAGAGAGAAATGAAGTACTGAATCTGAATAAACTAGATATTGTCACCTTGAGATGTTTAAAATTTTTTGTGCATCTTCTTAAACCTAATCCCTGGTGGATTCCCTGTTCCCCAGTTAGCACATCTCGGTGGTCTGCCATTGATGGACAGAAGTGGCACTCAAATACCCCGTGTGGATAAGGCTCTGTGTTCAATTATGCTCCTGTGTTCAATTTGTCCTGAGCACCTTTCTATTTTTAATTAGAATGTATGCAGTGTCCTTGTCAGCCAGAAATGTGTGGATAATGGATTCTTGCCCATCTCTGCTGGGCATGTCTGCAAACATAACTACAACTTTAGGTATGGAGTCAGTCATTGCCCATATCTGCTTGTGGCTAAGAGTAGCATGTACATAGTACATATGTAGATGTTGACACTTGCCCACAATTGAGCCAGCACTCTTCCTGGTACCATGATCACTAACCTTTATTTTATCCCACCTTTGCATGACTTCTGCATCAAACACAAGGATGGGGAGGTGAGAGATGTTGGCTAAAGGAGGCCTCTGCGAAAATGACATAAATGTGGTTGTCCTTACAGCAAAGGGCTTTTCCTTAGTGATTTGCTTATGACTGATAATTATGCTATGCACAATTTCACAAATAATGAAATGTATGTGAAATGTATGTGTTTACCTTGTCTTTGACAAATTATAAAGCCTACGCAAATCTAAGAGTTACAGTCTTCATTCTTGAAGGAGAAAGGAGGCTCTCCTGCCTTAAATAAAATTCTGAGAGAAACCACTATGTCCTGAGATGCTCTGTCCATTTTCCCTGTAGTATATTCCACAAACTTATCAGATTTAGTTTTGTGTCAAACAGAAACCTAGTATTCTTTAAATTGTCACAGAAGGCTGAATAAACCTAGTTTGTAAAAAATGAGATACTATTCAGCAATAAAAGAAATAAATGTTGGCATATGGATCTGGAGGTAATTATGCTTTGTAAAAACTTAAACATGAGAGGTGACATGTTGCATGAGTTTGTGCATCATTTATAGAATGACAAAGTTACAGAGGTGGAAAACAAATTAATTGTTGCCAGACAAAGATGAAAATGAATGGGCTGGATCATATGGTATGTTTGTTCCCATTCATCTGAAGATCCTCCATACTGTTTTCCAAAGTGATTGCACTACTTTGCAATCCCTCCAACCGTGTATTAGAGTTCCCATTTCTTCACATCCTCACCAGCATTTGTTGTCGTCTGTGTTTTGAATGATTGTATTCTTGGTGGAGTTAGGTGAAATCTCAGGGTAGTTTTAATTTTCATCTGTCTGATTGCCAATGATGTTGAGCATTTTATCATACATTTATTGGTCATTTGAATTTCTTTTTTTGTGAAGTGCCTACTTAGTTCACTTGCCCATTTTTTGATTGGGTTGTTTTCTTAGATCTGAGTTTCTTGAGTTCTCTGTATATTCTAGATTAGATATGACTCCTCTATTGGAGGAATAGTTGCAAAATCTCCCATTCTGTTGGCTCTCTTTTGAGGTTCTTGATATTTTCCTTTGCTGCATAGAAGCTCTTTAGTCTAATGCAACCCCACGTATTGATCCGCCTTTTAGTTTCTTGTGTCTTTGGGGTCTTGTTGAGAAAGTTTTAACCTGTGGCTATGTGTTGAATAAAAGAATGGAAACCAAAATACCAAACTAATGCACTTTGTTCATAGCTGCACAATTCACAATTGCCAAACTATAGAACCAGCCAAGATGTCCATCAATAGATGAAAACTACGGGATATGTACACAATGAAACTTTACTCAGCCATAATGAAGAACAAAATTATGTCATTCACATGAAAATGGGTGGAATTGGAGAACATTATGCTAAGTGAGATTATTCAATCATAAAAAGTAAGAAATCAGATGTTTTCCCTAATGCGCAGAAGCTCGGGAGATAAAGGGTCACAGAAGGAACTATAGACGAAGGAGGAGAAACCATAGATGAGCAAATAAGGAGGCCTGACTGGGAGTAATAGGAGGGGGAAGAAGGAAATCCCTAATGTATGTGATGTACATTCACAAACATATCAAAATAATCACTAAGTCAAAGAAGGAAGGGGGAGGGGATGGGGTGGGAATTGGGAAAGGGCTAAAACGAATGATGTACACATGTATATATGCCTCTATCATTTTGTACTCCATTAATATGTATGACTACAGCGCATCAATATAAAAATAAAAAAAGAAAATGAATGGGTTGTGTAGGATTATTCAGAGGTGTTATCAGGGAGTTTACTGTGGTGAAACAATTGTGAATCCTGATTGTGGTGATGGTTGCTCAGTTGTGCACAGTAGATTGAATTGCATGGAACTGTGCACAGATCTACACGCACATGTGCATGTTAAGCTGCTAGAAGCTGAGTCAGTTCTGAGACTATTTAACATCATTGTTCCCATGCTAGTTTCTTAGTTTTGCTTTTGGTCTACAGTTGTGGGCAATGCCATTTTTGGAGGAATTAGGTAAATAAAGGAAACTCATATGACTCTTTGCAAATTCCTCTGAATCTAGAATTATTTATTTATTTATTTATTTATTTATTTTTGCAGATCATACTGAAAATGGCATACATTCAGATTGTGCTTGGTGCCCTCTTCCACCCCCACTTCCCCTTCCCCTCTCCCAATAATGAGTGTCCAGGTTAACCATGCTACATTCATATTTTTACACATATTTGAATGCAGCCCCTCCATTAATCAACCTCAGCATTCTTCTTCGTCTCCTACCCTTCCCTTTCAGCTTTTCTGAGGTTTCCTCTCCATTATCTGGAATCCTTCTGGTATTCCTAATCGTTCCTAGTTTGGGCATATTAGAGAAAATATATATCCCTTCTCTTTCTGTGCTTAGCTGATCTCACTTAATAAAATGTTCTCCAGGTCTTTCCATCTTCTTGCGAATGACATTATTTTGTTCTTCTTTGTAGTTGAGTAGAATTCCATTGTGTTTATTTACCATAATTTTGCAATCCATTCATCTGTTGATGGAGACCTAGGTTGGTTTCATATTTTGGCTATTACAAATTGTGCTGCTATGAACATGGGCATGCATATGTTACCATAGTTCTCTGATTTCAACCTCGTTGGAAAGATACCCAGGAGTGGTATAGCTGGATCATATGGTGGATCCATTCCCAGTTTTCTAAGTAATCTCCACAGTGGCTGAACTAGTTTGTACTCCCACCAACAGTGTAAAATAATTCCTCTTTCCCCACATTCTTAACAGGATTTGTTGTTATTTGACTTCTTTATGCTTGCCGCTCTGTTAGATGGAACCCTTTTTTTTTTTTGGTGGTACTGGGGTTCCTGAAAGCCCTTCCACCTCCAGGCTACACTCCCAGACCTATTTTATATTTTTTTAAATTTAGAAACAGGGTCTCTTAAGCCAGCAAGGCTGGCTCCAAACCAGCACGATCCTCCTGTCTCCGCCTCCCAAGCGTAGGGATTACAAGCGTGCACCGCCACGCCCGGCTAGATGGAACCATTTTAAAATAAAAACTTAAAAATTACATGCCCTCTCATAAGCACAAGTGCACATTCATCTATGTAAGGAAATTCAAAAGTCATTTCTTGAAGGAAATTCAAAAGTCATTTTTCTTGAATTATCAATCCATGAATAGTGAGTGATTTTTCTTAAATTTTTTTTTAAATTTTGTTTTCTCTTATTTGTTTTGTTTCTGCTTTTGCAGTTCTGAGAGTCTCATGCATGCTAAGCAAGCACTCCACCACAGAACTACACTCAGCCCATAGGTTTTATTTCAATTTGTTAAATGAAAAGATGTATTGTGTCAGAATACACAAGGTAGTTGATTTTCATGAAATAAAAGATCATTCTTGCATCACACAACCTTTTTCTTAAAAATACCTAAAATTGAGCCGGGTGTGGTGGCCCACGCTTGTAATCTCTGTGCTTGGGAGGCTGAGACAGGAGGATTGCACAAGTTTGAAGCCAACCTCAGCTACTTAGTGAGGCTCTTAGCAACTTAGTGAGACCCTGTTTCCAAATAAAATATAAATAGGTCTGGGAGTATAGCCTGGAGTTAGAAAAGACCCTGGGTTCCACCCTCAGTACTGCAAAAAAAAAATACCCTGAAATTAAAATATACTTTTTCTTTATGCATCTAAAATATGCACAATGCTTAATAATTTAAAAGGACCCAAAACATTAAAAATGAACAAGCAAAAACTTTCTGAAATTATACATAAATCTTACTAAAAGTACCATATTACCCAGAATTATAATTAGTAAATATTAATTACATTTATGTCTTTATAAATGTCAGCAAAGACTCCTATAATCAATGTCTGGAGACTGTATAATCCCTGGTGGTAAGTTTGCATCTACTATCACAAAGTAAGGTGTGAGCACAGGCATCATTATTTTCCCCCTTATTGGCTTATCATCAGAGAGGTCCTAAGGGACACTTACTTCTGGATTTCTAATGAGGTCCCAAAGAATGATAAGCCTTAAGCAAATGCCATGTGATCTGTGACATAGAGCTTCTGGAGTTGAGATTGTGGCTGTCTTAAAGTAGAAATTGGTCTATACCTGAGACTGAGTCCTGAATCACTCAAGTCATGAAATCCATGCTCTGACACTTTGCCAGTCCTCATCTGGGAACCTCTGATACATGAAGCCAGACCCTCCTTCAGAACAGTGGAGCTGATGTTTGTAGAGGGAGTGTGAATACTGAGTTTCTTCGTGAAAGGAAAGAGGGTGAGTTCATCAGTCTCCATTTGTCTCTCTCATTCTCTAAGTGGGTAAAAAGTCAAAACTGTTAAGTGAAATAATGAGACCTCAGGAGCACGGGCTCTGCCTCCACTGCCTGCAGCTGTCTCATCTCAGCCTCACTCTCTGACTCCTGCCCCAGCCTGGTATCAGCACAGCAGCTCAGGTGTTTATTAATTACATCACAACATAAGGGGAAGAAAAGATGTGTCTCATTCTTTAAGATTTATTGATATGCTCCATGCATGTTGTAAGAATACAGGTTGCCAAATTTCAAATGCTACAACTAATATAAATAGCACCCAAATTAATTTTGTTTTTCCTTCGTACTCTCATACATGACCTTAAAACACAATCACCATTTTTTTTTTCATTCTTTGTCTAGCCAGGAGAGAGTCGAGGAGAATGTGTAGGAACAGGAATAAATGGTTAAACATAAATCTTAAATTATCAAGGATTTTCTCCAAACTTGTTATTAATTTTTTACTTTATGAGTTCTTGTAGTAAGGTATTTAAAAATCTGATGGACTAGGAAGGACTCCCTTCTAAGAAGTAGAATATTGGTATGATCTCTGCCTTGGAGAAGTTCATTTTTGCTGGTTTACACAAGACAACTGGGGTATCTAACAGAAAAATGGAGGCATGAGTAAAACCTAGGAAGTGAAGGACCAGATGAAGGAGAGAGATTTGACAGATATATTTCTAGTCCCTAAGCTCATTAGCAGGTAGGCTAATACCTCAGGTACTTTATCTTTGTTTTCTAGTAAGGACAGTATCAATTGTTTGTCTTGTTCATCTCATGAAGAAAACAAAGAGAATGATTGAAATACTGAGGAGGAAGATGTGACTGTTCATTCAGGTGCCAGGAACAAGGGAGAACTCTCTTCAACTCAGACACCAGGACCCTTGTTATGAAGAAGAGTTAGGAAGAAAAAAAAATCTAGGACCTCTACTAATGATATTTTCTCCATCTTTCCAGATTTCTAATGATGAGAATGCTGGCTACAAATGCCTCCTTGGTGACAGAGTTTGTTCTTGCTGGATTAACAGAGCGTCCAGAGCTCCAGATTCCTCTCTTTTACATATTCCTAGTGATCTACACTGTCACCATCGTGGGCAACTTTGGCTTGGTCATTCTCATTGGTCTCAACTCTCACCTCCACACTCCCATGTACTACTTCCTCTTCAACCTCTCCTTCATTGATCTCTGTTACTCTTCTGTGTTCAGTCCCAAAATGCTGATGAACTTTGTCTCAAGGAAGAACGTCATCTCCTATGTGGGGTGCATGACCCAGTTGTTTTTCTTTCTCTTTCTTGTCATCTCTGAGTGCTACATGTTGACCTCAATGGCCTATGATCGCTACGTGGCCATCTGTAAACCATTACTGTACAAGATCACCATGTCCCAGCAGGTGTGTTGTCTGCTGTCTTTTGCTGCCTATGTGATGGGACTCGCTGGAGCCGCTGCCCACACAGGCTGCATGCTCAGACTCACCTTTTGCAAAGCCAACGTCATCAATCATTATCTGTGTGACATTCTCCCCCTCCTCCAACTCTCTTGCACCAGCACCTATGTCAATGAGCTAGTGGTTCTCATTGTGGTGGGCATTAATATCACAGTCCCCAGTTTTACCATTCTAACTTCCTATGTTTTTATCCTGAGTAGCATTCTTCGCATCAAATCCACTCAAGGACGATCAAAAGCCTTCAGTACCTGTAGCTCTCACATCATTGCTATTTCTCTGTTTTTTGGTTCAGCTGCACTCATGTATCTTAAATATTCTTCTGGATCTATGGATCAGGGGAAAATTTTTTCTGTTTTCTATACTAATGTGGTGCCCATGCTTAATCCTCTGATTTATAGTTTAAGGAACAAGGATGTTAAAGGTGCACTGAAGAATGCCCTGATTAAAATTCAAAGCAGAGACATATTCTAATTTGAAGCAGTAATTATGCAAATAAATTAAGTACCTTACTTTTTTGTGTGGTACTGGGGACTGAACCCAGGGGCATTCCACCTCTGAGCTACACCTGCAGCCATATTTTATTCTTTATTTTGAAACAGGGTCTCACTAAGTTGTAGAGGGCCTCACAAATTGCTGGGGTGGGCTGCAAACCTGAAATCCTCCTGTCTCAGCTTCCTTCGTAAGTACTAGGTTTACAAGATTGTGCTACCAAACCTGGATTTTGTGTTGTTGTTTTTTTCTGGAAGACATTTTGGTCATACATATGTAATGTTTACTGATCATCTTATATGTGGTTTAGTAGAATTTTTTCTTACTATTTCTGTTACAGGTAATCTTGTCTCATTTTTTATTACCATGTCCCCATCACTTTTCACAATCTCCTAAATAAGTAAAGGCATGATCATCAAATAACAGATGCACTGATTTTTTTTATTATTATTGCTTCATAACCTTCCTATCTCCTGAGATATTCTTTAACTGAAAAATCTTTTTGTGTTTCAACATTGCAAAATATTCAAATAATAGGTTTCTTACCTACACATGGAAATGCCATATTTTATAGAAGCATTTGCATTACTATCTATAATATTATTATAGGCAATAAAATTTGATAAAATGTCTTCATTATATGCTTTATAAAGTTTAAAACAGAATTAGGTCTTTTAATCTTATTATTAACTTATTAATGCTTTAACTTATTATTCTGATTTTTTATTTTTGACCAGTGGCAAAAATGTATAGCAAATGTCACTGGCTTCTGGGAGTCTCTATCATCCTAATTCATCTAATATAAAAATGAATATGTTTAACTCCATCTTTTTTTGTGGGGGTACTGGGGGTGGAACCCAGAAACTTTCTACCTCCAAGCTATAATCCCAAACCTCTTTTTATATTTTATTTGGAAACAGGGTCTCACTAAATTGCCGAGAGCCTCACTAAGTAGCCGAGGTTGGCTTCGAACCTGTACAATACTCCTGTCTCAGCCTCCCAAGCACGGGGATTACAAGTGTGCACCACCACGTCCGGCTAACCCCATCTTTTAATTACAAAACGAGGAGTAATAGAGGATTATAGATAAGTAATACCTCAGGATTCCAGTGATGGGAGAGGGTGGCTTATATTATTAAATTTACATGAACTATTATTTAAATTGGCATCAACAACTTTGAAAAGGAGCATGTGGTTCTTACTCTGAATGTTATTTTTTTCACTTGGAAGACAACACTGCATATTGAGGTACTAGATATATTTTTCTTAACAGTGAGGTTT
The DNA here is from genome assembly GCF_963383645.1 of Muscardinus avellanarius. Taxonomy (NCBI): domain Eukaryota; kingdom Metazoa; phylum Chordata; class Mammalia; order Rodentia; family Gliridae; genus Muscardinus; species Muscardinus avellanarius. The sequence continues at coordinate 124,523,912 of NC_137786.1, read as the reverse complement.
GTCATAAAAATAATTTTATACCAATGATAATAACTTGTCTTCCTACAAATAGTTTATTAGTTATTTAAGTTCCAAAAAATCATGAATAAGACATAAGACACATTTAACATAGAGGTTCTTTCATATACTTTTTCTATTTCTCCAATGCTTTTTCCATTTTTATGTTTAAAATATTAGATACATTTGAGTTTAAGAAACATCTGTTGAACTGGAGAATCTTGTTTGAATAATACTGCTAATAAATTTACTATTACAATGAATAATTAATGTAATATAATAAAACATGACAACAAAAAATTTAAAAAAGTAGGATTTAGTTTATTTTTGTGAGGTGGAACACCAATGTTTTAGATAATCCTACATCTTATCCACCTCCTCCTCACCCTCATCAAGAGGATCGACTGTGAGGGGCAGAGTTGTTGAATGTCTGTAGCGGATACTCTTTTGGGTGAACCACCGTGCTCAGGCAAAGGACATGCTTACTCTCAGATGCCCCCAGGTAGTGAGCAACTTAACATGGTGTGTGGAATGCAGTTCACTGGTCAATTTCAGCCTAGCATAAGTCACTTCTAATAGAAGGTTTATATTAATTAATTTTAAGAATTAGTATAAGGCAGTGATAGTCAAGACAAATGTCTTTTTTATAACAATTATCAAATACATTCATTGACAAGAATAGTAGATTAAGAACTAGTTCCTCACTTATGCAGTCAAACAATATTTGACCAAAGTAATTCCATTGGGAAATAATTTTTTTCAGTAATTAATGCTGGAAATACTGTGCATCCATATAGAAATCCAAGAACTTTGATTTTTACCTCACACTATACACAGCAATTCATCTGATGGGAATCCAAAGCATACACAAAAAGCGTGAATCATAAATTTTTAAGAAAAAAACAGAAAGTATATCAGTACAGGCATAGATTTCCTAGACACAGTCTAGAAAGCACTAAATTAAAAAATAGAGATAATATAATCTTTATTAAAAGGAGGACATCTATTTACCAAAAAATATTCACAGACAAACCATGGTCTAGAAGAATATTTGTAATACATAAATCAGGAAAAAGTATATGTCTAGAGTATAACAAATTAATAATGAAAATGTATAAGAATAATAACAAATTTGATGAATGAGCCAATGATTTAAAACCTTCCTAAAGCAAGGCATGCAAATGGTCAATGCACTCTTGCACATGTGCTTAGCTTGCTGCACCTGGTTAGCTATGCAGACTGTTGCTGGTTAGCACTCTCTCTCTGCCATGCTGTTCCCCACACTGCACTGCCTGGGCTTTGCCCTTGAGTAGCTGGAGCACTTGTGGGACCTCTTTGCTGTTCTCCCTCCATGGTCATCACAGTAACCTCTGGGTGTGGTTTCTACTTTAGAGAGTCAAGCACCAGCTCCTGGGCATCTTCAGCCCTCAATAATCCAAAACCAATCCTGTGCAGTTGATATTCTGAGATTCTAGAATTTAGTTATGTTTCCTGGGACTGGTAGCTATTTCCTCTAGTTTATAAATCTTTTTCTTTTCTTTTTTATGTTTGATTTTTAAATTTTTTATTTATTTTTAATTTTTAAGATTTTTTTATTAGTGCATTGTATATATACATCATAGTGGGGTAAAAAAAAACTTGTGTAGACATAAATGTACACATCACCCAGCCAGCTCCTAAACCAGTCCCCACCTCACTTCATCCCCATCCCTCCCTTCCATGCTTGGTTTAGTGGTTGACTTCGATATGAATAAGTACATCATGTGCTTTAAAGTGTTTCCCTAACCACCTCCCATCTCCACAGTTAGGTTGTCTTGTTTGCTCCTCTATAGGATCTCCTTTTTCACTTGGAGTTCCTTCTATGACCCCATTCACCCTAGCTTTCACATATTAGGGAAAGCATCCAATTCCTTACTTTTTGCAACTGACAAATCTCACTTAGCATAATATCCTCAAGATCCATCCATTTCCCTGAAAATACCATAATTGTATTTTTTTTGCTAAGTAAAATTCCACTGTGTACATATCCCACAGTTTTGTAATCCATTCATCTGTTGATGGACATCTTGGCTGGTTCCACAGTTTGGCTATGATGAATTGTGCAATTGTGCAGCTATGAACATAGATACACATGCATTAGTTTAGTAGTTTGGTTTCCTTTCTTTTGGGTAGATACCCAGAAGTGGCTTTGCTGGATTGAATGGTAGATTTATTCCCATTCTTCTGAGGATTCTTCATACTGTTTTCCAAAGTGGTTGCACGAATTTAAAACCCCACCAACAATGTTGAGTGGGATTGTTCCCACTTCTCCACACCTCACCAGCATCTGTTGTTGTTTGTGTTTTGAATGATGGCCATTCTAGTTAGAGTTAGGTGAAATCTCAGGGTAGTTTTGATTTGCACCTCTCTGATTTTCAGTGATGTTGAGCATTTTTTCATGCAATCATTGGCCACTTGAAGTTCTTCTTTCATGAAGTGTCTATTTAGTTCACTTGCCCATTTTTTGATTGGATTATTTTTTTTTAGTGTTGAGTTTCTTGAGTTATCTGTATATTCTAGATATTAGTCCTCTATCGGAGAGGTAGGTGGCAAAAATCATCTCCCATTCTGTTGGCTCTCGATTGAGGTTCTTGACAGTTTCCTTTGATGAACAGAAGCTCTTCAATTTCATGCAACCCTACGCATTGATTTACATTTTGGTTTGTTGTGCCTTGGGGGTCTTGTTGAGAATGATTTTATCTGTGCCTACGTGTTGCAGTGTTGGACCTATGCCCTCTTCGAGGAGCCTTAAGCTCTCTTGTCTAATTTCCAAGTCTTTGATCCATCTTGAATTGACTCTTGTGCAGAGTGAGAAAGTGGGATTAATTTCCAATTTTCTGCATGTGGTTAGCCAGTTTTGCCAACACCATTTGTTGAACAGGCTATCTTTTTTCCAGTGTATGTTTTTGGCCCCTTTGTAAAAAATCAATTGGCTGAGAGTGTGTGGACTTGTTTCTGGGTCTTCTATTCTGCTCTATTGGTCTACGTATCTGTTTTTTTGCCAGTACCATGCTGTTTTTATTACAATGGCTTTGTAGTATAGTTTAAAGTCAGGTATTGTGATTCCTCCTGCATGGTTTTTGTTGCTGAGAACTACTTTGGCTACTCTGGGCTTTTTGTTATTCCAAATAGATTTAAGGACTGATTTTTCTATGTCCATGAGGAATGATCTTGGTAGTTTAATGGGCATTGTGTTGAATCTGTAGATCACTTTTGGAAGGATGGCTATTTTAATGATATTTATTCTGCCTATCCATGAACATGGAAGATCTTTCCATCTTCTAAGATCTTCAATTTCTTTTTTCAGTGTTTTATAATTTTCTTTGTAGAGATCTTTTACCTCCTTGGTTAAGTTTATTCCTAAGTCTTTTATTTTTTTGTGGGTGATCCTGAGTGGAAGTGTTTTCTGAATTTCTTTTTTAGTGGATTTATGGTTGGTGTACAGAAAAGCTTCTGATTTTTTAAGATTGATTTTGTATCCAGACACTTTGCTGAATTTGTTGATCAGTTCTATAAGCCTTTTGGTTGAGTTTGTTGGGTTTTCTAGATATAGTATCATGTCATCTGCAAATAAAAAAGAGAGAATCAACACAAATTATGAAGATAAGAAATAAAAAAGGAGACATTACTACTGAGTGTAGAAATCTAGAGGATTATCAGAAACTACTTTGAAAAACTATACTCCAACAAAATGGAAAATTGGGAGAAAATTGAAAATTTTCCAGATAAATAACAACCTTCCTAAACTGAATCAAGAAGACTAGACACTTAAACCAACCAATAACAATCAAAATGATTGAAACAGCAATAAAGAGCCTACCATCAAAGAAAAGCCCTGGACCAGATGATTTCCCAAGTGAATTCTATAAAACCTTTATAGAAGAGCTAATACCAATACTCCTCAATCTATTTCATGAAATAGAAAAAAACAACTCTCCCAAATACATTCTATGAAGCCAACATCACATTAATACCCAAACCAAACAAAGACAGTGCAAGGAAAGATAACTACAGGCCTATATCTTTGATGAATTTGGATGCTAAACTGCTAAACAAAATACTAGCAACATGCATTCAAAAACACATAAAGAAAATTATACGTCACAACCAGTTAGGGTTTATCCTAGGGATACAAGGCTGGTTTAACATAGGAAAATAAATCCTTGTAATTCATCATATAAACAGAACTAAAGACAAAAATCACATGATCATTTCAATAGACCCCGAAAAAGCATTTAATAAAATCCAACATCCATTTATGATAAAAGCACTGCAGAGAATTGGAATAGAAGGAACATTTCTCAACATCATAAAGGCCACAATAAGCCCACAGCCAACATCATACTAAATGGGGAAAAACTTCAAGGATTTCCCCTAAATGCAGGAACACGATAAGGACGTCCATTATTGCCACTTCTCTTCAATATAGTACTTGAGACTCTAGCAAGAGCAATAAGGCAAGAAAAGGAAATGAAAGGAGTACAAATAGGGAAAGAAGAACTCAATTTTTATCTTTTCTCATCATTGACTTTGTTAGGATTTCCCCTTTGCATTATCTATATAACCAGTCCTCTGTTGGACATACATAGACTGCTATTTATTTTCAGTTTATTGTTTTGAATAGACCATCTCTGATACAGGGAACATGTTTCATTTGATTTGATATACTGTCTTCTCACATACTATGATTTTGTTTAATGAACACATTCCAAATCCATGATGGATTTGTCAGAAATAGCCATTTGTGCATAGTCTTTTCTGAGATTTTGGTAGTCTTCTTTTTGCTACATGGGAGAGCCCACATGAGGTTAAAACCAAGAATAGTTGGATGTGGTGGGGCATGCCTATAATCCCAGTATTTGGGAAGGTTGAAATAGGAGGATCTCAGGTTTGTGACTAACCTCAGCACCTTAGCAAGATCCTCAGAAACTTAGGGAGATCTTGTTTCAAAATAAAGGATAAAAAGGGCTCGGATATACCTTGGAGATAGAATATCCCTGGTGTCAACCTCTAGAACCAAAACAGCAAGAACAAGAACAACAACAATAACAGCAGCAACAACAGCAAAAACACAAGCAGATCCCAGCAAAATAAAAAGTGAGAAGAGAGACACAGCTGTAGAATATGACTTGACCCTGCCCAGCTTACAGGAAGCCATCTATGTGTTTAATTATCAGTTTCACATACCTTTTTTGCCATAGGCTGCTTTATCTAAGCAGGTTAGAACTTTATTCTCATACTTGATTTGAAAGAGCCTTGAATGTGCATGGTACATAATTATGTACTAGAATATTCTGCATATTATAGTAATTAAAGAAAGCAGTTTTAGATTCACAAGTTCCTACTATGAACATTGCCTTGCCAGTTGTTGTTTTACTGTTGAACTCATCAATAAAATTATCCCAGCTTGGGTTTCTTATGTGTGTGTGAGATAGAGACTTTTGTTTCAGAGGACAATTGTAAGCATGAGACCCATCCTAATAATAATAACAGCAATATTGATATAACTGAATTCACCACCATAATCATATTTTTAGAAATTGGGGGTAAGAAGTAGGAAGAACAGGTGTGTGTGCCTGTGTATCAGTGGTAGGTGGTGACAAATATGCAAATTCTCATCATCAATAGGTGAACAAGTTAGAAAACTGTTAAAGCAACACAAATGTGAGATGAAGAGGGACTGCAAAAACTGGAAAGTGAGGGGAACATCCCAACTTTTGAAGAGGGACTCTCCCTGACCTAGAGAATGGATAGAGACAGTGAGAGAGAAGAAGGTACTGACTATGCATTAGTTGCCTAAATGGTGGTTGGAAATAGCTGAGAAATTGATGTGCTAATGAAGAACGGCACTGGAAATCATAAGAAAACCTGAATTCTGTTTGGAAACATAGAGTTTGAGGCACATAAATGGACACAAAATAGAACTGTGTGTGTGTTGCAGACATAACATGAATCTAACATGTAGACCAGTGGTTCCCAAACATGTGTGATTGGAGTGCTGTAGGGGTGGCAAGATTTGGTCCCTTTCCTTCTCATCGTAGGGTCATGGTCAGAACTCTTATAACAAAGGTTAATCAGAGAAAAAACTAATAGATTTATTTAATCAGAGTTTTATATGACACAGTAGCCTCCAGAAATGAGAGCCCCAAGAACAGGGGAAACATCCATTTGTATGGCTAGGTTTGATAAACAATAGACAGCTGTGTAGAAATGTGTAATATGTGTAAAAACAAAAAGGGATCTGACTTACTGTAATATATAAAAGAGGGAAAATAGGAAGGCCCATCTGCTCTGATTCTTCTTGGTATCTCTGTGTGCCATTCCTTCTTAACAGGATGAGGGTAAACCCCTTCTGGAATGAGCATCTTATGATGTATTATTGGACAAGTAAAGGTCTGTGAATTTCTTCATGTTCAGCTCTCACATGGAAAGGCAGGGAGAGTTTAATTTTTTTATATATATATTTTATGGTTGGATTTAGAAGAGAGGGGCTCTCTTTTCATGACCCATATGGAGGAAGAAGAATTCTTGGATTTTATGGCTTCTCTTGAGGAGAAGCAAAGCAAGAGGAAGAAGGGCACAAAAAGGTAAAAAAGACTTCAACCTAGCTGGGCGTGGTGGCTCCCGCTTGTAATCCCAGCATTTAGGAGGCTGAGATAGGAGGATCATGGTTCATGGACAGCCTCAGCTACTACTTAGTGAGGCCCTTTGCAACTCAGTGAGACCCTGTTTCAAAAGAAAGAATAAAAATCAGGGCTGGGGGTGTAGCTCAGAGGTAGAATGTCCCTGGGTTCCATGCTCATTACCGCCCTTCCAAAGCATGCCATTGTGGCATGCTTTGATATGTCGTTTTCTGAGCCTCAAGAACACTCAAGGGATCTTTGACAATTTCTGGAGAAAATGTAGTTACTCACAATTGGTGTATGTGTCAGGATGGGCTGGGAGGACAGAACTGACATCTAGTAGCCAGGGGCCAGGGATATTGTATATTTTGTACCACACAGGACAAGAGTAGCACAAACCCCACCTCACCCAAACTTCAGTAGTGCCAAAGCTGAAACCTTCGATGGATACAGGGAAAGGGGTAAGAATACCTATCAGGCTCTTTATATATCAGACACAGTGCTAATAATATTGTACATGACCTATCTTGTTTGATTCCTACAACAAACAATGAAATAGCTGCTTTATTTTATTTGTTTTGTTATATTTTGAAAGGTGGTGCTTGTGTTTGACTAAAGACCTTACATATGTTAGGCAAGAGCTGTTCCTTATAACTGCACCCTAGACCTCTTTTGTGATTCCTATTTTATAGATGTATACAAGGACATGCAGATATAAGCAAATACCAAAGCACTGACTCACATCTCTACAGACTCATAATTGTGAACTTGAAATGGCTGGATTTAAATCCAGGTTAATTTTAGGGCATACTCCTATTCTTTCAATCTCTCTCCTACAAGTTGTCTTTGGTAGAGTGTTTAGTGATCTAATATTTCCTACTGCAACCCCAGAGGGTAGTAGAAACATATTAGAAATGGCGAGTGACTCTGCCCTTGGTTTTCCTCTCGACGATTCTTGTAAGGTAGAACAAGGAGATTGCCAAAAAAGGTAGCACACTAACCTTCCCTGGGGATGAGAAATTCTTGGAGGGAAATCATAAATTCAGCACATCTTTGAGTCTCAAAAGGTTCATTATTAGATTTATTAAACAGAAAACACAGACTCAGTAACTTCTACCCTCAAGGGGCTCATTCACTTTGAAAGGAAACTGTAAAGCATAATTTCTATGCTTCTTTTATACTTTCCCAGAACAATGCCACATAAAATAAATTCTCATTTGAGTAATGTGATATTTGAAAGGTGCATATAAGGTGGCTGCTTTCCTTCTTTCAAGTGAAGAAGATCTACAGAAATTTTCAGATAGAAATAATGGTATATTCCCCAGAGAACCTCCACGTGCATGGCAGAGTCAGATCTGTACCGATGGTTGCTGCCTCTTTCATCATTAGGAGCTTTGTCCCCCCTAGGATTATAGAGAGGAAGGGCCCTTGGATTTCAGATCTGCGAGACCTCCAGGGAAGAAATGTAAGACGTCTTTGTCTTGATAATTTTCTTTCAAAGCCAAAGCTACATAAATCATGGGTTCTGGAGAACATCAACTATTTACTGCTCTTCTCAGCCCTAATCCTTAGTGAAGACTGAGAAGAGAGGAAAAAAAATGCTCATAGATACAGGGGGTTCTGCAAGCATTCTTCCTGGACAGAGACACACATCATGGGTCAGAGAAGAAGGAAAGAAATGTGGATTCTTCAAGAATCAAGATAGAAAGTCTTGCTCTTTAGATGCCTTGTGTCTTCAGACAACTCCGAGCTTAGAAACCCTCTGCTCCAGCTGTCTTTTTGGGGTCAAAGAGTGAGGGTTCCTTGGTAGTGTCACCTTTTACTCCTGTTTCTACAGATTTCACCAATGAGGGAAATGACTATGGAAAACAACTCTTCGGTGACAGAGTTTATTCTTCTGGGGTTGACAGACCTACCAGAGCTCCAACTGCCCCTGTTTGTCCTGTTCTTGCTGAACTATATAGTCACTGTGGTGGGAAACTTGACCCTAATTAATCTGATTTGCCTGAATCCACAACTTCACACCCCCATGTACTTTTTTCTCTTCAATTTGTCCTTCATTGATTTCTGTTACTCATTTGTCTTCACCCCCAAAATGTTGATGAGCTTTGTTTCAGAGAGGAACACCATCTCCTTCTCAGGGTGCATGGCTCAGCTATTTTTCTTCTGCTTTTTTGTCCACGCAGAGTGCTACGTGCTGACAGCCATGGCCTATGACCGCTATGTGGCCATCTGTCAGCCCCTGCACTACATGGTCCTCATGCCCCCCAGGGTCTGCTGTCTGATGATGTTTGGTTCATACTTGATGGGGGTTGCTGGTGCCCTGGTCCACATGGGGTGCATGGTCAGGCTCAGTTTCTGTGATTTCAATCTCATCAACCATTATATGTGTGACATCTTCCCCCTCCTCCAGCTGTCCTGCAGCAGCACCTACACCGAGGAGATTGTGAATTCTGCTGTCGTGGCCACAGTTATTATTGCATCTAGCCTAATTATCTTCATTTCTTATGCTATGATTCTCTATAATATCATTCAGAAGTCATCGGCTAAGGGCTGGTCCAAAGCCATGAGCACCTGTGGTTCTCACATAGTCACTGTGGGGCTGTTCTACGGATCTGGGATGCTCGCTCATATTAAGCCATTATCTCCTGGGTCTGTGGATTATGGGAAATATTTCTCAGTGTTCTACACTTTCTCGGTGCCCATGCTGAACCCCCTCATCTATAGTCTCAGAAACAAGGACGTGAAACTTGCTCTGAAGAGAACTCTGAAGATCACAGCCTAAGTGAACACCTGGGGATTCCTTAGTCCTTGTAACCATTGCTGGTTTGTTCTCTCTTCTCCTTTCTTCTCAGCTTCCTTCTATCCTTCTTTCCTTCTCTTCATCTTCCATTCCACAGTCTGGGCAAGACTTCTATTGGAATTCATTTTCTCATTACGTAATGTAATCATGTGAACATATTCTTGGACTTGAGACTCATCCTCAATTTCCAAGTGCTTTTAGCTAATTTTCATTTTCTGTACCACCTGGAGACACTGGGCTGGTATATTTTCCTCTGTAAACATCAGAGTATCTACTGTTTTTCTTGTATGCCTTCTCCATCCAAGTAAAGATGGAAAATTGAATGCTTTCTAAAAAATTCATTTCTTTATTGGTTTTCTGAGACAGTTTGATAGACCCATTTTATTTTTTCAGGGTTTTATTTTTTATAATTATATCGAAAGAGAGAGAAAATAAATATAGTGAAAAATATAAAGTACAATATCTGGAATTATTCAGGGTCTTTTGAGAAATGTTTTTTTGAGAAATTATTCTTATTATAGATTTTTAGCCTCAATTTTATAATGGTACTGTGTACTTTATAGGACAAAGTTTCTATTCTTAAGTATATTTGAGGATAGATTAGGATCATCTGTTTGTCCAGGTTTCTCAAACTGCATCAGTAATACTAATGTACTGGCAATCTAATCTTTAATCATAAATAGACCAGAAATTTTTACTGTTTTCCCCCCTGATTTATAGATTGTGACTATCATCATTTTTTAAAATTACATAAGGATGGCAGGCATTGTAGAGCATACTTGTAATCTCAGTACTTGAGAGGCTGAGATAGGAGGATCTCAGATTTGAGGCCAGCCTCAACAACATAGTGAGACCTTCAGCAATTTTGTGAAGGACTTATTTCAAAATAAAATAGGGCTGGGGTTATAGTTCAGAAGTAGAATGCCTCTGGGTTTAATCCTTAATAGCCTCTCATGAGATATAATTATGTTTATTGCTATAGAACACAGAATAACATATAATGTGAATTATTTTTTGTTTTTTCTATTGCATAACAAGGATCCAGTTTTGCAGAATGAGGTCTATTTACTACTAAAGAAGTCTGGCTATTGTGGTTGAGAGGTAGAATGCATGCTTCTACATGGTCAGGGGTTGATTCCCGTTGAAAAATAAAACAAACAAACCCCAAAGAACTACCCGTGTATTTTTATGCTTTTACAATTAAACACAAATCTTATCCTGCTCTCTAATGACAAAATAGTACTGTGATGTGACTAACGCCTTAAAGCTTTTGACACATAGCTTGATAATTGACCCCATTGTGCATCCTATGAAGAAATGAAAGAAAGAAAAAAGAAACTAAAAAATGAAGGAAGGATAATTATGAAGGGAAAGAGGGAGGGAGGGAGGGAGAGAGGGAGGGAGAGAGAGAGAAAGAGAGAGGGAGAGAGAGAGAGAGAGAGAGAGAGAGAGAGAGAGAGAGAGAGAGAGAGAGAGAGAGACCCATGGAATTCTTTCAGAATGAACCTAAAAGTCAAGATTAAACAGGCAGGAATGAGGCCTGAGCCAAGACGCCTGTGGCAGGGGGATGATTAACTAGAAAAATTCCCACCCCTGGCAAAGGTCACATTTTAAAGTGGCTTAGTGAGATACAAAGCAGCATTTTATTTCATTTTAATAGTGATATTTTTTTTCAAGGACAGTAAGGTTGAGAAGTTTGGGTCAGTCCTTTCTGGTGAGGTATATTATTTTTTCTTTAGTAGTATACACTTGAACGAATCTATTAAATATCATGTCAATATTTGGAAACAAAATACATTTATTATATGAATTATAGAAAACTTAGCCCTACAAAATGTTTTACTGTGTATGTTGCATGGAAGATATAATGTCTATGGCTCATCACTACCTCGAGTGGGTTTAGGACAGTCAGCCCACAGAGTTGTATCCATTATCACTAACACTTTTATGTTTATATAACATCATGGCTTTTTTTGAGTTAGGGGTCTCACAGCCAAAGATGGTCTTAAACTCTTGGGTTCAAGTGATCCTCCTACCTCAGTCTCCCAAGTTTTGGGACTATGGGGATATAGCTCAACTAAGATTGTGACTTTTATTCTAGAATGTAGGTTTATAAGAATTGTCTTAGAGGAAACTGATGCCATTAAGAACTTTAATTCACTCTGATTACAATTATTGCCTTTAAGGAAGAGAGTTAAAAATATTTATTATAATTTTATATCTCAAACTCAATTTGAATGGTTAATGTCTATTTCTATCCTTTTGTTTCTATCCATCCTAGTGTATGAATTTAAACAGTTATTAAAGCTAGTTTGAAATTGCTCTGAAGCACAAATTTTAATAGCAGATGTAATGTTTATTAAAGAAAATAATGAGGTATAAAACATCATGTCTATAAAACCCGGGTTCTTAATGAGAATGTACTACATGAATGATAGACAGAGAATGTCACTTGTGGCCTGAGTACCATAATATAATCAGCAACACAGCCTGGTCAAGTTTTATGAGGTTGACACATAGAGTCATCACCCTCCAGCATGGCTCAGTTTTATGAGGTTGACAGGCTTAATTAACAGGTTGAATTTGCTTGTATTGGGCTAGAAAAACTAATTGATTTATATTTTAAACCAAATATCTAACAAAATTTATAACTGAATTTGTTTGGATTCAAGCACAGAATTGTAAAAATATATTTAGAAGTACTTAGTAAATTAGATGCAAAATAATTTTAGAACATGTAACTTATTTGACAATTGTTGAATACTTGGAAATGTTGTATATGTAGTTTGTTAAAAATATGGATATACATCTTTCTTATCCTCTTATTGTACCATAGGTTCTCCATAAGCATAAACTGAACAATAAATACTGTTGCCTTACACCATATTAACATAAAAGCTTGATTTCATTATAAATTGATTTACACAGATTAAATGACATTAACATCAAAGGGCACTATCCTAGTGTTAATTTTCATAGAAAACGTGAAGATATCTAAAAAACTTAATATTCTGGTGTTCATAGAATAATGTCCTTTTCTCCACTCAATTTATTAATGAATAAAAACCAGGACAGAGCTTGGTAGCCACCACCTGGCAAACAGAGTGGCAAAGGGGTCACAGGCAACGATCTTGAGCAGGGGCCAGGCAGGTCTGACCTGGCACAGTTGGGCTTCCCATCTGGTTGCTCTGTTAGACTGTGGCCCAGAAGGGACTCCTGGAAGGTTAAGTGTCAGGATGGTTGGCACACAGTGTGGCCTTCACAGAAGCAAGAGCAAAGAGACAATGTGGCTCTCTCTGTTCTATTGCCATAACCCAGTAGAGAGGCTCTCTAGTCCTGGACAGCAGCTGCAGCCATCACGGGCAGAGGGAATGGAGAGATTATGAACAGGAGGTGCTTGGTCTGTGGAGGAAGTTCCTGTCTCAGGTGTTCAGCCTCAGTGCTGTCCCTGTGGTGGTGGGAGGCCAGGTGTGACCCTGAGGGTTACTGCTTAGGCAATATCTTTCCTGAGAACAAATACTTCTGTTCACTGCTAGGTGACAGAGTATTTGAATGGCATCTGAGATATCTACAGTGTGATGACTCCAATAATACACAGGCTTTCTTCTTATGAGGGGCTATTTCTTGTTTGAATATTTGAAATTAAAAAGGGAGATTGATTCTAAGTTGATTCAAAGTTAAATATGTCAGTCAAAAGAAGAATTCTTAGACTATTTCAATTCAATTTAATTTCAACATTTTAGACAGTGGTAAAAGTGACTTAAAACATGATTACTTGTAATTCTCAAGATCACATGAAACTTGTCTTTCTGTGCCTATTGAACACATAAAAATAGGGTAGAATGATGGTTACCAGAAAATGGTGGGAGAAGAGGAAAGGGGGTATTGGTCTAATGGTATAAAGTTATGTCATTTGTAGGCAAATGAATGGAACTATAGCATATTATGCTAAGATCAGCCAGTCTCAGAAAATTAAGGTTGTATGTTTTCTCTCATTGTGGACTCTAGAGAGAAAACAAAAAATGTAAAACACTCTAAATAATGTGGAGAAAGACCAGTAGAATAGGTGAAGGTGACTGGAGGTGGAAGTTGGGGAGGGTAGAAGGAGGATTGAAGAAAGAAATAGTTCAAATAATACTATAGCAATATATAAAGTTATTACTATCAATTTCACTAACATGTTTGGGGAGGAGAGGAGATCAGAGGGGGATGTGGAAGGAAATACACCAAGAGCTGTGTGCATTTATGTTTGTATCACATTGAACGTCACTATGATGTACAATTACAATGCATTCATCAAATAATGTTTAATAAATATTTTTAGTCTTTTTTATTTTTGAAACATGGTTTCACTGACTTGTGAAGGACCTCACTAAGTAGCTGAGGCTGTCCGTGAACCACCATCTTTCGGCCTCCACCTCCAGAATACTGGGCTTACAAGTGTGCACCACCATGCCCAGCTAATAAAATTATTAAAATGTAAATTGGCACATAAGAATTATATTTATGAAGTACAGTAATAACACAACACATATGGTCAACATAAGCTAAGAAGATGTCCACCCATGAAAAAATAAATAAGAGCCCCAAAAGAAGGGCTCTTGAAAAGGCATCTGAAGGGTCTGTGTTATTATAGATTAAGAAAAAGAAGAAGAAAAAGAAGCAGAAGCAGGAGGAGGAACAGGAGGAGGAGGAGGAGGAGGAGGAGGAGGAGGAGGAGGAGGAGGAGGAGGAGGAGGAGGAGGAGGATCCTGCAAATTGCTTGTTGCAATTTTGTTGGATAGCAAGAATACGAGAAAAAAGAGAAAGCTATAGATTGAGGCTGAGGCTATACCATTGATAACAACCTGAAGTCTGAGGAGAGCAGGAGGCCTCAGTCATATGAATGCTATCTGCAATAAATGTAACTTACAAGTAAAGACACTCACAAACTAAAGATGAATGGTTGGAGCAAAGTAATCAACACTAATAGAACTTGAAGACAAGCAGAAGACATGCCCCAAACATAGGTACAACCACTTTCATAAAGCAAACTCTTCATGACATTAAGCCACACATGGGTCCTAATAAAATAATATGAGGAGCCGGGCATGGTGGCACATGCTTGTAATACCCGCGCTTGGGAGGTGGAGACAGGAGGATCACACAGGTTCAAAGCCAGCCACGCTGGCTTAAGAGACCCTGTTTCCAAAAATAAAAAATAGGTCTGCAGCCGGGCGTGGTGGCGCACGCTTGTAATCCCCGCCGTTGGGAGGCAGAGACAGGAGGATCACGCAGGTTCGAAGCCAGCCACTCGTGCTGGCTTAGGAGACCCTGTTTCCAAATAAAAATGTAAAAATAGGTCTGGGAGTGTAGCCCGGAGGAAGAAGGGCTTCCAGGAACCCCAGTACCACCAAAAAAAAAAAAAATAGGTCTGGGAATATAGCCCGGAGGTAGAAGGGCTTCCAGGAACCCCAGTACCACCAAAATAATAATAATAATAATAATAATAATAATAATAATAATAATAATAATAATTTCAACACTCATCTCACACCCCTAAAACAATCTTCTAGACAAAAGGTCAGTAAAGATGCCCCAGATGTAAGAAACATCATAACTCAAATAGACCTACTAGACACATATAGAATATTCAACCCAACTTCAGCTGAATTCACATTCTTTTCAGATACTCACAAAACCTTCTCCAAAGTAGGCCATATTTTGAGCCATAAAGTGAACACTAGCAAATTAAAAAAATGTGACATAACCCCATGTATCCTTTTAGCCCACAATGGAATGAAACTAGAAATAAACTATAAGAAAACACAGAGAAACCTCATAAACGCATGAAAACTAAACACCACATTGCTAAATAAGAAGTGGATCACAGAAAAAATAGGATAGAAAGAAATTCCTAGAAACAAACACATATAGAGACATATCATATCAAAGTCTCTGAGATACTTTGAAGGCAGTAATAAGAGAAAAATTCATAGCACTGAGTGATCACAGAAGAGGGACAAAAAATATCAAATAAATGACTTAATGACACACCTCAAAACCTGTGACAAACAGAAACAGTTGAATCTGAAAGCCAGTAGAAGGCAGAAAATTTTTTAAATCAGAGCAGAAGTAAATGAAGTATGGAATTAAACTACAAAGAAATAAACAAACCCAAAAGCTGGCTTCTAAAAAAAAAAAAAAAAACAAGATAGATAAACCACTAGTCAACCCCAATTAAAAAAAAATAAAATCTACACAAATTACAAAATAAAAGATGAAAAATGTGATATTACCATAGACTTCATAAAAATCCAGAGGATTATCAGAAACAACTTTGAAAAACTGTACTCCAACAAAAGAGAAAAACTAGAAATTGACAAATTTCTAGACACCTATAGCCTTCCTAAATAGAATCTAGAAGAGATAGAAAATTAACTTGACCATATATGGAAGAATTTATTTCTAGGCCTTTTATTTTACTCCACTGATTTATATATCTGCCTTTAAAGCAGTACTACACTGTTTTGATTATTGTAGCTTTATAAGGTTTGAAATCAGAAAATGTACACCTTCTAGCTGTGTTCTTTTTTGAGAATTTTTTGGGCGTTTAGAGTTCATATTTCATGTTAGGATAGATTTTTTTCTGAAAAAAAATGTATAAAAATATTTAAATTGACCAACAGGAACCAAAAAGATTGAAGCAGCAATAAAAAGCCTATCAGCAAAGAAAAGCCCAGGTTCTGATGGTTTCCCACATGAATGTTATAAAACCTTTATGGAAGAGCTAATCCTAATAATTCTCAATATATTCCACAAAACAGAAAAAAACAGGACTCTCTCTAATACATTCTATGAAGTCAACACCATATTAATACCAAAACCAAATAAAGACAGCTCACAAAAAACTATATGCCACTATCATAGCTGAACTTAAACATAAAACTTCTAAATAAAATACTACCAATGCACATTCAAAACCATATCAAGAAAATTATACAATATGACCAAGTAGGCTTTATCCCAGGGATGCAAGGCTGGTTCAACATACAAAAAAATCTATATAATTCAACACATAAACACAACTAATAACAAAAGTCATATAATCCAATAGATGCTGAAAAAACATTTGACAAAATCCAATACCCATTTATGCTAAAAGTACTACAGAGAATCAGAATAGAAGGAACTTATCTCAACATCATAAAGAGAATATATAAACGGCCCACAGCCAACATCATATTGAATGGAGAAAAACTATAAGAGTTCCCCTTAAAAACAGGAACAAGACAAGGATATCCACTATTACCACTTCTTTTCAATATAGTACTTGAGACTCTAGCCACAGCAATAAGGCCAGAAAAAGAAATCAAGGAGTACAAATAGGAAAAGAAGAACTAAAACTATTTCTTTGCAAATGACATGATATTATACTTAGAATACCCAACAAACTCAACCAAAAGGCTTACAGAACTGACCAAAAAATTTAGCAATGTGTCTGGATACAAAATCAATCTTAAAAAATAAGAAGTTTTTCTGTATGCCAACTATAAATTCACTGAAAAAGAAAACCAGAAATACTTCCACTCAAGATATCCCCCCCCCAAAAAAAAATACTTAGGGATAAACCTAACCAAAGAGGTAAGAGTCCTCTACAAGGAAAATTTTAAAACACTGAAAAAAGAAATTGAAGATAATCATAGAAGATGAAAGGGCCTCCCATGCTCTTGGATAGGCAGATACATATCATTAAAATGACCATTCTTAGTAGGGTTGGTGGTGCACACTTATAATCCCAGTACTTGGGAGGTTGAGACAGGAGGATTGCATAGGTTCAAAGCCAGTCTCAGCTACTTAGTGAGGCTCTCAGCAACTTAGTGAGATACTGTTTCCAAATAAAATAGAAAATAGGTCTGGAAGTATAGGCCGGAGATAGAATTGTTGCTCTAACATGTTTCAAGTTATCACTTTGTCGCCCCAATTCCTGGTCTCCTGCAATGAGTGAGACCCTGACCCAGTATCTCTCTCTGCCTGAGCAACCACCAAGTGCTGTTGTGGCCCATCCCAATGCAAGTGTGGGACTCTGTCCTTTCCACAGACCCTGGCCCTGTGTGTCTCTGCCTGTGTGGGCATTGGGTGCTGCTGGGCCTTGTGCTAGTGCATGTATGGGACTCTGCTTTCTCCTTAGAGAAGGCTGAGTTGGTCTATAATTTTCAGACCTGTTGTATTCCTCAGAGTTTCATGTGCAGCTGAAGCCACAGTCTGCTTGTGTCCCTACCCTCTTTTTTGGGGGGGGCTCCTTTCAGTTACCCCAGGAGGGTGCTGCAGTCACCTTTGTTATGGGGCATGCAGTGAATCAGGGGGTTGCCATGGCTGGGGAAGTGGATACATCTGCCCGATTTGTCACAGGGCTGTGTAATTCTGTGGCTGGTGAGCTCAATGTCTGTGAAATAGGTCTCAGATCGCTGATTGTAAGATTATTTGGTTCTTCCAAAGTTTCCTGCTAGTCCATGGACCAGTCTGTGGCTATTGTTCTAATGTCTCGGGTTGTTTGCCTCCCCCTCCCCATTTTTATTTTGCCTAGACGTTAAAGGTGACCTTGTCATTAGTCTAGGGGTCCTTACTCCATACCATCTTGGATCTCTCTTCCATCAGATTTTATCTTTGGGAATCTGAATCAATGAGCCTAGATTGAAACAACAACAACAACAACAAAAAAAATCGTGAATCCCCTAAACTTGCTTTTTCTCACCAGTTAATTTTCTTCTTTTACTACCAGTTAATTTTGGGACATGTTCATTTTTTGTTCTGCCTGTCCATGGGTTTGTGACCTCCTGGTGCCATGTGTGCTGCTGACTCCTTTGTCAGAATCTGTGTGCTGTCAGACATGCTGACTGGCATCAGGCACCAAATCAGTTAAAGAAAGAAATTGAAGATGACCTTAAGAGATAAAAAGGTCTCCTTGCACAGGAAAAATAAATACTGTCTAACTGGCCATACTGAACAAAGTGATCCACAGATTCTATGCAATCCCTATCAAAATACAAAAGTCATTATTCATAGAGCTAGAAAAAAGTTCTAAAATTCATATAAAAGCAATTCTGAGAAATAAGAAACTTTTAAAAAAAAAAATAAATGAGAATCAGAGCAGTGATATCACACCTACAACCTCAGAATTGAGAATTTGAAAGTGTTGGTTTTAAACTCAAACTGACTTGAGAGCACATTCCTTTTAGCCTGTTTCTCACTATTTTTCCTTGGTTGAGTGTTCAATACAGGGTCCAATGTTTCATAATGTGATCCCAGAGGCTTGCAGAAAAATGCAAATGGGGGGTGACTGTGATCTGAATATTTTCTCCATGATTCCCATAAGGCACGACAAGGAGATTGCCCAAGGGGCAACCCACTACTCTGCCCTGGGAATGAACAATTCCTGGTGGGAAATTAGAAACTGAGTAGAACTTTGAGTCTCAAAAGGTCCAAAGTTAGATCTATTATATACAATGTAAACACAGGCAAAGTAATTTCTACCCTCAAGGGCTCCATCCAACCAGAAAGAAAAGCATAAAGGATGCAGAAATTTTAGGGCTTCTCATAAATTTTCCCAAAACTATGGGGCATGATATAGCTTCTCATTTGTCTAAGGTGCTATTTTGAAAGATAAAATAAGGTGGTTGTGTTCCTTAATGCAACTGAAGAGAACATGCTGGTGAGATTCTCAAATAAAAATTGTGTCATAATCACCAGAAGATTCCTTCACGCATGTCAGAGACACACATTTGCACTGATTACTAGTACCTCCTTCATAATCAGGAACTTGGTCCCCTTAGGACTGTAGGGAGGAAGAGCCTTTGATTTCCAGCAGAAGAGAAGCCTCCAATGGACAAGGGTGAGCCCTGAATCATCATGTTTTGATTATCTTCCATCACACCTATTCTACATAAATCATGGATTCTGGAGAACACCACCTATTTACTGTTCATCTCAGCTCTAATCTTTAGGGAAGATTGGGAAGGAAGAAAAACATGCTCAGAGACACTGGGAGGTCTGTAGGCATTTGTCCCGAACAGAAACACACACCATGGGTCAAAGAAGCAGGAAGGAAATGAAGATTCTTCAGGAACCAAGATAGGAGGTCTTGGATGTCTTTGGAAGTCTTTGGATGCCTCACTGTGTCTTCAGATAACTTCAAGCTTAGAAACCCTGAGCTCTAGTTGTTCTTTTGGGGTTAAGTAGTAAGTGTTTATTGGTAATATCACCTTTTTTTTTTTTACCATTCCTACAGATGCTATCCATGAGAGATATGACTACGGGGGATAATGATTCCTCAGTGACCGAGTTTATTCTTCTGGGGTTGACAGACCTACCAGAGTTCCAACTGCCCCTGTTTTTTTCTGTTTTTAGTGAACAATGTAGTCACTGTAATGGAAAGCTTGATCTTAATTAATATGATTTGCCTGAATTTGCATCTTCACACCCCTATGTACTTTTTTCTCTTCAATCTTTCCTGCATTGATTTCTGTTATTCATTTGTCTTCACTCCCCAAATGCTGATGAGCTATGTTTCAGAGAGAAATAGCATCTCCTTCCCAGGATGCATAACTCAGCTATTTTTCTTCTCCTTTTTTGTCAGCTCTGAGTGCTATGTGTTGACAGCCATGGCCTATGACCGCTATGTGGCCATCTGTCAGCCCCTGCACCACATGGTCCTCATGTCCCCCAGGGTCTGCTGTCTGATGATGTTTGGTTCATACTTGATGGCATTTGCTGGTGCCATGGTCCATACAGTGTGCATGATCAGGCTCAGCTTCTGTGATTCCAACCTCATCAAACATTACATGTGTGATATCTTCCCCCTCCTCCAGCTGTCCTGCAGCAGCACCTATGCCAACGAGCTTGCAAGTTCTGTTGTTGTGGGGACAGGCGTCACTGTATCTAGCATTGTTATCTTCATCTCATATGGCTTGATTCTCTGTAATATCATTCGTAAGTCATCAGCTAAAGGTTGGTCCAAAGCCATGAGCACCTGTGGTTCTCACATAGTCACTGTGGGGCTGTTCTTTGGATCAGGGCTGCTCACATATGTCAATCCATCATCTGAGACTGCAGGCCAGGGAAAGTATTTCTCATTGTTTTACACTCATGTGGCGCCCATGCTGAACCCATTCATCTACAGCCTCAGAAACAAGGATGTAAAACTTGCTCTCAAGAGAACTGTGAATAGGATCACACCTGGTGTCAGGGAATAAGATCCTATATACCTTGTTTCCTTTTCTGAGGCTTTTCCTCTGTTCCTTCTTACTTTTATAGTTATACTTTTCATATTTCATTCCACAATCCAGGCAAGACTCTACTGTTGTTCCTTTTATCACCATGTAGTATCATCATATGGATTTATTCTTGGACTTGAGACTCATCCTTAGTCTCCAGTTGGGTCAAGTCTGGTCTTTATTATCTCTACTTTATGAAGATACTGGGCTGGTATATTTTCCTACATAAACTTTGCAGTATCTACTATTTTTCTTGTATGTCTTCTTCACCCAAGAAGTGCCATTCAACTTCAAGCTTTCTAGCAAGTTCATTTCTTTATTGTTTTTCTGAGACAATTTAATTGATCTATTTCCTATTTCAAGGGTTTTATTTTCTATAACTGCTACAAAAGAAAGATGGAAAATAACAATTGTGGGAATGATAACAGTAAAACATCTGGCATTATTTAGGGTGTGTGTGTGTGTGTGTGTGTGTGTGTGTGTGTGTGTGTTACTGGGGATTGAACCACCCAGGGGCATTCTATACCTCTGAGCTACACTCAACCCTTATTTATTCATTCATTTTACTTCAAAGTAGGGTCTTGATAAATTGCTATAGGTGTGCACCACCACATCCAGTTTAGTTAGGGTCTTCTTAAGAATGGTTATTACTCTATATTTTTACTTGACTTTCTTAACAGTGTTGTGCATTACATTTGACTAAGATTGAATTTCATGGACATTTAAGGATAATTTAGTACTAACTGTCTTCTTAGGTTTCCTAAACTCCACTAATAATGACAATTTATTGGTAAAATGTATTTTTTTCTTATGCAGAACTGAAATTGTCATTGGTATGTTCCTGTTTTCTAGATTGTAGATAATGTAAATTATTGTGAATAAAACATATGTGTATGTACATGAAAATATATATTTTTTCTTTGTGTTGGAGATTACCACAAAACAACCCCCCACATCTATTGGTTTTTATGTTTATTCTATTTAATATGTCTGCTTATTCTACTATCTGGATAATAAAATGCTTATGTAACATGGTTAAAGCCGCAGAACTAAAGAGCCCAGTTATTGACCCCCATTTGCATCCTATGAAAAAATGGAAGAAAAAAAGAAAAATTGTGAAGGAACAGAGAGAACTTCTGGAGAATTCTTTCAGAATGAGGCTAAAAGTGGTGATTATGTGGGAATGATGCTTTGAGCCAAGATGCCTGTATAGAGACACAGTCTACAAGGCTTTTGTGCCCAACTAGAAAAAAATCATCCCTGGCAAAAGTCCCATTTTAGAGTAGAGTAATCAAGTGAGCTACAAGGAAATACTTCATTTTATTTTTTGCAATAGTGACTATGTTTCAAGGGCTGTGACTCTGAGCAATATGAGTCAGTCCTTTCTGGTGATGCATGCCACTTTTTTCCTTAGTAGTATATACACTTAAACAAATCTATTAACTGTTATGTTAATACTTGGAAACAAAAACAAATTATTCATATAAAATTATAGAAAACCGAGCTCTACAAATGCCTTTATTGTGTATGTTGCAGGGAAGCTGTAATGTTTATGGTTTATTGCCACCTTGAATTGTTTCAGGGCAGATACCCTCAGTAGATGTATTATAGTCATGGGACAACAGACTGTTATCAGTATAACTTTTATATTTATATGAAACTACATGGAATGTTTATTAAGGACATAAATGAGGTTTAAAACATCTATGTCTTTAAAGCCTTTGAACTCATACAGAGTGTAAGATGATGGCTGCTGTAGCTGGTAGGAGAAGAGGAAAGGGGAGTGTTTGTCCAAGTGAACAAAATTATGTCGTGTGCAGGAAAATGGATGAAAGTGGAGAATATTATACTATCTGGGACCAACCAGTCTCTGAAAATCAAGAGTTGTATGTTCTCTCTTATATATAAAAGCTAGAGAGAAAATAGTAACTATAACAAACTCTAAATAATATGGAGAGAGATGAGAATAGGTTAAGGTTGGGAGTGGGAATCATGGAGGGGAGGATTGAGAAATGAAAAAGTTCAAATAATGTTATGTCTGATATAAAGACATAAAACCAATCTCACTAAATGAACATGGAAGAGGAAGTGGGTAGGATTCAGAGGGAAATAAAGCAAGTGATTTGTGCATGTATGTTTGTATCACTTTGAATCTCACTAAAATATATAATTACAATGCTCCAATAAATGTATAAAAATAATTTTTACAAAGGCAGCAGGAATAACTTTTAGTCTATTACAATCTTGGTGATTATAGTCAATAACAATGTATTATACATTTCAAAATTGCTAAAAGAATAGATTTCTCTCCATAAATAGTGATAAGAATGTGAGGTGATGGTTTTGTTAATTTGCATTATCTAATTAACCACAGTGAATATCTAATGACATCACATTGCACCCCATTAGTATATACACTTTTTTCAATTAAAATAAAACATAATCACTATCATTATCTGTTCACAATTTTTCATTAATGGTGAATGTCAAAAAAATCATTAAAGTTCTTGATGAAGAATAGAATGTACCCGTTTCAGTCATAAAGCCTGCTATAAGAAATTATTTCCTAACCTGGTGTGTTGGTGCATGCTTGTAATCCCAGTACTTGGAAGGATGAGGCAGGAGAATAGCAGGCTTGAGGACAGCCTCAGCAATTTAGTGAGACCCTCAGCACCTCAGTGAGACACTGTTTCAAAACAAAAACAAAAAAGGCTCATAGTGTACACTGACAGTAAAATGACTCTGGATTCAATCTTCAGTATGCTCCTCATGTAAATTAATTACATTACAAAAACAAGTATATATTTTCATTAATAATTATGAGTATGCTTAATTTTGGAATAATACCTAAGAAACAGGAAAAATCTTTCATGTCTATATGGGAATATTGTATATAGTGAATATGCCAATTTTTTATATTGCCAAATAATATATAATCCTTAAAAATCTAGAAGTTTATAAAATATATCTTAACAGTTTAATGAATAATATAAAAATCTTTGTCATCACAAGCCAGTTCATAAAATAGAGTATTGCAGAAAATCTTGTCCAGTAGTTTTATCTGTGTTTAGTGGATGGTTTGGTCTCAATATCCTAGCCCCAAAGTACTATATACCATATAAAGACTGTTATCTTTCTTATTTAGATAACTTTATTTCACTAAGAGAATAAAAAACAAACCAATGACTATGTGGGAGTTTTAAAAAACATACTTTTGATAAATGACTTGCACCCACACTATACAGAGAACACTTAAAACTCAACAATGAAGGAATAATTTAATTTATTTAGTTTAAATAATAGAAGTGGGAGAATCATAGTAGAGTGCTTGGATAGAATGCAGAGGTCCTGGGTTCAATGCCCAACACTTCCCCAAACAAACAAAAACATTATGCAATTAAGGAACTACAAATTTAAAAAGAAGAATGGATTACAAAACTATGGAATATGTAAACAGTGAACTTTACTTAGCCATAAAGAAGAACAAAATTATGTCATTTGCAGGGAAATATATGGAAGTGGAAAACATGCTAACTGATATTAGTCAGTCACAAAAAGTAAAAAGTCATATGCTCTCCTTAATATGCAGAAGCTAGGGAGAAAATGGGTCATAGGAGGAACTGTAGATGAAGAAGGTGAAACCTTAGATGAGTAAAAGAAGGTGATCTGGGGGAGGTGGGAGAGAGAGGGGGAAACTCCCAAATGCACATGAAGTACATTCACAAACATAAAAAAAAGTCAATCACCAAAACAAAATGAGAAGGAGGGAGGTGGAGGGAGTGGGGTGGGAATTTGGGGAAGTGCTAAATGAGGGATGTGTGCATCTATTCCTCTAGCATTTTGTGCCATATTAAGATGTATGACTGCAGGAAATGAGGATGCATGCTTGTAATCCAAGCATTTGGGAGGCTTAGACAGGAGGATTGCAGGTTCGAGGACAGCCTCAGTTACTTAGTGAGGCCCTCCACAATTTAATGAGACCCTGTTTCAAAAATAAATAATAACAAATAGGGTTAGGGGTGTAGCTCAAAGGTAAAATGCCCCTGGCTTCCATCCCCAGTAGCCCCCTCCCTACACAAGATATATGACTATAATGTACCAATAAAAAATTTAAAAAATAAAAATTTTAAAGAGCAATTATATAGTATTATTCAAATATTAGAATGGCTAAAATTTGAAAGCAGGCAATATCAAATATTGGTAATGATTTGGAATAATAATAACTCTCATTATTCATCCTATGGGTTCTTATGAGAATGCAAAATGGTAAAGATAATTTGGAAAAGATTTTGGCAGTTTCTTATGAAAGTAAATATAATCTTAATTTCACAATCCATTTACTCCTAGATATTTACTTAATTTTTCCTTGTGGTACTGGGGATTGACCCCAGAGGCATTCTAACTCTGAGCTATATTCCTATCCCTTTTTAAGTTTATTTTTGAAACAGGGTCTTGCTACATTGCAGAGTAGGCTTAAACCAGTCATCCTTTCAGTCTCCCAAGTACTGGGGTTACAGGTGTGTACCACCACATCCAGCTTACTTAGTTGATTTGCTAATACACTTCCATGTAGAAATGTGGCTTTATGTATGCCTCAAACTTGAAATCCCAAGATGTCTTCAAATGTGTGTAGAGAAACAAATTGTGGTACATTCATACTAAAATAAAAAATAAAAAATGAGACCTCACGATCTACCAGAGAGGATGAGGAGTCTTAATTTCATATTGATCAATCAGTAAAAAAAAAACAGTCTGAAAAGGCTAGCTGCCAGGTAATTCCACTTTGTATGACATTGTGGGAAAGGTCAAAGTACAGGGAAGAAACAATATTAATGATTTCTAAGGTTTTAGAAGGCTAAAGAAATCCAGGGACATCCTAGGAGGATATCCAAGAAGTAAAAGGAGAAGCCCAGGGAAATTCTAGGGCTGTGAAATTGTTTTGAATTAGCATTGCGATGGTGACTATATGCTACAATGCACTTTTCAAAACCTGAAAAGGTTTTGAATTTTATGGCACAAAAAGTGTACGTGAATATATAAAATTCAAAATTCTTACAAGGTATTGGGTCTTAGAAAGAAATGCAGATTAAAAAAATAATTAATTCACCAAAGGTGATGGGGAACAGACACTGGCTAAACCCATTTCCTAATTAGAAGAAAAAGTGCAGCTCGTTGCCACATTTCCTTCTTTCTTTTTTGTGTGTGGTACCGGGGATTGAACCCAGGGGTGTCTTACCTCTGGGATACATTACAGCCTTATTTTGTTTCTTATTGTGAAACAGGGTTATTTCACACACTGGCTTCAAATCTGTGGTACTCCTATCTCAGCCTCCCAAGTATTGGGATTATAGGCATGTGCCACTGGGCCCAGGTCTTTAATTTTACATGAACACCATCTTTGAGGCTGAAATGAATCTGGCTGCACTGTTTCTGTTTGGAGTATATACAGTCGAAAATTTACTTACAATAAAGGTGAACACAGGTTTGATCTCCTGCAATTAAATAGGGGCCTTTTATTGACTAACAGAAATGGAAGAATTGTTGAGAGAATGCAAACACCAAAGCAAATGTAAAAATCTTCCACTAGTCATCATTTTCCTGAAACAAGGTATATCTAAAAGATGCCTTGTCTACCAAAACATCTCCAGCTGTGGTTTCTGCAAAATACCTTGCAGAAACAGTTCTGAAAAAAAGAACTTTAGTTTGTCATTCTTCTTTTTGCTACTTGTATATCTACTTTGGTGAAATGTCCATTAAATATTGTGCCTATATTCTGATTTGTGTAAGTTCAAGATACAAATGATTAAAATAATGTTAAAATTTAGGCCCCAATGGAACTAATATATTTTCAAAATATATACTGATATATGCTGGGTGTGGTGGTGCAGGCTTGTAATCACCGCATTTAGGATTCAGAGCAGGAGGATCACACAGGTTTGAAGCCAGCTCGCTGGCTTAAGAGACCCTGTTTTCAAATAAAAATATAAAATAGGCCTTGGAGTTTAGCCCAGAGGTAGAAGGGTTCCATCCCCAGTACCACCAAAAAATACACACACACACACACACACACACACACACATATATATATATATATATATATATATATATATATATATATATATACTGATATACAATATATGCCTGATATTAATGTAAAGAAGCCAGGCACAGTGTCCTGCTCCTGCAGTCCCAGCTAGTTAGAAACCTGAGACAAGAGACAAGAGGGTTAAGATCATGTAAATTCTGAGACTTAAGTCCATCTACTGTGATCCTTCATTTCCTGACCCATAAATATTTTCCAAAACAAACTAGATTATGTATTGTGCCAAAACAAGGGCCTAGAACTTTAATGATTTTTGTACATGGCTTAATAAATTTGGATTGTCATAAATAGAATACTGCTCAGCAATTAAATTAATTGTTGACTCATACAACAGCTTGGAGAGACCAGAAGATTATTATCAATGAAAAACAGTCTTACAGGTTACTCTGAAGTTACTCATTGTATGAATCCATTTATTATCCTCAAAATGCCCAAATTAGAGATGAAGAACAAGTTAGCAGTTTCCAGAGAACAGAGAGGAAAATGAGAAGTTATGCATATGAATACAAAGTTTTTTAATATAAGGTAGCTCCTTATGGCACAGAATAAATCTGTATCCTGGTTCTGATGAAGGTTGCTTGACTATGTAGAAAGCATTGGGTTGCAAAAGAACTCCAGACACACCTGTACATGTTAAGTTATTGGAAGCTCATTGAAATCTGTGATTAGTTAACACTATTGCCACAATGTCAATTTTCCAATATTGCTGTTTTCCTACACTTCTGATCAACATCAGTATGAGCAGAAGATGGGTGAGGAGTTCAGGAGACTTTGCATATGACTTTATCAACTTCATGTGAATCAACAATATTTTAAAATAAGAAGTGAGAAGATAGCGACCGAGGGAAGCAGTGATTACCAATCCTGCTGACACCAGAACTTCATTGCCTTAAAAACATTATACAAAAGCCAGAAAATACCATAACTAGAAAAATAACATGGTAAGTACAAGGCGATCAGAGAGCAGAAAAGAAACCTGCCAGCCTTGCTGCCATGGGAACCACAGTGGCGCCATCTTACCTCACTGCACCAACTCCAGGGATGAACAGAAAAACAACCAAGAACTTGAAGTAAGCAGCTACAGATCATTGGAATTGTAAGTCATCAGTTCCTCCTGCACAAACACTGGCTACAATATCCAGCAGTGGTGGCTGAGCTTACCACAGCCTCCAGAGATTCAGACCAGCACTCATCAAGATGGTAAGTAAATCCCTGCTCCCTGCAGGACAATGCCCGGTGTGGCTTCCCCAGGGACTCGCTCAGTCATGATAAACTCCCTTGGTCTAAGACTTTGTGGTTTAACTCAGCAAAAGTTAGAATGAAGTCTAAAATTTACAGCAAAGGCACCTGAGTTCACAAATCCCTTCAGATATCCAGACTAGTGCTCAACAAAACCTTTTTGAAGCCACTGTCTCCACAGGAAAATGCCCAGTGTGACATCCCCAGGGACTTGCATAGCTGCAATAAACTCCCTGGGTCTGACACTTTGTGGTTCAACACAGAGAAGATGGGGTTGGAGTTGGCTGTTTGACATAGCAGAGGCTCAGATAGACTCAGTCCCTGTCAGTGGAAAGTGTAGGAAGCGACCTACAATTAATACTAAATTTAACTAGTAGGATCTATGGGATCACCACAGACCACCCAATCATGGTGAACAGGGAGAAGTCAAACCAGCCCAGGCCTAGATGTAGAGAAAAGAGACTCTTACATTGAGTTTGGTCTTAGAAGCATCCACCACCTATGAAGGCAGAGAAAGACTGGGACTCCACATCTGTGAAAAGTGTGAAGGGTGACATGCACTCAACACTAGATCCAGCCCCATTGATACCAGCCATCTGCATAGACTGAGAAAGAATCAGAGAACCAGGTTTGTAGGAGGAAAGGTGCTGGTAGCACTCAGTGTCTGCACAGAGATTGCAGAGATGCAGTTTGCTGAATATTCATATATTTGTAGAGTTCCATTAATTTGTTGTTGGTGTTATTTTGTTGTTGCTGTTTTATTTGTGTGTAAGTATATGTGCCTATTTGTTTATTCTATCCCAAGCTTATTCCCTTGTAAATACCTGCTCTGTTCTATCTTTTTTTTCTTTTATCCTCTCCTCTTTTCTATTCCCTGTCTTGTATTAAATACACTTCATATCACTATACCAGAAACTCTACATTGGTTACTAGAATGCTACTACATATTCACTATCTCTAATCTCTACTATACACTACCTTACTAAACTCATACTCTCATTCTAGTCAATCCTATCTGAGGCTTTACCCTATACTTCCATTATGCCTTCACTTCCCTTTTCACTCAGCCTTCACTGTTGAATGCAATCAAATTGCCCTTGGAGCCAGGCATGGTGGCACACATTTGTAATCCCAGCATTTGGGAGGCCAAGACTAGAGGATTGCAGTTCACGGCCAGCCTCAGCTACTTAGTAAGGCCCTTTGCAACTCAGTGAGATCCTGTTTCAAAACTAAAGAATAAAAATAGGGCTGAGGGTGTAACTCAGAGGTAGAATGCCCCTGGGTTCCATTCTCAGAAATGAAAACGAAAACAAAAACAAAAATAAAAACAAAATTGCCCTTGGATATACCAGTTGACACTTAGAGATTGAGAGAAATCATTCAAAAGCAACAGATACAAACTTTTGAAATCACAAGAAGGAAGAATAAAAGGGAATAAATGAGCTCCTACAACCCCACAATAACAGAACCTGACAACACAGAATTGCAGAGATATCCAGGTCAAATTAGGAATGTAACTACAGAAATAATACAGGTCTTCTGAAAAGAATTTAGATAGAGTATGAAAGAAATAAAGGATGCAGTCATTAAAGTAAAGGCATCAATTCAAACTATAAACAATCAACTAGACCACATGGAGAATAGTATCTCACTTCTATAAGATGATAACTCCAAAAACAAATGCATAGTATGTAACCTAGAAAAAACAATTTTACACCTATTTTTTAACTTTTTTATGTGGAAACAGGGTCTCTTAAGCCAGTGTGGCTGGCTCTGAACCAGCGCAATCCTTCTGTTTCAGCCTCCCAAGCGTGGGGATTACAAGCGTGCGCCACCATGCCCGGCATAGGGATCAACAATCTTTTCAAAAATTTAATATCAGAAAATTTTTGAAACATAGAGCAAGAGGTCGATACAAAGGTCCAGAAAACTTATAGAACCTCTTTAGACAAAATCAGAGAAAAGGTTCACCATGCGACA
Organism: Muscardinus avellanarius; assembly: GCF_963383645.1. Lineage (NCBI taxonomy): Eukaryota > Metazoa > Chordata > Mammalia > Rodentia > Gliridae > Muscardinus > Muscardinus avellanarius. The sequence continues at coordinate 124,493,876 of NC_137786.1, read as the reverse complement.
TAATAGTCAAAATGACCAATGTAGAAGCCAAGGAGAGAATATTAAAGGCAACAAAAGCAAAAGACCAGTGGCAGTTAGAGGCAAACCAATTAGAATTACTCCAAACTTCCCAATGCAAGTAACAAAAGTCAGGAGGGCCTGGAGTAGCATATTCCAAACTCTGAAATAAAACAACTTGTAGCCCCAATATTTCTACCCAGCAAAATTATCTCTCAAATTAGACAGGGAAATAAAAATATACAACAAACAAAAGCTGAAGGAATCTATGTCTTCCAAACCAGCACTAGAGAAAATACTCAGAGATTAACCACAAAGAAGAAATAAGTAATACATGCCAGAACCAAAGGAATAAGAATTTCCATCCAGCAAACAAGCAGAGAAAAGCAAACACTACCTCAAACAGAACTTAAATCTCAATATGTTAGGAATAAAAATCATCTCTCAATAATCACAGTGAATAAAAATGGTCCCCAAAAAAACATAAGATGGAAAAATGGATTAAAAATCAGGAACCATATATCTGCTGCCTTCAAGAAACACATCTTACAAGTAAAGATAGTAACAAACTTAAGATAAAGGGCTGGGGCAAGGTAATCCATGCCAATGGAACTGGAAGACAAGCAGGAGTAGCAACTATGATATCAGACAAGATAGATTTAAAGCACAAGCTTATTAGAAGAGACAAAGCAGGTCATTTTTTAATGGTAAAAGGAACAATCCAACAAAAGTAAATAACAGTAGTCAACATTTATGCCCCAAACATAGAAGCAGCTACTTTCATAAAACAGGCTTTGTGACATTAAGTCACACACAAATCCCAATACATAATACGGGAAGATTTCAACACCCCTCTCACATCATCAGACCAATCTTCTAGACAAAAGGTCAGTAAGGATTCTTCAGACCTAAAGGCCTAAAGACTTAAAGCCAAATGGTCCTATTAGACACATATAGAATATTCCACCCAACTACAGCAGAGTTCACATTTTTCTCAGCTGCTCACAGAAACTTCTCCAAAATAGATCACATTCGCTGAGCATGGTGGCACACACTTGTAATCCCCGTGGTTGGGAGGCCGAGACAGGAGGATTGTGCAGGTTTGAAGCAAGCCTTGCTGGCTTAGGAGACCCTGTTTCCAAATAAAAATATAAAAAGTAGGTGTCTGGGAGTGTAGCCCAGATGTAGAATGGTTTCCAAAAACCCCAGTACACCACACACACACACACACACACACACACACACACACACACACACATATACATATCATATTCTGGGCTACAAAGTGAGCACTAGCAAATTTAAAAAATGTGACATATTTCCCTATGTCTTTTCAGACTGTAATGGAAAGAAATTAGAAATCAACTATAAGAAGACCCAGAGAAATTACATAAACATGTGGAGACTGAAAACCACACTGCTAAGTGAAGAATGGGTCATAGAAGAAGTAATGGGTGAAATCAAGACATTTTTTATAAACAAACAAAATTAGAGATACAATATATCAAAACCTCTGGGACAACTTGATGGCAGTATTAAGAGGAAAATCTATAGTACTGAGTGCCCACATAAGAACAGAAAATCATCAAATAAATAGCCTAATGACACACCTCAAAGCTCTTGAGAAACAGGAACAATCTAACCCCAAAGCCAGTAGAAGACAGAAATTATTAAAATCAGAGAAGAAATCAATGAAGAATGAAAGAAGAGAAAATCAAAAGTTGGTTTCTCAAAAATATTAACAAGATAGATAAACCACTAGCCAACTTAACCAAAAAAGAGTCAACCCAAATTACAAAAGTAAGAGATGAAAAAGGAGATATTACACTGACAGTGCAGAAATCCAGAGGATTACTATTTTGAAACTATTTTGAAAAATTATACTCCAACAAAAGGGAAAATTTGGAAAAAATCGACAATTTTCTAGATAAATACAACCTCCCTAAACTGAGTCAAGAAGATATAGCAAATTTAAACCAACCAATAGCAAAAAAAAGAGGTTGAAACAGCAATAAAGACCCTACCATCAAAGAAAAGCCCAGGACCAGATGGCTTTTCAAGTGAATTTTATAAAATCTTTATAGAAGAGCTAATTCCAATACTCCTCAATCTATTTTGTGAAATAGAAAAAGAACGGGACTCTCCCAAATATATTCTATGAAGCTAACATCACATTAATGCCAAAACCAAATAAAGACAGCTCAAAGAAGAAAAACGCTAGCCTATAAACTTAACCAAGGAGGTAAAAGACCTCTACAAAGAAAATTATAAATCATTGAAAAAAGAAAACAAAGAAGACCTTAGAAGATGGAAACATCTTCCATGTTCATGGATAGGCAGAATAAATATCATCAAAATGGCCATTTCCAAAAGTGATCTACAGATTCAACACAATACCTATTAAATTATCAAGATCAACCCTTACAGACATAGTAAAATCAGTCCTTCAAATCATTTGGAACAAAAACAACAAAAACATACCAGAATAGCCAAAATAGTTCTCAGCAACAAAAACCATGAATCACAATACTTGACTTTAAATTATACTACAAAGCCATTGTAACAAAAACAGCATGGTACTGGCACAAAAACAGATACATAGACCAATGGAGTAGAATAGAAGACTCAGAAACTAATTCACAAACTTATAGCCAATTGATTTTTGACAAAAGTGGCCAAAAACATACACTGGAAAAAAGATAGCCTGTTCAACAAATGGCGTTGGCAAAACTGGTTAACCATATGCAAAAAATTGGAAATAAATTCCACTTTCTCACCCTGCACAGCAGTCAATTCAAGATGGATCAAAGACTTGGAAATTAGATCAAGGACCTTGAGGCTCCTTAAAGAGGGCATAGGTCCAACACTGCAACACATAGGCACAGGTAAAACTTTATCAACATGACTCCAAACGCACAAGAAACTAAAAGGCGAATCAATACATGGAATTGCATTAAACTGAAGAACTTCTGTATAGCAAAGGAAACTATCAATAACCTCAATTGAGAGCCAACAGAATGGGAGATTTTTGCCATCTACTCCTTCAATAGAGGACCAATACTTAGACTATAGAGAGAACTCAAGAAAATCAGCAGTAAGAAAACAAATAACCCAATCAAAATATGGGCAAGTAAACTAAAAATACACTTCATGAAAGAAGAAATTCAAATGGCCAATAAATGCATGAAAAAATGCTCAACGTTATTAGCAATCAGAAAGTTGCAAATCAAAACTACCCTGAGATTTCACCTAACTCCATTTATAATGGAAATCATTCAAAACACAAACAACTCAAATGCTGGAGAGGATGTGGAGAAGTGGGAACTCTAAAACATTGTTGGTGAGACTGAAAATTAGTGCAAACACTTTGGAAAACAGCATGGAGGATCCTCAGAAGAATGGGAATGAATTTACCATATGATCCAGCAATACCACTTCTGTGTATCTACCCAAAAGAATGGAAACCAAACTATCAGAGTAATGCATGCATATCTATGTTCATAGCTGCACAATTCACCATAGCCAAACTATAGAACCAGCCAAGATATCTATCAACAGATGAATGGATTACAAAACTATGGGATATGTACATAATATAATTTTATTCAGCCATAAAGAAAACACAGTTATTTAGAGGAAAATGGGTGGAACTGGAGGACATTATGCTAAGTGAGATTAGTCAGTCACAAAAAATAAAAAATAGGATGTTCTCTCTAATATGCAGAAGCTAGGGAGAAAAATGGATCATAGGATGAACTCTAGATGAAGAAGGAGATACTATACATTTGCAAATAAAGTGACCTAACTGAGGGGATTGTAGGTGAAAGAGGAAAATTGTCTCTTTTTAAAGAAGATTGTCTATTTTTAACAAACATATCAATGTCAATCACTAAGCCAAACATGAGAAGGAGGGAGGGGGAGAGAATAGGGTGAAAATTGGGTAAGGGCTAATTGGGTGATGTGTACATGTATGTCTCCACCATCTTTTACCCCATTAAGATGTATGACTACAACGCAGCAAAAAAAATTTAAAAAGTAAAATAAGAAGTGAGAAAAATAGATTCTCTGTGATACCCTTAAGCACATGTTTAATGTTTATACATACAAGGAAAAAAAATTTTTTTTTGGTGGTACTGGGGTTCCTAGAAACCTTTCTACCTCCAGGCTACACTCCTAGACCTATTTTATATTTTTAATTTGAAACAGGGTCTCTTAAGCAGCAAGGCTGGCTTTGAACCTGCGCAATCCTCCTGTCTCCACCTCCCAAGCATGGGGATTACAAGAGTGTGCCACCATGCGCAGCAACAAGAAAATTCTAATGTCATGTTTTCTTGAAATGATAGCCCATAAACATGTATTTTTCAAACAGAATTGACTATAATCTATCAGATGTCAAGATGCAATGAGTAGGAATGACTGAAGATAATTAAAATCATGAGGTAAAGCCAGGCATGGTGGCACACACCTGTTATCCCAGCACTTGGAAGGCTAAAACAAGAGGATCAAAGGTTCACCCTCAGACTCAGCAACTTAGGGAGGCACTCTGTTACTTAGTGAGACCCTGTTTCAAAATAAAACATAAAATAGGGCAGAAGGTATAACTCACAAGTAGAGAGCCCCTGAGTTTGATTCTCAGGGCCACACACACACGCACACACACACACACACACACACACACACACACACACACAAAAGAATGAAATAAAAGATGATTATTATTTTGTTTACATAATCTATTTTACTAAAATATCTAAAAATCAAAGAATTATTTTAAAACCCATAAAATATACATCAATATGAATTTAAGTTTTAAAAACATTAAAATGGGCATAACTCATAAATATTACTAAATTATACATAAATATTGAGTAAAATGAATGATTCCTTATGATTAGTGAAAGATGTAATGACTGTAATTATATTTACATCTTCACAAATGACATCAGAAGCTTCTGTGTGCCTTGGGACTTTATAATCCCTGATGGGAAGTTCATGTCTGCTATCATGAATCAGGGTGTAAAACAGTCACCATTGTTTTCTCCTTTTTTAGTTTATCACCATGGGGAGATCCCAGGAGACACCTACTCCTGGATACCTAATGAGTTCCCAATGATAAGCCTTAAGCAAATTGTCATGTGCTCTGTTACATGGTGGCTCTAGCATAAGTCTGTGGCTTTCCTTTACACCCTCTTGGAAAATTTAGAAGTAGAAGTTTGGTCTACAAAATGCTCTGACACTTGCCAGTCTGCAGATGCATCTGGGCAGCTCTGATACCTGAACTCAGATCTTCCTCCAGGTGTTCACAGAGGTAGGCCAAGCACTGAGCCCTCTGCTTGGAAGGAAAGAGGGTGAGCTCATCAGTCTCAATTTGTCTCTCTCTTTCTCTGTGTGGATGGAGAGTGAAGATAACTGTCATATGAAACAACAAGAAACTCAGCATGTCAGGGCTCTGCCTTCACTGCCTGCAGCTGTCTCACCTCATTCTCACTGGCTTTTGTCCCAGCTTAGTATCAAGACAGCACAGCAGCTCAGGTGTTTATTAAGCACATAGCAGCTTCAGGGGACGGAGAGCTTTGTCTTATTATTGAAAAATTACTTATGTCCTCCATACATGTAGAAAGTTTACATGACCTAAGAATTAAACTTGGCTTCATGCAATCTTACAGTAATGCATTGTGAAACCTTATAAACTAAGATGGTTACTCCTCTAGGTAGAAGAACATTTATATGATCTCTGGCCCAAAGAAATTCTCTCTTTCTGGCCACACAGGCAAACTGAGGAGTTTAATAGAATAGAAACACAAGAAGTGACAAGGGATTGAAGGACCAGATGAAGAAGAGGGACTTTTATCAGACAAATCCCCTCTGCCTTAGCTCATGGACCAGTGGGTGTGAATATCAGCCACCCTACCTCTTTGTCTTTGATTTTTAGTCACATTTAACATATGCAAACAGAAAAGAGAGTGACTGAATGCTGAAAGAGAGGGTGTGATGGTTCATTCAGATGCCAGGAAGTAAAGGGTAATTTGCTTAAATTCTGCCAGTGTTGTCCTCACCAATGAATTTGGAAGCAGAGAGTTGAATCCCTTATTAATGAAGTTTTCTTCTGACCTCCCAGATTCTCAACAAAGACAATGCTGACTGCAAATGCCTCCTTGGTGACAGAGTTTGTTCTTGCTGGATTAACAGAGCGTCCAGAGCTCCAGATTCCTCTCTTTTACATATTCCTAGTGATCTACACTGTCACCATCGTGGGCAACTTTGGCTTGGTCATTCTCATTGGTCTCAACTCTCACCTCCACACTCCCATGTACTACTTCCTCTTCAACCTCTCTTTCATTGATCTCTGTTACTCTTCTGTGTTCAGTCCCAAAATGCTGATGAACTTTGTCTCAAGGAAGAACGTCATCTCCTATGTGGGGTGCATGACCCAGTTGTTTTTCTTTCTCTTTCTTGTCATCTCTGAGTGCTACATGTTGACCTCAATGGCCTATGATCGCTATGTGGCCATCTGTAAACCATTACTGTACAAGATCACCATGTCCCAGCAGGTGTGTTGTCTGCTGTCTTTTGCTGCCTATGTGATGGGACTCGCTGGAGCCGCTTCCCACACAGGCTGCATGCTCAGACTCACCTTTTGCAAAGCCAACGTCATCAACCATTATCTGTGTGACATTCTCCCCCTCCTCCAACTCTCTTGCACCAGCACCTATGTCAATGAGCTAGTGGTTCTCATTGTGGTGGGCATTAATATCACAGTCCCCAGTTTTACCATTCTAACTTCCTATGTTTTTATCCTGAGTAGCATTCTTCGCATCAAATCCACTCAAGGACGATCAAAAGCCTTCAGTACCTGTAGCTCTCACATCATTGCTATTTCTCTGTTTTTTGGTTCAGCTGCATTCATGTATCTTAAATATTCTTCTCCTGGATCTATGGATCAGGGGAAAATTTCTTCTGTTTTTTACACTAATGTGGGACCCATGCTCAATCCTCTGATCTACAGTTTGAGGAACAAGGATGTCAAAGTTGCCTTAAGGAAAATGATGACTAAAATTCAGAGTAGAAACACTTTTTAGTTAGAATCAAGAAATTGAAGGACTTAAACTTTTACTGGTGTTTTCCATAATGATATTTTTTTCATACCTTGTTACTTCACAGATAATGATATGTGTGGTGTAGTAGATTTGTCTTACCATTTCTCTTTTAGATATCTTCATTTTGTTTTTTTCTACATCTCTAGAACTTCTAACAAGTTTGGTTTTTTTGTTTTGTTTTGTTTTGTTTTGTTTTGGGGTTTCTGGAAGCCCTTCTACCTTAGGGCTACACTCCCAGACCTATTTTTATATTTTAATTTGGAAACAGGGTCTCTTAAGCCAGCACAGCTGGCTTTGAACCTGCGCGATCCTCCTGTCTCCGCCTCCCAAGCACAGGGATTACAAGCGTGCTTCACCACACCTGGCTTACCCTGATTTTTTAAAATAATGTTTTATACCCTTTCTGTCTCATAGAATATTCCTGATCTTGAAAACTATGGAGACATATGTATGTTACAAGTTAAAATTATAGCTTTCTGAACTAAAGACAGGAGTAGCAAACATGACAGAAGTGTTTTCATTATATAAATATTATTATTATTGTTATAGCACACAATTTTTGTGGAATTTTCAGTAGAAGATATTTAAGCTTGAACCAGTAACAGATCTCTTCTATTTTTTCCGTTTTCTTCTCTCCTTTACTTTTATGTTCTTGTGAATTGTAAAATGTGTAGCACATGCTACCTACTTCTGAGCAATCTGTATCATTCCTTTATTTTTAAGAAAACTTGTATCTGCACTTTTATTTCTTTCTCCTCTTTCTCTCTCTCTCACTTTCTCTCTCTTTCTTTTTCTCTCTCTCCATCTTTATCTATCTGTATCTCTTTGCCAAAGGCATCATTAACAGAATATAATTAAAGAAATAATACATGTATATCCTAGGATTCCAGTAGGGGGGTGTGGTTGTTCCTAATATTTAACTTGTATCTATTATGGTCTAAAATGGCATTTAGTATTTCAATATTAATTGAAATAAGTACGCTGTCCTTATTAATAACTCTTCTTTTTAATCAGTAACATAATTCACTGCATGATAATTTGGTAGAAATATTATAGCTAATGTTTTACTCATCCATTGAAGCTCATCATGAAAAATATATATTAGTAATAATGATCTATATACTTATAAACATTTGAAAGCTTACTTAAACTCTGTATTGTGAATAAACCTACAAAAATTTAACATAGGGGCTCACTCATATATGTTTTCTTCGAGTGCTTTTGCCATCTATATTTACAATGTTAGATATATAGGAGATTATGGAATTTTTCTTCATTTGAAGTGACTTGCTTGGATACTATCAATAATAAACTTACTGTTATAAGAAATGATTAATAAAATATAATTAATAACAACAGTAATAATTTATAAATAGTTGAGGTTTTAATTTACTTTTTGGAGTTGGACTGTGGTAGCTTTATAAAACCCTGCTCATCTCCCTGTCAAGAGAAATAGCTATAAGGCTCAATTGCTTGTTTTGACCTGGAAAATCTAATTGAGTCTAATCAAATTGATTATGACTAAAATTGTGTATTCAGGGTTAGAGTTTTTAAAACTAACACTGTAAGTAAATTATATGTAAAATAATTTTGAAGGTCTGAGGATGTAGCTCAGTTGTAGGGTACTTGCCTCATATATACCAGGTCCTGGTTTTGATTCCCAGTATTAAAAATGGAACACCCAAGCTTACTTTACAGTTTCTGAGAGTTTTCATGTTTTGTACGTGTGAATATGAATATTCTCTCTCTCTTTATACACACACGCACACCACACACCACACACCACACACATTTCCTCTCTGTTTATACATATATACATTTATTTGGTATTGGGCATTGAACCCAGGGGCATTATACCTCTGAGCTATATCCCTAGACCTATTTTATTTTGTATTTTGAAATAGGGTCTTATTAAGTTGCTGTGGGCCTCACTAAATTGCTGAGGCTGGTCTTGAACTTGCAATCTTCCTGCCTCTTCCTCCCAAGTGATGGGATTGCAAGTGTTTGCCTCTTGCATCACAGTGTCTTTATTCATACAGTTTGGATTGAAGCAACTCTGTTCTATAATCCTGCATTAATAGCTTAAAAACAATTCAAATATTTTTATATAAAATAGTTGACAATGAGTTGCTTTAAGAAGATCAAGTAACATACACTTAAAATGGCAATATCCCATGATTTCACTTTCAGGAAAACCATGAAGTTAGAAGGCTCAGAAACCTAATAATAAATAATCTGTAGCCTTAAGGAAGGTAGAAAAACAACATACTGGGTCTAAAGTCCAATGTTGTAAACGCAAAAAGTACAAACATACTCAAAAATGATGCTCTTCTGTTAGGTCTCAATGTGATTCCCCAGGAATTTGCCCTTGATATAAAAAGGGAAAACATTGGGCAAATCAATGAGACTCTAAACTTAATAATCAGGAGAATCTTCTTTCCAAAAATAGAAAGATAAGTCACTTCCAGGCCACAGTCAAACAACAAAGAGTATTTCCAGGATGTGTGGAAAATTGCCCAACTCTTCCCCACCACATGTTCAGGGGAACTCCAGTAAGAAGAATGACAGATTTTTCTCTGATTTTCTTTCATGTTTTGCCTTTTTTTTTTTAAGTACTGGGGTTAGATCCCAGGGACATTCTTACTCCTCACTCCACCCCCAGGCGTATTTTTTTATTTTGAAACAGAGTCTCACTGAATTTCGAAGAGCCTCACTCACTAATAAAGACTGGCCATGAAACATGATCCTCCTGCTGGCATTTGGGAGACTGAAACAGGAAGATTTCAGGTTTAAAGGCAGGCTGGACAAGTTAGCTAGGCCCTCCTCACACAAAAGCTGTGGTGGCACATGCCTGCAATCCCACCTAGTAGTAGAGAGGTTGAGACAGAAAGATAGCAGGTCCAAGGCTAGCCTGGGCAATGTATTCTCAAAATAAAAATTAAAAAAAATAAGTATTTCTGGTGAAGCCAGGCATGGTGGAACAGGCTTGTAATGCAGGTACTTGGCAGGCTGAGACAGGAGGAATTTAAGATCGTGGCCAGCCACAGCTACTGCTAAGTGAGCCTCCCTGAAACTTTCAGACCTTTTTTAAAATAAAGAAACAAAAAAATAGGGCTTGAGGAAGAGCCTAGAGATAGAATGCCACTGGGTTCTCTCTTTAGTAGTGAAAAAAAAAAAAAAAAAAGGTAACAAGTAGACCGAGCCCAGGGTGGGTGGAAAATTGCTCAGCTATTCCCTACTGCATGTTCAGGGGTACTTCACGAAGAATAAGAGTTCCTTTCTCTGCTTTTTCTTTCTTTTTCTGTTTTTTTTCTTCTATTTTTCTTTCTTTTCTTCTTGCAGTCCTGTGTTAGATTCCCTGGGCATTCTTTCTCCAATCTATGCCCCAGCACTATTTTTTATTCTTTATTTTGAAACAAAGACTCACTGAATTGCAAAGGGCCTCACTAAGTAGCTTAGACTATTTGCTAACTGGATCCTCCTGTCTCATCCTCAGGAGTTCTGGGATTGCAGTATGCATTATCACTCCTGGTTGCAATCCACTAGTCCCAGCCTATCAAGTACTAGGTTCACAGGTGTGGGCCATAAAGCCCGGCTCTCAAGTCCTTCTTTTACTTGTTTTTTCTTTTTCTTTTTTGTGGTGCTAGGGATGAAACTCAGGGGCATTCCACCTTTGAGCTACAGCTCCAACCTAATTTTTTAGTCTTTATTTTGAAACAGTGTCTCACTAGGTTGCAGAGGGCCTCACTGAGTTTGTAAAGCTGGCCAAGAACACAATCCTCTTCTTTCAGCCTGCCAAATGCTGGGATTACAAGGTTGTACCACCATGTTCAGCTCTTGCATATTCTTCCACTGAAGGCTTGCATCTCCCCAAGTCCCAGGAGGCTAGAGAACTAAGGAGTAAATAGAGCACCTAGCTTCTGGAAGGCTCTCCGGATTCAGCAGTTGCATGAAATAAAAAAATATATACATCAAAGAGCCACACTTCTACCCACCTTGAAACTCAGAAAACTCCATTCCCCAGAGCTCTGGAGGCTCCCCCATCTCTGTCCAATGTGGCTCTCATGAGGCAGAGCAGAGGTCTTGGCGCTGGGCACCCTGTTTTTGCAAAAGAGGGGGCTACTCTACAGATACAGAGGCCATGATATGTGGCCACTGGCAGCACTCCCTGAGAAAGGGTCCTTTTGGACTACAGGTGCCATGAATCCATGGGCAGCCAAGTGGTGTAGAATGGAGTACCAGCAGGTGGAGAGGGTGGAGAACCTTTTCAAAGGGCAAAATAAAGGATGCCATACAAGCATCAGCTCTCAGGGCCTCTCTTTAATGCCTGACTGGACTTCATTCTGGACATAGAAATGCAGCTCAGGTGCATTTAACTAATTAATTAGTTCATTTTTTTTGTGGTACTGGGAATAGAACCCAGTAGCATTCTATCTGTGAGGTACATCCCCAATCCTAAATTGTTTGTTTGTTTGTTTGTTTGTTTTTCTCTACTGGGAATAGAATCCAGGGGTATTCTACCTCCTTGTTAAACCCCTAGAAATATTTTTGATTTTTGATTTTGAAATAGGGTCTCACTGAATTGTGAAGAACCTGACTCCCTAACAGGCTTGCCCTGAAATGAGATCCTCCTGTTTCAGCCTCCCAAATGCCAGCTAGCATTTGGGAGGCTGAAAAAGGAGAATTGCAGGTTCAAAGCCATTCTTGACAAGTAAGCAAGGCCCTCCATGAACAAAAGCTGTGGTGGCACATGCCTGCAATCCCAGCTAGTAGAAGGGTTGAGACATGGAGATAGCAGGATCAAGGCCAGCTGAGCAACTTAATTTCAAATTAAAAAATAAAAAGTTCTGGGGTAGCCAGGCATGGTGGCACATGCTTGTAATGCCAGTATTTGGGAGGCTGAGATAGGAAAATTGCAAGTTTGTGGCCAGCCTCAGCGACTACGAAGTGAGGCCCTCTGCAGGGTAGTGAGACCCTGTTTATTTTTGCACTACTGGGAATGACAGCCAGGGGCATTCTACCTCCGAGCTCCACGTCGCTGCCATATTTTTTATTCTTTGTGTTGAAACAGGGTCTCACTGAATTACGAAGGGCCTCACTAATTGGAAATTTTTTTTCTTTTTTCTTTTTGTGATAATAGGGATAAAACCCAGGGCATTCTACCTCTGAGCTACACACCCAATACTATTTTATTTATTTATTTATTTATTATTTTCTTATTTTTGCACTACTGGAGATGGAATCCAGGGGCATTCTACCTGCAAACTACACACCCAGCGTTATTTTTTATTCTTTATTTTGAAACAAGGTCTCACTGAATTGTGAAGGGCCTAATTAGCTGAGGCTGGCCATGAAATGCAACTGTCCTGTTCCATCCTCCCAAATACCAGCATTTGAAAGACTGAAACAGGAGAATTACAGGTTCAAATCTAGACTCCACAAGTTAGCAAGGCCCTCCTCACACAAAAGCTGTGGTGACACATGTCTACAACCGCAGCTAGTAAAGGGGTTGAGGACAAGAAGATAGCTGGTTCAAGGGTTTATTTATTTATTTATTTACTTATTTATTTATTTTTGACTACTGGGGATGATAGCCAGGGACATTCTACCTCCGAGTTATACCCATCCTCCACCATAATGTTTTATTCTTTATTTTGAAACAGGTTCTCACTGAATTGTGAAGGGCCTCACTAAATAGAAGAGAGTGGCCATGAAATAGGAGGATTGCAGGTTCAAATCCAGCCCCAACAAGTTAGCAAGGCCATCCTTACACAAAAGCTGTGGTGGCATATGCCTGCAATCACAGCTAGTAGAGAGGTTAAGACAAGAAGATAGCAAGTTCAAAGCCTGCCTGGGCAACTTAGTTTCAAAATTAAAAACTAAAAATGTTGGGGGAAGCTAGACATGGTGGTACATGCTTATAATGCCAGTACTTGGGAGGATGAGACAGGAAGGTCGCAATTTCATGGCCAGCCTCAGCTACTATTAAGTGAGGCCCTCTGCGACTTAGTGAGACTCTGTTTCAAAATAAAGAATAGAAAATAGGGCTTGAGGTGGAGCTTGAAAGTAGAATGTTCATAAGTTTAATCCTTAGTACCTCAAAAAAAAATTTCAAGGAGCCTGAGCCCAGGGTGAGGGGAAAATTGGCCAATCTTTCCCAACCTCTAGAACAGGGGTACCCCAGCAAGAAGAATGAGATTTGGGGATGGAACCCACGGGCATTTGACCTCCAAGTTACATCCCCTGCCCAATTTTTTTTTTATTATTTATTTTGAAACATGGTCTCACTAAGTTGTGGAGGGCCTCACTAAGTAGCCGAGGCTGTCCGCAAACCGTGATTCTCCAGTCTCAGCCTCCCAAATGCTAAGATTACAGGCGTGAGCCACCATGCCCGGCCTCCAGCCTATTTTTTATTCTTCATTCCAAAAACGGGCTGGGGTAGCAACGCTGATACCCAACAAAACAGTTGTTTAGCTAAAACACAACAGAAGAGTCAAAGCAAGGAACTTCCTTTTATTAAAGGAACAATCCACCAAGAAGATAAAATGATAGTAAATGTTTATGACCCAAATGTAGCTACATCCACATTTGCAAAACAAACCCTCCAAGACATCAGATATCAAGTAGACCCAAATACAATAATATTGGGAGACTTCAACACACCTTTCATGCCACTAGATCAATCTTCAAGGCAAAAGATGAGTAAAGAATCTTCAGAACTAAAAAAAAAAAAACTATAAACCAAATGGATGTAATAGATATATACAGAATATTTCAACTAGGAACAGCAGAATACACGTTCTCCTAAAAACCCATGGAACCTTCTCCAAAATAGAGCACATTCTGGGCCACAGAGCAAGCACCAGCAAATTCAAAAGTTGTAATATAATTCCCTGCATCTTTTCAGACCACAGTGGAATGAAAGTAGAAATCAACAACAGAAATATCAAAAGAAACTATTTAAATACACGGAGATCAAATGATACACTATTGAATGATGAGGGGATAAGATCAGAAATAAGAAGAAAATAAAAGGAAAGTTTTTAATTAAATGAAAATAAAGACACAACTTACCAAACTCTATGGGACACTTTGAAGGTGGTGGTAAGAGGAAAGTTTATAGTATTGAGTGCCCACATAAGAAGAACAAAGAGTCGCCAAGTAACACATCTTAGAGGACCTAGAAAGACTACAATGGTCTAATCCCAAAGCCAGCAGAAGGCAGGGAATTATTAAAATCAGAGCAGAAATAAATAAAGATTAAATAAAACAATCAAAGAATCACCAGCCAAAAAGCTGTTTCTTTGAAAAGATTAATAAAATTGACAAACTCCTGGCCAACCTAACCAAAAGAGAGAATCAACTCAAATTATTAAAATCAGAAATGAAAAAGGAGATATCACCACAGACAGTGGGGAAATTCAAAGGATTATTAAACTATTTTTGAAAATGTATACTACATTAGACTAGAAAACATGAAAGAAATCAATAGATTTCTAAGCCGAGAGGACATAGAAAGCCTAAACCACCCAGTAGCAAGCAAATAAATAGAAAGAGCAATAAAAATTCTGCCATCAAAGAAAAGCCAGGCCCTAATGAGTTTCCAGCTAAACTCTACAAAACATTCAGTGAAGAGATAATCCCAATACCTCACAACTTGTTCCAGGAAATTGAAAAAGATGGATTTCTCCCAAATTTCTTCTACATGACACCAGTATTATATTAATTCCAAAACCAAATATGATACCTCAAGAAAGGAAAAGTATAGACAAATATTCTTGGTGAACAAAGGTGCAAAATTCTGTACACAATGATCAAGTTAATTTCATCCCAGAAAAGCAAGGCTGGTTGAACATACACAAATCAATATATGTGATTCTCCACATAAATAGAACTAAGAACAAAAACCACATGATCATATCAA
Organism: Muscardinus avellanarius; assembly: GCF_963383645.1. Classification (NCBI taxonomy): domain Eukaryota; kingdom Metazoa; phylum Chordata; class Mammalia; order Rodentia; family Gliridae; genus Muscardinus; species Muscardinus avellanarius. The sequence goes on along the minus strand of NC_137786.1, from coordinate 124,478,858 downwards.
TAGATGCTGAAAAAGAATTTGACAAAATCCAACACCAATTCATGTTAAGAACACTGCAGATAATTGGAATAGAAGGAACATATTTCAATATTATTAAGACAATATACAATAAACTCAAAGCCAACATCAATCATATTGAATGGGAAAAAATTGCAAGAATTTCCTCTAAAATCAGGAACAAGACAAGAATGTCCACTATCACAACTTTTCAATATAGTCCCTGAGACTCTTGCCACAATAATAAGACAAGAGAAGGAAATCAAAGGAATTCAAATAGAAAGAGAGAAACTAAAACTATCCTTGTTCGCAGGTGACATGATCCTTTATCTAGAAGCCCAAAAAAACTCAACCAAAAGACTACTGGAGCTGATTAAACAATTCAGCAAAGTTGCAGGATACAAAATCAACCTAAAGAAATCAGTGGCTTTTCTTTATGTCAACAATGAATCCGCAATGAAAGAAATAAAGAAAACATTTTCATTCACTATAACCTCAAAACCAATAAAATACCTAGGAATAAACCTAGTCAAGACATAAAGACCTCTACAATGAAAACAATAAAATATTAAAGAAAGAAATTGAAGAAGACCTTGGAAGATGGAAATATTTCCCTTGCTCATGGATAGGCAGAATAAATATCATCAAAATGGCCATTCTGCCAAAAGTGATCTAAAGATTCAGTGCAATTCCTATCAAATTACCAATGGCACTCTTCATAGACCTTGAAAAATCAGTCATAAAATTTATATGAAGAAATAAAAGATCCAGAATAGCCATAACAATCCTCAGCAATAAGAACCATGCAGGAGGCATCACAATCCCCGACCACAAATTATACTATAGAGCAATAGTAGTAAAAACAGCATGGTATTGGCACAAAAACAGGCATAAAAACAATGGAACAGAATAGAAGATACAGAAACAAACCCACACACCTATAGTCAATCAATCTTTGATAAAGGGGCCAAACTCATATGCTGGAGAAAAGACATCCTTTTCAACAAATGGTGCTGGGAGAATTGGCTATCCATTTGCAGAAAGATGGACCTAAATCCTTACCTCTCACCATGTACAGGAGATTCAACTCAAGATGGCTCAAAGAATTAGAAATTAGACCAGAGACTGTGAAGTTATTAGAGGAGGGCATAGGCTCAACACTCCAACATATAGGCCCAGGCAGTAACTTTCTCAACAAGACCTCAAAAAGAACAGGAAATTAAAACAAGAATTAACAAGTGGGATGGCATCAAACTGAAAAGTTTCTGCTCATCAAAGGAAACCATCAAGAAGCTAAAGAGAAAGTCTACAGAATGGGAGAAGATCTTTACCAGCCACCACTCTGATTGAGGGTTAATATCCAGAATATACAAAGAGCTCAAAAGACTGTACACTAGCAAAACAAATAACCCAGTCAAGAAATGGGCAACTGAACTGAATAGACACTTCACAAAAGAAGAGATACAAATGGCCAATAGATACATGAAAAGATGTTCTACATCATTAGTCATCAGGGAGATGCAAATCAAAACTATGCTGAGATTCCATCTGACCCCAGTCAGATTGGCAAGCATAGAGAAATCAAATAACAAATGCTGGCAAGGATGTGGGGGAAAAGGAACTCTTACACTGTTGGTGGGAGTGCAAACTAGTTCAGCCACTATAGAGATCAGTGTGGAGATTCCTTAGAAAACTGGGAATGGATCCACCATATGATCTGGCTTTACCACTCCTGTGTATTTTTCCAAAGGGATTTAAATCAGAGAATTACAGTAACATATGCATATCCATGTTCATAGCAGCACAATTTGTAATAGCCATAATATGGAACCAACCTATGTCTCCATCAACAGATAAAGAATTGCAAAGTTATGGGAAATACACACAATGAAATTCTACTCAACTATAAAGAAGAACAAAATCAGGTCATTCACAAGAAGATGGAAAGATCCAGAGAACATTATGTTAAGGGAGATCAGCCAAGCACAGAAAGAGAAGGGACATATGTTTTCTCTAATATGCCCAAACTAAGGACTAATGGGAATACCAGAAAAAGTCCAGATAATGGAGGGGAACCTCAGCAAAGCTGAAAGGGAAGGGTAGGAGATGAAGAAGGCTGAGGTTGATTAATAGAGGAGCTATATTAGAATATGTGTAAAAGTATGAATGTAGCATGGTTAACCTGGACACTCGTTGTTGGGAGGGATGAAGGGGAAGTGAAGGGGTGGGAGAGGGCACCAAGCACAGTCTGATTATATACCATTTTCAATATGATCCACAAAAATTAATCAATTAATTAAAAAAGACCAAAAAACCTGAACAAAGCAACAAAAAATTGAATCATGACAGAACAAAATTCAGAAAACAGAAGAGGGGATAGCAAAGTCCCCTTCATCTGCCTCATCTGGTAAATGCTGGCAATAGCAGGCAACACCATCCATAATATGCATAAGCTAGGGACAAAATGGGACATAGGAGGAATTCTAGATAAAGAAGGATAAACCAAAGGTGAGCAAATAAGAAAACCTGAGTGTGATGGGATGGGAAGAAGAAGAAAACTCCCTAATGCACATGATATACTTTCACAAACATATCATAGTCACTAAGCTGAATATGAGGAGGGAGGGGGGAAGAAATGAGTTGGGAACTGAGTTAAGGCTAAATGATTGATGTGTGTGCATGTATGCCTCTGCCATCTTGTACCCCATTAAGATGTATGACTAAAAAGCACCAATTAAAAATTGAATCATATCCGGGATCGGAGCCTGCCAAGGGGTTAGGCCAGTGCCGTAGACAGCGAGGCCGGGATCAGAGCCTGCCATGAGGCAAGGCTGCTACTGAGGCTTCTGAGGTGGGGATTGAAGCCTATCGAGAGGTTAAGCTGGTTCTGGGGTCAGCAAGGCCGGGATTGGAGCCTGCTGTGAGGCAGGCCAGGCTGGGGCCTCTGAGGCCAGAATAGGAGTCTGCAGAGGGGTTAGGCTGGTGCCGGAGACAGCGAGGCCAGAATCAGGGCCTCCCATGAGGCAAGGCTGGGGCTGGAGCCAGCGAGGTTGGGATCAGAGTCCTCCGGGTGACCAAGCCACTACTGGGGCCGTCAAGAGTGGGATTGGAACTTGCAATTCGGCATGCACAGAGAAATATCACAGCAAATAAAAACCAGATGCTTCCCCTAATTAGCAAAAACTAGAAGGAAAGGGGTAACAGGAGGAGGTTGAGTTATAGAAAGGGCCCTGTAGCGAAGCAATTAAGGTGACCAATCAGAGGGGATGGGATGGGGGAGGATGGACCCTCTTTAAAACTCAGGAGGTATGTAAACAAATGTATCAGAGATAATCACCAATCAAGCATGGGATCGAGGTGGGGGGAATGGGATGGGGGATTGGATGACGGCTAATTGGATGATGTGTGCTTGTATATCCTCTCAAGTCTTGTATTCTAATGTCATGTATGATTACAACGCACCAATAAAAATATTTAAAAATTGAATTATATACTATATATTATTTTATGTTTGCTTTATTTTACATGGTGAGATATTTTTGAGATTTCATTTTGTTGTACACTAGTTCATTCTTTGTTATTGCTGAGGAATATTCCATTGTATGAACAGATTGTGATTTATTTAAACAGTTACTAGTTAATGTGCATTTTAATTCACTTCACATTTTGGCAAAATTAATAAATCATTTATTATGTATGTACTTATTATTTTAGATTGTATATTTTAATTTTCATTAGTAAATAGCTAGGTATTGAGTTGTTGAATCATATGGTCAATATACGTTTATTTTTATAAGAAAGCACCAATTAGTACACAAATACATGAAATAAAACTTAAGATATTCTTTTTTCCGATTTTATAGTCAAAAGCTCCCAGACCTTAAATGACTGATACATTTAATGACAGGGGTAAATCTCAAATTAATTATGTTAAATGAAAGAAGCCAGTTTAAAAGACTATGTACTATATGATCTAACTTTACTAAAAGACTTTATGCTTTATGTGATTCTACTTACCACATTACTTATCATACAGTATGGTTCTACTTTGCTAAAAGACTATATACTGTATCTATCTACCTACCCAGAGAGAGAGAGAGAGAGAGAGAGAGAGAGAGAGAGAGAGAGAGAATGAAACATATAGTAAGTGGAGTCATATAGTATGACTAAAATATTATATACTTAGGACAAATGGAATCACAGAGCATCTTTTAGTGTGGCTTCTTTCTTTAACATAATAAATTTGAGATTCACCCCTGTCATTAAATGTATCAGTAACTTATTTATTGGTTAGTAGGATTCATTATATGGATAAACTATAATTTAACCACCTGCCAGCTAAAGGATAATAGAACTTCTATAAATGCATGCTGTTTAAAGATAATTTTATAAGAATGTGTTAAACTATTTCTCCAAGTAAGTGGGTGGCACCATTTGCATCCTCACAGTAGAATGTAAGACTTAGACTTGCTCTGCACACTCACTAATATTATAAATCCTCAGGTTTAAAGTTTAAAAAATCTTTAGTCTTCCTCTCAGTTATACAAGAGTATCTTGTTTTAATTTGAATTCCCTAATGACTAGTAATAATATCTTTGGCATGTATACTTGCTAGACCTGTGTCTTCTTGGATGAAGTACCTGTTCACAACATTACTATTTCTTTATTGAACTGTTTCTATACTTGTTTAGTTTTGAATGTTTTACATATCTTGAATAAAGTTTTTATTAAATAAATATAGGATTTGAAAATATAGTCACCCCATGTTTGTATTATTATTTTATTCTTTTAATATTGTCTTCCTCAGAATAAAAGCTATAAATGTGATAATGTCCAATAATTTAGTGACTATTGCTTTATGAATTTTTCTTTTGAATCCTAATCTTTACCTAACACCAAGCCCCAAAACAAAAGTTTGTTTACATTTATAGCTATAATTTTTCTGTAATACTTTTTTGTTAATGGTGTGAGGTAGGGATTGAGGTTATATTTATTTACTTCTTTTGATATGGCTATACAATTACTTCATCCTTATTGTCTGAAAAGCTTATAATTTCCTCATTACATTACCTGTGTCCTATTGTGAAGACCAACTCACCTGATACATGTAGGTCTATTTTTTAGAAGGCAGAATGTATTAGTAAAGATCACTTACCAGGCCCTGGGCAACACCAATTTACTTTCTGTTTGTAAGTTTGCCTATTATTAACATTGGTGGCTGAGGGAAAAGGGAGGAGATCATTGTGATTCTAGACTCCATTCCTCAACGTGTGAGAAATATCGAAAACATTATGAAGTATTTCAGCCAGAGAACATAATTTCTGTAAATATTTCAGGAGTTCCTATGTATTCTCTGTATTCCTATACTATACTGAACATCAGAAGCAAATTATAAAATAAGGCAGAAGAATCTTTGTACTCAGAATTTATAGATTTGTGAGGAACATAAAAATTAAAGGAGTAAAATTTTGATTAGTATTTTGATGTCAAAATTTTCAGAATTTATGAAAACATGCATATTTGTGACTATCAGATACTATTTTTATTTAATCTCATTTAATTTTCACAATCATCCAATGAAGGTGCTTTTACTACAATCCTTGTTTAGAAATTATGAACCTGAGGTGCAGAAAAGTTAAGCAAGTTGCCCAAGGTATTACACTTGGTGAGCATGGGTGTGTGGAAGGATTAAAACAATTGGCATGCCGGGCGTGTTGGCACACGCTTGTAATCCCCGTGCTGGGGAGGCGGAGACAGGAGGATTGCACAGGTTTGTAGTCAGCCTCGCTGGCCTAAGAGACCCTGTTTCCAAATAAATAAAAAATATAAAATAGTGCTGGGCGTGGTGGCGCACGCTTGTAATCCCCGTGCTTGGGAGGCGAAGACAGGAGGATCGGGCTGGTTCGGAGCCAGCCTCGCTGGCTTAAGAGACTCTGTTTCCACATAAAAATGTTAAAAAAATAGGTCTGGGAGTATAGCCCGTGGGAGTGTATCCCGGACATAGAAGGGCTTCCAGGAACCCCAGTACCACCAAAATAAATAAGTAAATTAATTAATTTAAAAAATATATATATATACATACACACACATGTCTGGGAGTGTAGCCCAGAGGTAGAAGGGCTTCCAGGAACCCCAGTACCATCAAAACAACAACAACAACAACAACAACAACAACAAATTGGCATTTATAACCTCATTCTTTTCTACATGGAGCATAAATTGATGACTTCATTACTGAAGTGTTATATTTAAAGAATGATGGGACACTAGAACTTTCCATCAGTTATTAAGAAGGAATAGCTTTAAAAGAAATGTAAGCCATTAAAACATGTTTCAGAGCTGAATGCAATGACACGTGGCTGTGATCCCAGTACTTGGGAGACTAAAATAGGAGGATCACAGTTTCGAGACCAGCCTCAGCAAGACACACATCCTATTAATAAGACTATGTTTCAAAATGAAAAAGTAAAAAATAAAAAGTTGATAACTTTAATTGGACTGAATTCATGCTTTCACATTCCCATGTACATTTTCTTTTTAACTTGTTCTTCATTGACCCTTGTTACTCTTCCGTGTTTATACTGAAAATACTGAGGAACTGGTGGTGTAGCTTGGAAAAAGAATGCCCCTGGGTTTAATCTCCATGATCAAAAAACCCTAAAAAACAAAATGTCCAAAAAAAGGACATTTTGATGCTATTTCAGGTGATATAACATTTAAAGTAACTTACTGACACTTGAAAATAAATAAAGAAGACAGGAGGGAGGCAGACCCTGTGGGAAATCTCCATTTAGGATGTGAGAAGAAACAGAACAAGAACTTAAAGAATAGATTTCCCTATAGGTATCAAGATAATGGGAAGAGAGGTTTGTTTTTGGCTTTGCGATGGGCACTCTAAAATCCCTAAAGAAAAAACTTGAGTAAAATGTTGAATCCTTCAGGAGCTAGAGATAATAGTCCAGGATGTAAATCCAATCCCCTCTCTTACATTTCATACCTAGAGTCTGTTCTGTGGTGAAGAAACTTATTTAAAACCAAGTTATGTTACATCATAAAGCTCACATTAAATTTGTGCCTTGTTAAATGGCAAATGTGATAATAACGATTTAATTGTTGCTGGATAGGAATGAAAGTAATAATCATAAATTATGATCTGTAGATCAGAAATAGTTTTAGGGCATGTCAGAAATTTAGTCTGGATTTATCCTCTTAGAAGCTGAGGATGCAAATTCATGGAACCTGAAATCATTCTTCTAAAAATACAGAAATAAATAACAAGGATACAGGAGTATTGAGGACTGGACTGAGAACGGTGAGTTAAATTTCAGGCACATTAATGACCTCCTTAAAACAAGATGGAAAGTGTGTATTCTAAACTATGTCATTTCCTCCCAGTTTTGTGCATTCCTGAGACTCAAGTGAAATTGGCAGAATAAAGTGTTGGAGAAGGAGGGGCAGAGAACGCTTAGATATTAGTGGATACAAGAATTTCATCAGTAGCATAACATCAGCAGTTTCCTCTCTATAGAAAATCTCTCATTCTTATAGATTTATTTGTGTGTGTGTGTGTGTGTGTGTGTGTGTGTGTGTGTCTGTGAAAGAGAGAGAGAGAAAATATGAATAAATGAACAAATGAATGGGTGGATGAATGAATGTGAATGGGCAGTGAATAAACTCCCCCAGGCTCTGGTCTCTGAGTTTTGGAGTAGAAAGAATGCTTTTTCTTTCTACCCTACCAGACTCTAATCTGCATTAGATGCCTTATCATGTCATCTCTGAGAGATGATTCTGTGTTATTCAGGTGGGGAAAGTCTCAGACATTCCCAGTAATACCTCATACTTGGAAAGAACTATGATTCTTTTGAGTTGTCTCCTAATGTAACCCATTTGCCTGTGTCCACAGATTATCTCAAAGAAGAATGGCTCCTGGAAATGACTCTTTTGTGACTGAATTCATTCTGGCAGGTCTCACAAACCAACCAGATCTCCAACTTCTCCTACTTTTCCTGTTTCTAGTGATGTATATGGTCACTGTACTGGGAAATTTGAGTTTGCTAATTCTAATTGGACTGAATTCACACCTTCACACCCCCATGTACTTTTTCCTCTTTAACTTGTCCTTCATTGACCTCTGTTACTCTTCTGTGTTCACACCCAAAATGCTGATGAACTTCATTTATAAAAAGAATACCATCTCTTATATGGGGTGCATGACTCAACTCTACTTTTACTGTTTTTTCGTTATCTCTGAGTGCTATGTGTTGATGTCTATGGCATACGATCGCTATGTGGCCATCTGCCATCCACTTTTGTATAACACAGCCATGTCCCCTAGAGTGTGTTCCAGCCTTATGCTTGGTTCATATCTGATGGCATTTTCTGGTGCCATGGCCCACACTGGATGCATGCTGAGACTGACCTTCTGTGATGCCAACACCATCAACCACTATTTCTGTGACATTCTCCCTGTGATGCAGCTCTCCTGCTCCAGCACCTATGTCAATGAAGTAGAGGTCCGTATTGTGGCAGGCATCAACATCATTGTGCCCAGTTTCACTATCTTTATCTCATATGGCTTTATCCTTTCTAGTATCCTTCAAATAAGGTCTACTGAGGGCAGGTCCAAAGCCTTCAGCACCTGCAGCTCCCACCTAATTGCTGTTTCTTTGTTCTTTGGATCAGGTGCATTCATGTATCTTAAGCCATCTTCTGCTGGGTCTATGGATGAGGGAAAAACTTCTTCTGTCTTTTATACCAATGTGGTTCCCATGATGAACCCCTTAATCTATAGCTTGAGGAATAAGGATGTTAAAGTTGCTCTGAGAAAAACCCTGAGCAGGAGAAAGTTTTGATTAGACACTGTATGTTATGTGTTTATATATGTAATTATAAATCAGAGAGATTCTATGTATTTAATTACAGTTTTTAGTGGCAGGATTCTTAATTTTTTAGACAATATTCATATTTTTAAAATAAAAAATAACTCTATCACATGGTCAGAAAGCACTGTGTGATTTTTTTTAACATGTCCAACAGGCTGTTTTAAAGGATATATCCATGGCAGGATGGTTAAATTTAGTCTTCTTTCTCTTCTATGGGAAAGAAGAAAAATTGAAACCTTTCTTCATTTATTTTTTATAGGAGGTCTTCATCCTTTCTTCACCAACTTTACAATTTCTGTGTACTCTTCACTATGTTTTATGTTTAAAAAATAATAATGTTAAGGAAGAAATTTGTCTCTATTTTTTAATTGTCATGGATTTTTCCCTTGGGAAAAGATGAACAGTTCTGCAAATGATCAAGCAAATAACACCAGCGTGACGGTGCCAGACTCTGTGCCACTGGGTGTGGGGTTTCTCATTGTCTGACTGTTCATGTGCCACTGGAAGTTCTAATCAAAACATCTGCTCTTCTGTCTGCACATCCTCCAGTGGACAGAGACACGTCTCTTTCAATTTCTAGTGTCATGAATATAGGACATTCCATAATGACTCTCAAATATAGCCCATTTTGCAGCCCTGTGCTATTCATTAAGCTTTGTTGGTATGTGTTTTATACCTTTGTACAACTTAGTTAGGACATGCTAAATGTTTAAGACATTTGCTGTATGTATGGGATATATATCAGGCTGGAAAGGCATTTCCAGAATCCATACACAGAGTGGTTAACAATTTAATAAAAATTATATAGCTTCTTTATGAAAAGCTTGAAATTTTGGATTCGTTCTAGATTTTGAGTCTTCTGTTCTCTCTGATATACTTTACTTCTCCACTTCATTTTTTAATTTCAGGATAGATGAGTATGAGGAAATATTTGTATTTTGAAAGTTAACTGTGTTTCTGTTCCTGGATAACACATAAATTTTTCTCAGGGGTGATTGCTCTTTTATTTTTGTTTATGATATTTGTTATTGTTGTTAAAACAGACACAGTCTTTGGAATCGGGGTTTGAATTTATCTGAAAAACTTAAAAAATCATTTGTAATGTTTATAGGACACTGAAGTTCAGAGAACAGGATCTGAGGCTTAAAGGGCCCCAGTAACAGGTGTAAGACCAGAACCAAAAAGCCACATAGAGGGTAAGAAACTGGTCCTCTGTAAGGAATTGTCACTGAGATTTTTAAAGTCACATTAAAATTTGAATCTGTATCTTTTTTTGTGGAATACGGTCATCATTTTTCACTTTTGATAAATATTTTCTTTTTTTAACCAGTCACCTTTGTTGGGTGTTAATTCTCAGGATACGAAAGAATTTTGTCATGATTTGAGGTCTTCATACATGGAGGGGAGCTGGGCATGGTAGTCATGATTAGGAGTACAATGTGCCAACCACACTATCCCTTCCTCAGTGGTACTTGCAGTGCCTCTCATGTTGAGCTCCTTGTAAGCCAGGCAGAGGCTGAAAAGCATGTAAGCTGTTAGCACCATGTTAAGCCTGGCAAAGCTCCCTTTTCTCACATTGATGTACTGGTGGTAACCTCCCTGGTACTCCAGCAATGCCTAAATGGGTGAAATCCCACATCAGTATCCAACTTGGCAGCTCCCTTCATTTGACACCCATGAGTTTCTTCTCTTTCACTGGTACGACTGACACCATCTTGGAGTCTGGGTGTCTACTAACCCAGGCCATAAAGAGTGCCTGGGTAGAAAGAATCCTTCATAAATCCTTAATAAAAATTTATAGCCGGGTGTGGTGGCGCAGGCTTGTAATCCCCGCGCTTGGGAGGCAGAGACAGGAGGATCGCACAGGTTCGAAGCCAGCAGCGCTGGTTTAAGAGATCCTGTTTCCAAATTTTAAAAATATTTTAAAAAATAGGTCTGGGAGTGTAGCCCGGAGGTAGAAGGGTTTTCAGGAACCCCAGTACCAAAAAATATTTATAATCCACAGTTACCATAAGTTCATAGTGTTGTGGGTAACAGGGATTGCTGCACTGCTGAATAGAGACTGGCTACATTTGTGGGAATGTAGGAAGAAAGAGGACAGCAGTATAGGAAATACAGCAGCAAGTGTTAATTGAAACTGGAGTTGAAAGAGAATTCAGAAAGGAAAATTATAAGCCAGGCGTGGTGGTGCACGCTTGTAATCCCCGTGCTTGGGAGGCAGAGACAGGAGGATCGCGCAGGTTCGAAGCCAGCCTCACGTGCTGGCTTAGGAGACCCTGTTTCCAAATAAAGATGTAAAACTAGGTCTGGGAGTGTAGCCCGGAGGTAGAAGGGCTTCCAGGAACCCCAGTAACACAAGAAAGGAAAATTACAGGAAAATACAAGCCTTTCTCCATGTCTCTTCTCTCTTTTCTGGGAATCCTAGAAATGTGGCAATCAAAACATTTCTCTGGATAGGATGGAAAATCATTATTATTTGATATTAAAGAGAAGTGAAATTTTTTTTTGGTAGAGGGGATAAAACCCAGGGGCTTTCTACCTCTGGGCTACACTCCCTGACCTATTTTATATTTTATTTGAAAACAGGGTCTCACTAAGTTGATGGGAGCCTCAGTAAGTAGCTCTGGCTGGCTCCAAACCTGCATGATCCTCCTGTCTCTGCCTCCCATGTACTGGGATTACAAGTGTGCGCCACCATGCCCGGCTAGAAATTAAACTTAAAGGGCTGAAGAACCTGAATATAAATATAGCATACATGCATTGGCTGGCTTTCCTATGCTACTCCCACAGGGGGAATTGGAGGTGCAAACCATCAAGTTACTGCTGAGAGATAAATAATTTCAAAGAAACACTTGGTGAATACATTTAATTATGACACTGTTGTTCTTAAAAATAGAATGTAAGATTATTTTCCTTTGGAGAAAAATATGATACTAAATGTAATCATTTGCTGCTGATCCCGGTACATAAGAAGCACCAGTAACAGTAATGAACTCTCATCCACCCTGTGAGTTCCATTGATAGCACAAGCCAGTATGAAATAGGTACATACGCACATATCCTAAATGAGGCCATAGAACCATGAAATATAAAATTCAAAAGATATTTCCTGAACATTTCTCTTATTTGAATATTTTGTTTTTATTTGTACTTTGAGGCATTTTTATGCACTGTTTCTTTCTTTGTTGTGTGTGGTACTGGGTACTGAACCCAGAGGAATTCTATTGTAGTGAGGTAACCCACAGAGACATGCCAGACTCCAAAGTGCCAACGAGGTCGCTTTTTTTTTTTTTTTTCAACTTGGAAACTTTGTGAAAATTTATTTTATACATATTTGTTTTTTTTTTTTACTTTTTTTTTTATTGGTGCACTGTATTCATACATCATAGTGGGATACAAACTTTTGTAGACATACTTGCACACTTTTCCCAGTCAGCCCCCACCCAATCCCCACCCCATTCTCTCCCTATCCCTCCCTCCCATGCTTGGCTTAGTAGTTGACATCTAGTATTATGGCAATTTATCTAAAATTAAAAATGGTAATCTCACATAACAGTTTCATTTGTCTGATACCAAGCTTTTGATGACTTAAAGATGACATTTCAATATTTCTTTTTGCTTTCTTTCTTACCAGAGAATATTTTTTTTTCTATTTTTTAGGTGAAACTATCATATATTTATATATTTATTTTTCAGAAAAAAATCTATCCTAATATGGAATATGGACACTAGGTACCCAAAACGATCTTGAAAAAGAACAAAGATAGAAGATATATATTTTCTGATTTCAAACCATATAAAGCTACAATAATTGAAACAGTGTAGTACTATTCTAAAGGCAGATATATAAACCATTGGAGTTAAATAAAAGCCTAGAGCTAAATTCTTCCCTATATTGTCAAGTTATTTTTGACAAGGTTTCCACGAACATTTGGTGGTGGAAATATTAATCTTTTAACTAAATATTGTTAAAAAAGAATAATTACATGGAAAAGAATAAAATTGGACCCTTACCTAATCCCATATACAAATATTAACTCAAAATAGATAAAAGACCTATATATAAATCTTAAGACTATAAACTTTTAGGAGAAAATCTGGGTCATTAAACCTCACAACATTGAAATTGGCAGTGATTTCTTGGTTATGATTTCAATGGCACAGGCAACAGAAGAGTATACAAACTCCCTAAAAAAAATTGTATATCCAAAGAGAATGTAAACAGAGTTAACAATTACAAATAGAATGGGATAAAATATTTCCAAATGCTATATCTGACGGTATATTAATATTCCAACTAGAAATCCTAAAAATTAACAACAATAAAGACAAACAATACCATTTAGAGATAGGTAAAAGACTAACATAAATAATGAATCTCCACAGATAACCAATCTTAGTTGACTGTTGGATGGAAACTCTTGTTTCTCTGGTTCTGGTATGTGTTACCTATTTCTTCTTTGTAGTTAATCTCTTTGAGTATTTTCTCTAGTGCTGGTTTTGAAAACATAAATTCCTTCAGTTTCTGTTTGTCATGGAAGCTTCTTATTTCTCCATCTAATTTGATAGAAAGTTTTGCTGGGTAGGAAATTTTTGGCTGGAAGATGTTTTCTTTCAGAATTGGGAATATGTTACTCCAAGCCCTTCTGGCTCTCATAACTTGGTTTGGGAAGTCTGGAGTGATTCTAATTGGCTTGCCTCTGAATGTCACTTGGCCCTTTGCTTTTGTTGCCTTTAAGATTCTCTGCTTGGCTTCCACATTGGTCATTTTGACAATTATGTGGCGTGGAGATCCTCTTCTCCGATCCTGTCTAAAGGGAGTTCTATAAGTTTCCTGGACCTGTGTATCAACCTCTTGCTCTATGTCTGGAAAATTTTCTGCTATTACTTCCTTGAAGAGATTGTTGATCCCTTTGGTTTCACTTTCTTTTCCCTCCTCGATTCCAATTATTCTTAGGTTAGCTCTCTTAAAATGGGCCCATATTTCTTCAATGTCAGATTCCTGCTGTCGGATATTTTTTCCTAGATTAGAAACTATGCGTTCATTTTTGGATTGCTCATCTTCTAATAGTGAGATTCGGTTCTCCATGTGTTCTAATCGGTTGTTTGTGCTTTGAATTGAGGCCTTTACTTCATTAATTGGATCCTTTATCTCTTTTTGGCTCTCTCTGAGTTCTTTTCGAAGCACCTCTATTATTTCTACAGTTATTTTCCTGATTTGATCTTCTAGAAATCTCTGATTTTCTGTTTTATCGGGTTCTGATGTTGTGGGGTTGTGTGCATTCATTGCTCCAGTATTATTCCTCTTTCCCATGATTTCGGATGTTTATGCCTTCTCTGGGTTCTTCCCTTGAGTCACTATGACTTCACTTAAGGTGTTCTGGATCTCGAGTCAGTAGTATCTGTGACCCCACTACTCCTTTGCTGGGTTGTATCACAGAGTCTCCGACCCAGAGAGTCGATAGAGGCTGCTTTAGACTGTGGGGGGTGCCAGGTTGCACGTTCTCCTATGGTGTGATATCTCTGCCACCGCCCCTCCTCCACTGGGTCAAGTCCCAGGGAGTACAGTACTGGGATTTCTCCTCTGTGGCCCGCAATTTGACTCACTGTTCTCGAGTGCGCAGATGTAGCTGTACTGGCCTCGCTGAATTCTCTGCTTTTGCCGCCGGTGGCAATATGGTGCCGCTGCTACACCCTCGGCTATGGGGCTGGCGTTTTCTTCTTGGTTTTGATTTTGACTCTGAATCCCTGCAGCGTGTGCTGAGCTCAGCCACTGGGAGCTTTAGACGCTCTCTGCGTGGAGAAATCCCACCTGGCTGTTCCGCAGTGGCTCACCTCGGCTTGCTGTAGCCGTCCCGTGAATTCGCCGGTGCCGCAGGCAGTATGGCGCTGCTGCCACGTCTGCAGCGTCCTCGGGCGCGAGGCCGGTGTATCTTCTCTGTGGCTCTGTTCTCAGTCCGCTTTCTCTCTGGAGCCTGGTGATTTTTTGTTTCAATGGTGATGGTGTTTTCTGGCTATGAAAGGCGCTGATTTTGTGGTAATAGAGATTTGTTGTTAGCGGGGCTCTTAAGCCCCGCTTTTCTCGGTCGCCATCTTCCCGGAAGTCCGAGGTCACTTTATTTACTGACCACCCAAGGCAAGTAGTATCCTCTGTACTACTACCTAGAATGTCAGTTTCAGCTGCCTTTATGCCCCATAGTTACAGACTTGAGGTGTGTGGAAAAGTCAGGCTTTCATTGTTATAAAACCATTACATTGTTTGGCAACACCAGGTGTTAATTCAGACCAGACAACATATTTTACTCAGATGCTATTTTGTGGCCCAGACAGCATCCTCATACCATATGCAGTGAACCAGATTACAGAAGCAGATAATATCAGTTAAAATTCCTTTCCTCATCCTGGTTTAGTTATGGGATGCCCCATTGACCCTTAAAGGGGACTGAGAGCACTTGCCTAAGACTTCTGCCTAAAAGAGACAGACTGCCTCACTACCTTGAAGTTATATCTGCAGCCTATTTTAATTTTTATTTTGAAACAGAAACTCATTAAGTGGCTGAGGCTGGCCTAGAACCTGTGATCTTCCTGTCTCAGCCTCCCAAGTACCGGGATTATAGGCATGCACTGCCATACCAAGCTTGTTTTGTTTTATATTATTATTATTATTATTATTATTATTATTATTATTATTATTTTGGTGGTACTGGGGTTCCTGGAAGCCCTTCTACCTTCGGGCTACACTCCCAGACCTATTTTTACATCTTTATTTGGAAACAGGGTCTCCTAAGCCAGCGCGCGCAGCCGGCTTCGAACCTGCGCGATCCTCCTGTCTCTGCCTCCCAAGCGCGGGGATTACAAGCGTGTGCCACCATACCCGGCCTATGCTTGTTTTATTTTAAAAAGGATATAGGTTAGTAAAATACTTTTATAAAGCCCTGACAGATTTAGAATCAAAACATCAAGCCCTAGTACCAACTCTGCCATGAATATATGTGATTTGGAATAAGTCTATGGACATCTCTGAGCATCATCATCAATTAAATGGGAACTGGGATTCTCTTTCCCATTTAAGAAAATCAGGGGCCCTCATGCAAAGCAGCATCCACTATGATTAAGGAAGTAAAATCTTTCAGGGGAGAAAAAAATTGACAGGGACTATGATAGGAATAAAAGGCAGATGTAGATCTGGTCCTTAACTCTGAACTTGTTAGCTCTTCTAAGCACAGCATGTATTCTCCCCTCCTTTCCCATCTTGACTCATGACTTGTTAGTTATTAAGATCATGGCCAGCCAAGGCGTGGTGATACTTATCTTTAATCCCAGTACTTGGGAGGCAAAAACAGAAGGATTGAGGATTCAAGGCCAGCTTCATAACTTAATGAGATCCAGACTCAAAATAAAAAGGGCTGGGCATGTAGCTCAGAGGTAGAATGCCCCTGGTTACATCCCAAGTACCAAAAACATACACACAAAGAGCGGCGAGTGTCTTTCCCTATCTCCTCATTCACTAACTCTCAGAGTCTTATTAGCTTAAAAACTCAGGTGTATTATTAAAGGCCAGGATGCCCTGGCCCTGTGTCTTAGTGGACAAACACCAGTAAAAGATAAAAACTATTGAGGAGCCACAAAAGCAACAAATTCCCAGGACCCTTAACTTGTGACCTGCCATGATTAGTTTTTTCTTCACTCCCCACTTGGGTGTTCCCTTAACAGCTATTGAAGTCATCTTTATCACAAGCCAGAGATGTTTCTATGGGATTCCACTGCAACTGAAGAGATGACTGGCTAAGTACACCCCCTACACACATACATACATACCCCTTCAAGGTTAAAGTACTTTCAAAGAGAAAATACACCTTTGAAATGTACCTAAAACCCATTAACATTTCTTAACTCTAGTTCGCCTCTACCACCCTTCATACAAATAAAATTAATAGTCTCTTTTGTCCCAGCAGCCAAATTCACCCTGCTGGTTAATGCCCTGTCTCTGTTCTCCATCAATAAGCCCCAGAAAGAGTCTTATTCCTGCCCCAGTTGTGCCTCTGATTCTTCTGATGGAGACCACAGAAACCCACTCACCCAGCTGGCCTTGGCCTCAGACTGACTTCTCAGCTCTTCCCTCAGAAGCTCAGGGCCTGACAGATGGACCTTGCCCAGGAACACTCCTCCTAAGGGCAGTTGTAGAACAAATGCACATGCCTCTATGTTGAGATTTGAAGGAGATTAATTTATTCTTGTGTCAGAGAGAGACCTTAAATAATTCAGAAGATTACATTAATCTCTCATTCATAGAGACAGAGGCTTTGCCTAAGAATGTAAAGACTTACAATAGGGAAAATGATTTTAATGTTAATGTGCATATTTTATGCAAACTGACACCTAAATATAAGTCTTTATTACATCTACTTCTCACCTTAATTAACAGTGAAATGTTCCAGTGCTAGAGAGAAAAAACAACTTTAACCAGACTTATAGAAAAACATCATGTCAGTCCTGAACATGTATTATACCAGTGTAATCAATTTTCAGGAGTAATTTTAATCATCTAACCATTATCCCATTTTAGAATCTATCCTCATGAAAAATTTTAATTTTACTAATTTGCATTGTGAAATATATCTTAATATCTTTCTCTTATTATTAATTGCCTTATTATTTTCTTACTGTGACATGAAACACATTCACACAAATTGCCTGAAGCTTAGCAACACAAAATATGAGAATGCTTTTTTTTGTATGTTTGTTTTTTTGTAGTACTGGGGATAAAACCACCCAGGGGCATTCTACCTCTGAGCTATACCTCCAGCCCTACTGTTACTAATTTGCTAATGGCCTCACTAAGTTGCTGTGGCTGGTTGAGAACTTGTGATCTTCCTGTCTCAGCCCCTACCACACCTGGCTGAGTATATGTTGTGAGCATGTGTGTGTGTGTGTGTTTTACATAAGTGAATGAATGATTAAAGCTGGGCGTGGTGGTGTAGACCTGTAATACTAGTATATGGGAGGCTGAGAGAGGAGGATCACAGGTTCAAGGCCAGACCTAGTAACTTAGCAAGCCCATTTCAAAACTGAAAATATAAAAAGGGTCAGGTTGTAGCTTGGAGGTAGAATGCCCGAGTTAAATCTCCAGTACCAAAAAGAAGAAAATGATCTAATACTATTCTTCCTTTTACACTCATCAACTACCTTCTGCTGAGTCCTGCCTCTCTAAATCTGGAACCTGAAAACATCTACCTAAATGTGTTTTCAAATTTTAAAAGTGGATCCAAAGCCTGAAATTTCTTCATTAAATTGACTTTGTACCTCTGAAAAAAAAATCAGCTGACTCAATATATATGTGTGTGTATTTAATATTTTTTCATATTTTTATTTGGAAACAACCTGTGTGATTTTCCTGTCTCCACCTCCCAAGCAAAGGGATTACAAGCGTGCCCCACCACGCCCGGCGATGGGCATATTTTTGGAATCTCTATTTTTTTTTCATTAAGCTATTGGTCTATTTTTTAACAAATATCACACAGCATTTATTTATTTATTTATTTATTATTTTTATTTTTTTGGTGGTACTGGGGTTCCTGGAAACCCTTCTACCTCTGGGCTATACTCCCAGACCCACTTTATATTTTTATTTGGAAACAGGGTCTCTTAAGCCAGCCAGGCTGGCTTTGAACCAGCGTGATCCTCCTATCTCTGCCTCCCAAGCACGGGGATTACAAGCGTGCGCCACCACGCCCAGCCTCACACAGCATTTATTATTGTAGCTGAAAAGTTGAGTCCCTCCTCCTTCCCCATGTGACCTCTGGGAGTGCAAGAGGCAGAACCCTGGAGGTGAAGAGTCTGATCCACAAGCAATATCGCGAGAGAAGTGGCACTCCCATACTTAGTCCTACCCCCAAGATATCTTCCTTATCCAAGATTTGGTAAATATTTATTTATTTATTTATTTATTTATTTATTTTTGGTGGTACTGGTGTTCCTGGAAACCCTTCTACCTCTGGGCTACACTCCCAGACCTATTTTATATTTTTTATTCAGAAACAGGCTCTCTTAAGCCAGCAAGGCTGGCTTCAAACCAGTGTGATCCTCCTGTCACTGCTTCCCAAGCGCAGGGATTACAAGTGTGTGCCACCACACCCAGCTGAACATGGCATTTAAAGTTTTTAATTCCAGAGAGGAACATGCAGGAGTCGAACGTACACTCCGACTTCACCAGATAGCAGATTTACAGGCCCTATCCCTGGCAGCTGCCCTGTGGCCAGCAGAGGAGGGTCAGCTCTCGGGGCGACGAGCACCACCTAGGGAAGGAGGACAGCAACAACAACCACCTCCGGGAACTTGTTTTTTTTTTTTTTTTTTTTTTGGGGGGGGGGTATTGGGGTTCCTGGAAGCCCTTCTATCTCTGGGCTACACTCCCAGATCTATTTTTACATTTTTATTTGGAAACAGGGTCTCCTAAGCCAGCGTGCGCGGCTAGCTTCGAACCTGCGCGATCCTCCTGTCTCTGCCTCCCAAGCGCGGGGATTACAAGCGTGCGCCACCACGCCCGGCTCGTTTTAAGTGTGGACTTACTAGCCACTGGGCACATGGTTGTCCCCAGCTGCGTCCACCAACCAGACTGTGCCCAGTGTGTGGCCAGGAGGGACACTGGAAAAGTGAGTGCCCTTGGAAAAGAGGTGAGTCTCAGGTTCCACAACACAGGGGAACCACCCTTCCAGACCAGGCCCTGCCATTGGCCCTACTTGGTCTGGCTGAAGATTGACACTCCCTGGCCTCAGCCACCCGTATTACTCAAGCTGAGCCCAGGATAACTCTATAGGTAGCAGATAAGCCAATCTCCTTCTTGATTGGGAAAAAAGATATCTACTCTGTCCTTCCTTCCTTCCTTCTCAGGCCCTAGTTTTTCTTCCCAAATCTCAGTTCAGGGGATTGATGGCATGCTCTCTTGCCCATGTATCACAGGCCCTCTTTTACAGGACAAAATTGCTCTGCCTGAAGCTTAGGACAAATCTAAAAGGGCTCTGTTATAACAACCTCATGACAAATTCTCTTGCACAGTGTTGGGGCCTACTAATCTTGTTTTTTCTCGGCATAATTCTCTTTGATGTTTTTATTTTAATAGGTCCACTTATTTACATACTACAGTGCTCTCCCTCTTTAGATGCCAAAGCGCCATAAGTATTAAACCTCTAAAATGCATTACTGATACTCCTGACCCAATAGCATGTTTTCATTTGACCAGATTGACCCAAACCCACTCACTGCTGAAAAGGGTGGTGTATGTCTTCCTCAGGGAAAATGCCGCTATCATATTAATAAATCTAGTGACAATCTACCTCATATCTAAAAGGGCTCCTGCCCAACCTGGGACCCACTCTCACGATTTGCCTTTTCTTTTAATAGCTCCCCGGCTGTTAAAGTCTCCTGGAATGCACAGCTGTCCAGGGTAACCTCCAACTCCTGCTGCAGCCATACTCCCACCTGTCCACTTCTGGAGGACCGACCTCTCCCGGACAAGGGGCCCCCTTACAATGCCCCCTGACAGCAGGAAGTAGCTTAAGACTCGGTCGCTGCCCATTATCACCAAAAGGCCAGGATGACAAGTCAGGTCCCTCCCCCTTTCCCACATGACCTCTGTGAGTGCAGGAGGCAGAACCCTGGAGGTGAAGAGTCTGCTCCACAGCAGTATTGCGAGAGAAGTGGCGTTCCCACGCTTAGTCCCACGTTCAAGATATCTGCCTTAAAAGAGAAGCATTTCTGCTCTGGCCTCAGATGGAGCTGCTGGTCGATTGGGACTGGCCCCTTTTCTGACTGACCCCCATTTCCGAGGGGAGAGTTCCATACCTAAGTAAAAGCTGGTACCACACATTCTGGTTACCTTCTCTCATGTTTTTACACAGCATCCCTGCGCAGAATCTTTCAGTAGCATTATAGGTAATCTTAAAAGAAGTCAGTATGTATTATCCAGTATTATCATTAAAAATTATTTAATTATTCATTTGCCTTTGGCTTTCAATATAGATTTGAGAATCAGCTTTCTATAAAACATCCTGCTTTGGATTGAATGTAGTTGCTTAAAATGTTTACAGCATGTTAGAGATGTTTGACATCTTGGTAATAGAGAATATTCCAATCCATAAGCTCAGTATATACTTTTTCATTAGTGCTTTATGTTTGTAAATGTGCATATTGTGAACATATTGTATTAGATTTATATCTATGGTTTCATGATTTCAGGCAGTGTTGTAAATGATGGTGGTTACTGGGGTTCCTGGAAGCCCTTCTAGCTCCGGGCTACACTCCCAGACCTATTTTATACTTTTTTATTTATTGAAACAGGGTCTCTTAAGCCAGCGTGGCTGGCTTCGAACCAGTGCAATCCTCCTGTCTCCACCTCCCAAGTGCGGGGATTACAAGCGTGTGCCACCATGCCCAGCAATACTGCTTTTTAAAAGCTTAAATTTATTCTGGAAGTGGTGGCGCACGCTTGTAATCCCCGCGCTTGGGAGGCGGAGACAGGAGGATTATGCAGGTTCGAAGCCAGCCGTGCTGGCTTAAGATAACCTGTTTCCAAATAAAAATATAAAATAGGTCTGGGAGTGTAGCCTGGAGGTAGAAGGGCTTCCAGGAACCCCAGTACCACCAAAAAAAAAAAAGCTTAAATTTATAATTATTCATCAGAAACAAAAAAAAGTAACATTGACCTATACATATGAATTTGCTAAAAATCTCTGATGAGCCCTACTGGGATTATGTTTTTGGTATGTTAGTGTTGCAGTTTGGTGTGACTGTTACCATTTTGGGGGAAGTGTCCCCCGGGGACCTCTGTTAGGCTCCCGGAGTCTATTCCCACAACCATGGGTTCTTCTCCAGATTTAGGACAGATGTACACTAATCTGGACACTTGCTGAAGATTTAAATGAGTTTATTAGTACAAGGATAGAAATAAAGAATACAGGTACAGCCCTATACTATTACAGAATAGTATAGGGGGGACCTGAAACGAAGCCACAGGTATACAAAATACACAACAGCTTTTATAGACATAAAGTCCTCCATCTTGCTCTCCTACATAATTCTATGACATAAGTCTAAGTCCGCCCCTTAATTTCCCCGCCTAACTGTTGGTCTATGCCCAGTTTTCTTTGTTTAAATCAGAATAATTCACCAGGTCAAGGGCCATGTGGTATCTGCTCTAAGGTCAATCCCCTTCTCCCATCCTCTTGGGGAATCCTTGGCTAGATATCCATTTTTATGCAAACCTGTCTTTAGAGAGTGAAAGTCCAAAGTACAACTCCACTGTCCACTTGCTAATTACTTTTAGCAAGGGTACTTTGCATTATATTAGCTACCTGACTGCCTGGCAGTAACCTGGCCCTTCCCTCTTACAACTCTGTGCTCCATTTTCTATAACCCAATTTTTGAAATACATATTAATAACCAACTCTTCTTTTTAGAATCTTTTCGGGCCATTTCCTGATACTGGTACAGTTAGGATATTTTTATGTTGATAATTATACCATTTACAAATAAAAATCTTATTTTTCTTTTTCAAATATCTGACATTTCTTTATATTTTTAGCACAATGTCTATAATTTCTAGTAAAGTGACAAGTAGAAATAGTGAGAGATATTTGTCTTTTCAACACTTAAGTGATTCATTCTTCATTTTTACTTATTATAAATATATATATATATATATATATATATATATATATATTTTTTTTTTTTTTTTTTTTTTTTTTTTTTTTTTGTGGGTCTAGGGATGGAACCCAGGGGCATTCAACCTCCGAGCCACACCCCCTGCCCTATTTTTTGTTATTATTCTTTATTTTGAAACCGGGTCTCACTGAGTTGCAGAGGGCCTCACTAAGTAGCTGAGGCTGTCCACGAACCACGATCCTCTAGTCTCAGCTTCCCGAATGCCTGGATTACAAGTGTGTGCCACCACGCCTGGCTCTACTCATAATATTTAAGTGTAATTTATTTCCTTGTATTTTTTGCTTTCTTTCACATTGCTATTTTTAAATATATATATATATATATATATATATATATATATTCACTTAGTCTTTTAATTCCCATTGGTTAATGGTTAAAAAATGAGATGGCATCAAAATGCTTTCAAACTATTATTTTTATTTATGGTCACTCAATGCAAGAAGATTGACGGTAAGGAGGAATGATAAGAGCTTTTTCTGGGCGTGGTGGTGTACTCTTGTAATCCCTGCGCTTGGGAGGCTGTGACAGGAGGATCACACAGGTTCAAAGCCAGCCTCAGCTACTTAGTGAGACTCTCAGCAACTTAGTGAGACCCTGTTTCCAAATAAAATATAAAATAGGTCTTGGAGTATAACCCAGAGGTAGAAAGAAAGCCTCTGGGTTCCAACCCGAGTACCACCAAAAAAAAAAAAAAAAAAAAAAGGTTAAGAGCTTTTAAAATTTTCTTTAACTATTCTTGCTTCCATTAGTGTGTGTGGTGTGTGTGTGTGTGTGTGTGTGTACATGCATGAACTCGTGTGCTTGTATTATGGATTGAGCCTAGGACCTCACTCATGCTAGATAAGCACAGCCTTTATAATTCTAGTGCTTCTCATAGTGTGAGAAAGGGAAATGAGAGTACAAGATAACTATCTTTTTTCTCCCATGATTATTCATATATTTTGCGGATCTCAATTTCACTAAAAAAAATTAACAGGGCTGGAGCAAGGTAATTTATGTTAAGTAGCCATCCTAACAAATGTGAAGTAGTATTTCACTATAGTTTTTATTTGTATTTCCTTAATGATCAGTTATAGTATGACAAATGATGAGTGATATTCATGTGTTTATTGTTCATATAAAAATCTTTGGAGATTCATTATCTATTTTAGTCTTTTACCTATTTCTAAATTGTATTGTTTGCTTTTATGGTTGTTAATTTTTAGGAGTTCTATTTGGAATATTAATATACCTTCAGATACAGCATTTGGAAATATTTTATCCCATTCTATCAGTAACTTTTAACTTTTAACTGTGTTTACATTGTCTTTGAATGTACAATTTTTTAATTTTTTATGAAGTTTGTTTATTCTTTTGTTGCCTGTGCCTTTGGAATCTTATCCAAGAAATCACTGCCAATTTCAATGTTGTGAAGTTTTATGACCCAGGTTTTCTTCTAAAAGTTTATAGTCTTAAGATTTACATTTAGGTCTTTTATCTATTTTGAGTTAATATTTGTATATGGTGTTAGGTAAGGGTCTAATTTTATTATTTTTCTTGTAATTATTATTTTTCAACAATATTTAGTGAAAAGATTATTATTTCCTTCACCAAATGTTCTTGGAAACCTTGTAAAAATAACTTGACCATATATGGAAGAATATATTTCTAGGCTCTTCATTTTACTCCACTGGTTTATATATCTGCCTTTATAGCAGTACTACACTGTTTCGATTATTGTAGTTTTATAAGGATTGAAATCAGAAAATGTACATCTTCTAGCTGTGTTCTTTTCTGAGATTGTTTTGTGTATTTAGAGTTCATATTTCATGTTAGGATAGATTTTTTTCTGAAAAAAAGTATGAGAGTTTTACCTTAAGAAAAAAAAAAAGAAAAAAATATCCTCTGGTAAGAAAGACAACAAGAAAGAAATATTGAAATGTTATCTCAAAGTGATCAAAAGTTTGATATCAGACAAATGAGATTATCATTGTTATTTTGGATAAATTGCTATAATATTAATAAATAAATAACATCTTTTATTTGTTATATTCCTGCTTTTTTATCTATTAATTAAGGCAAATCTTGTCTAAGTCAAAAGTTTCCATCAGAGGGAGCTGCTTACCAAGCTT
This sequence comes from Muscardinus avellanarius, assembly GCF_963383645.1. Classification (NCBI taxonomy): domain Eukaryota; kingdom Metazoa; phylum Chordata; class Mammalia; order Rodentia; family Gliridae; genus Muscardinus; species Muscardinus avellanarius. The sequence goes on along the minus strand of NC_137786.1, from coordinate 124,454,149 downwards.
ACTACTGAAACATTAATTTTTAAGTGAATTTCCATTTTGTGATAGGATCCTATTTTGATTATATTACTATATTTCTTAATTCATGAAGATAGTTAACATAAACTTCTTTTTCACAGTGTAGTGGTTTTGGCACAAAAGATAATTCTTATTTTATAGCAACTAGTATTTTTAAAAAGGTTTTTCCCTGAAGACCCAATGTCCCTCTCTCATTTGCCACAAGTTATATTCTAAAACACGAAGAGAGTTTATGATCTAGCAGACTGTCATAGACAACAGTTCTCCTATAAGTGGGTCAATGATAGAATAATCAATACTCAAAATAGGGTAAACCCCAGATACTGCACTTCTGTTCAATAATACATCTTTTATCCCATTGTAGGATTTGTCAGGACACATTATATGTCCTCATGTCCACAGGCATAATTGTTCATTGCATTCTTACATGGAATTTATATGTACTTCATCTATTCAGAAATTTCCAACTATGACAAAGTTTGAGGGATATGAAAGAAAGGCAAACACTGGATACATAGTAGAACTCATTTCCTTCCCAGAAGGAAGTTTGTGTCCCAATTCTGTGGAGTAGTGCCAGGAATAGGGATTATGTTAAGGATATAACTGGTATTTTTCCTACCTTATTTAATATGCCTGCTTTTATAAGTAGACTAGGGTGTAGCAGCACCATAAGTACATTTTGGAATTCTCACAAATGTAACTTGCCCATGAATGTTGTTGAATTGCTGTGCTCCTAAAGGCAGGAGGACATAGGACATCATGTTCTACTATCTTGATGACTGAAAAACGAGAGTTTATTTTTGTTCTGTCTCCGAGGATACAATGGGATCTCAAAAAATCTCTAGAGTAAAGGAAAGCATGAGTAAAATACTGAGTCCCTAAGGAACCAAATAAAGAATACAGTCTAGGATGTAAATACAATCCCCTTATTTCTCTATTACACATAAAATCTATTCCCTGGAGAAGACACTGAGCAATCTTCTCCTGGCTTATAACCAAGTGCTTTATACCATTAAATTAGCATTAAATCTTCTGTGCCTTATCAAAGGGTGGAAGTGATTACAGCTCTTTTCTCTGCTGCTTGAGAGGACTTAAAGTTATAATCATAAATCATGATATATAGCTCAGAAAGATCTATAGGACATATAGAAAATAAAACCTGGGTTGCAACTGCTCTTCTGGAACCACCAATGTAAGTAAATGATAAGGAATCACCACGGTTTTCTGGACAAAGACATGTAAATTTTGGGTTTCCATTTATATTAATGTCTTTCTTGAACACAAAAATCTAGGGGCCTACGATATTTTTTGTTGTTCAGTCTTGAGAATCAAGTAAAAGTGATATAAGAATGTGTTCACGGGGGAAAAGAGTGTTTGGCAATATTAGATAGCTCAGGGAACCCAGTATTGCAGTCAGTATTTTCTCCCTCTCTTTCTTCTAGAATTAGGAATTTTCTATTCCATGGAGCAGTAATCAAACCATTCTCAGACTCTTGATTTCATTTTTTATTCAAAACAATGTTTTAGTTCTCACTGCTTCAGAGTTTAATCTGTGTCAGAGGAAAGGCCAGCACACAATTCAATTGGTGAATACGGGGGTGAACTCTTGTAAAGGAAGAAACGGTGAGATGAGACAAAGATAATTCTGTCCCAGTTTACCTAAAGTCTTCCTAATCTCTTGGCTTTTCAATGGTTACATTTGCGTATGGCAGCACTGGCATTCACTCTGTAGGAGAGATTTGGTGTTGTACTTTGCTATATACTTTGTTAAGATTTCAATAAAGAGAAGATGGTGTCACTCAGCATTGTGGTATAAGTAAAGAAAGATTCTGTGGGTCCAGTTTAGGCTAATTTCAGCCAATTGCAGTAATGTCCCATGCTGTGTGAAAAAATATCATGGGAAGAATTAAGTGGTTTTCTAACAACCCGACCTTTATTGTTTGTTTGTTTGTTTGTTTGTGCCCACAGATTCATTTAAAGAAGAATGGCTCCTGGAAATGACTCTTTTGTGACTGAATTCATTCTGGTGGGACTGACAGACCAACCACATCTCCAACTCCCCCTTTTTTGTCTGTTTCTTGTGATATATATAGTCACTGTGCTGGGTAATTTGAGTTTGCTAATTCTAATTGGACTGAATTCACACCTTCACACCCCCATGTACTTTTTCCTCTTTAACTTGTCCTTCATTGACCTCTGTTACTCTTCTGTGTTCACACCCAAAATGCTGATGAACTTCATTTATAAAAAGAATACTATCTCTTATAAGGGGTGCATGACTCAGCTTTACTTTTTTAGTTTTTTTTCCATTTCTGAGTGCTATGTGCTGACATCCATGGCCTATGATCGCTATGTGGCCATCTGCCATCCACTTTTGTATAACACAGCCATGTCCCCTAGAGTGTGTTCCAGCCTTATGCTTGGTTCATACCTGATGGCATTTTCTGGTGCCATGGCCCACACTGTATGCATGCTGAGACTGACCTTCTGTAATGCCAACACCATCAACCACTATTTCTGTGACATTCTCCCTGTGATGCAGCTCTCCTGCTCCAGCACCTATGTCAATGAACTAGAAGTTCTCATTGTGGTAGGCATCAACATCATTGTGCCCAGTTTCACTATCTTTATCTCATATGGCTTTATCCTTTCTAGTATCCTTCCAATAAGGTCTACTGAGGGCAGGTCCAAAGCCTTCAGCACCTGCAGCTCCCACCTAATTGCTGTTTCTTTGTTCTTTTGATCAGGTGCATTCATGTATCTTAAGCCATCTTCTGCTGGGTCTATGGATGAAGGGAAAATCTCTTCTGTCTTCTATACCAATACAGTTCCTTTAATGAACCCCTTAATCTACAGCTTGAGGAACAAAGATGTTAAACTTGCACTGAGAAAAACCATGACTAGGAGAAACTGTTGATTAGAAACAATGTCTTTCTCTGCAAATAAACAAGAAAATTAAGCAAATTTAATTATAATATTTTTCATGACAGTCCATTTCTTTTTTATTTTAGTGAAAAATTCTAAGTCTTTCAGCAATTTCAACTCACTTTTTATAGAGTGTCTTCATTTCCTATTTGCATAATCTTTCTCATCAGCTACAAAAGACAATATAATTTTGTTGAAATTGTAATTGCTGAAAGTTAGAGAAGCAAGCCACAGGATTCATTGCACTTTTTAAATTTTATATTGCTATTTAAAAATTGTTTTCCTTTTAAAAGAAAAGTGTATCTCACAAGTAATATCTCTGTAATGGGACCCTTTGTAAACTTTGAAGAGGTGTGGATACTGTTATATATCTTATCTCTATGTGAAAGTCCCAAAGAGTCAGTTAAACCTAGTTACTTATCTTTCACTAATGAAATTAAAAATATGAAAAAAAATCAATTTTATTTCTAGAAAAGATAAACTTCCTTTAAAACTAGTTTGCATTTCAGATTATTTTGGAAAAATTAATACAAAAGTTTGAATAAAGTTTAGAAAACATAAAAGTAGTCAGATGTATGTATTTATTGTATTTCATTCAAAAGGAAGAAAATATTTCATGTGTTTTATTTGAATTGCTTAGTCATTTATTGTAGTTTTTTCTTTTTTATTGCCTTATAATTACAATCATAATGAAGTTAAGAGTACATGAAACGTATGTGCACACAGGACTTGATGCATTTCCCTCTGAATTCCACCTTCCTTTCTCCCCCTCTTAATGCATGTTGTTGATACTTTATATATTTCAATACATTGACTTCACATATTTAAATATCATTATTTGAACTGTTTCCATCATCAAGTCTTTCTTTTTCCCTCTCCACCTCTCTCCTCAAATCCCTTCCTCTATTCTATTTTTATTCTTCTACTGGTATTTTTCTTCATTTTTCTGAACTTCCTTTACTCTTTAGCTTTTTTTTTAATGTGAGTTTTTTTTTTTAAAGCTACAAAAGACAGTACAATTTTGTTGAAATTGTAATTGCTGAAAGTTAGAGAAGCAAGCCACAGGATTCATTGCACTTTTTGGGCAGTGACAGAAACAGGTCCTTCTAAGTTAAGAGCCAGAAAGAAGGTTTCCTGAGCACATCCTGGAAATCAGCTATATTCAATTAAGGAACTAAGTAGTTATCCATGGGTGTTTATATGTGTATATTTATAATGCAGCTATCATGGGTTTTAACTTGTAAGTAAATCCACATTGGGAACTTCCCATGGATTCCAATTTGATTTGATTTAATTTATAAATGAAAAAGAATAAAGTAATAAAATATGGATCTCATGAAAATCAAAGATATACCAGTAGAGGAAGTAGATGGAAGACAGGGCAGGAGAAAGGAGGGATTGGGAATGAAATTGACCAAATTATATTAGCTGTATATACAAACAGAACACAACAAATCCCACTTTTTGGTATCATTATAATGAACCAATAAGAAGTAAAAAAAAAAAAGTGGGTAAAAATGAACACTCTGGAATCATTTCTTAGAATGACAAAGATAAAGAAAACATAAAAGATGAGAACCAGAAACCAAAAATTATGTAATATACGGGTCATGGACAAGAGTTTACTCATTACTGATACTAGGACTCGGAAATGTGAAAAGATAAATATCACTAGGGCCAAACTGACTTGAGCCTTTAAATTGATGTTCCTAAATTACTAGTGTCAATGTTATGTTTTTTTTTTTTTTTTGCCTTGTGTTATTCAGGAAATAACCTTATAATATTCCCTCATTAAAAACAAAAACAAATGCCAGGCGGTTGCATACACTTGTAATCCCCGTGCTTGGGAGGTGGAGACAGGAGGATCGGGCAGATTCGAAGCCAGCCTTGCTGGCTTAAGAGACCCGGTTTCCAAATAAAAAAAATATAAAATAGGTCTGGGAGTGTATCCCCGAGAAGATTTCCATCCCCAGTACCACCAAAACCCAAGAACAAAACAAAACAAAAAACACTGTCTAGATATGCCTTCAATTTCCAAAACTCTTCCTATTCTCCAATGAAGTCTACTTTGTAACTGATGCAATTTTCACCTTTGATCAACACGTTTTCCTCTCTCTGGACCCACCACCTCCTTCTATCCCCTATCTTATTTCCTACTGTTCCCATCTGCCTGAAAGTACTTTCTGATGGCCTAAGACTGGGTGAGCGTTCCCTTCTCTGATTTTCATTTCACTGTTTTTTTTAAATTGATGTTTTCTTGTATTGTATTGTATCAGGTTGTATTATTAATACTTTCTATGCATAGCTGACAATCTGAATAAAGGGTAACTAGAAGCTATTTTCTTTTCCTTCAGAACGAGTAAAATTGTACAAAGAACATCTGAAATTATATATTAAAATGAATAACAACAAAAATATAAATGTTTCAGTGATGCCTCTTCTCTTCAAGTTAATAGAATAAAATGACTAAAAAAAGATTTTACAATTTTTTTCCATAGCATAAAGTAGGGCAGATGCACCATTAGCACTTAGCAAGTGTCTGTTTCAAAATGAAAAATAAAAAAGGTGTAGCTCAGGAGTAGAATGCCCCTGGACTCACTCTCTCTCTCTCCCTATATATATATATATATATATATATATAGATAGATAGATAGATAGATATAGATAGATATAGATATAGATAGATAGATATAGATATAGATATTATATATAATATCTATATATAATATTTTAGTGTCAAATTAAATTTGCATTTGAAAACAGTCTCACAGAAACTCCACTCCAGCCCCAGTGTCTCTCCGAAGGATAAGCAGCCCTTGCCTGTTGGGGGCTGTGAGTTATTAGGGCTTTGAGAAAACCACTTGACGATATATATTAAACTGAGAGACAACATTCTACAAATTTATCTTACTGAAATATAACTATTGGCATATAAAAACAAATATATAATGATGGTTATTTTAACATTGATTTTGATGATGAAAACTGAAAAACCAGCATTCGGGAGGATCACAGTTTTGTGGACAGCCTCAGCTACTACTTAGTGAGGTCCTTTGCAACTCAGTGATACCCTGTTTCAAAATAAATAAATAAAAATAGGGCTGGGGGTGTAGCTCGCAGGTAGAATGCCCCCTGGGTTCTATTTCCTGTACTTCAAGAAGAAGGAAGGAAGGAAAGAGAGAGAGAGAGAGAGAGAGAGAGAGAGAGAGAGAGAGAGAGAGAGAGAGGAAGGAAGGAAGGAAGAAGGAAATTTTAGTAGCATGGAGTGTTAGATACCTTATGATACATCTAAGACATAGATTTTGGAGATGCTTCAATGGAGTATTGTCAAATGACAAAAGGAAGAGGTCATTTTTCTAAAAAAAATTCAAGGACAGAGCTCCTATGAATAAACTTGATTAGCTTAGCAAGTAATAAAATATGTAGTTTGTGCTAGCTTGTAAACATGAATAATTGGGGGTGATAAATCATGGAGATTCAAAAAGGGAAAGCTAGTCTTGAAGAAAAATGAAACAAAGTGATTTGTTTTTAAGATTTTGAAGCATTATGTAAGCCAGGCACAGTGGAGCACACCTGCAATCTTAGTACTTGCGAAGCTGAAACGGGAGGATGACAGCTTGGAGGCCAACATGGGATAGCTTAGTGAAGCCATGTTTCATTAAAAAATTTTAAAAAAGAAAAGGATGGTATAGTTGAGAGGAAGAACATCCTTGGATTCAATCCCCTGTACTGCAAAAATTAAAGTATTATACATCACATGATCATGTGTATCAAAATGTTAAAATAGTGTGTAAGAGACTGTGTACATAAAATGCATTTTAAGAGTTATTTCAAGTAACTCACTGCTTGAAAGTTAAGAAAGAATTAAGAGATAAAGAAGGGAATAGAGAAGGTTTCTACATTATATGTCATGAAAAATGTAAAATCCGATATAAAATGTTTGATTGTAAGATTGAGTCACCAAGGAAGGACATTGGGGCTAAAGCATCTTTATTTATGTTAAAGTAATTTCATAATTCTGTTAACTAAAGTATTTGGATTATCTAGAGGCTCCTGAGGAAGACTTTATTTCAAGCCCCTGGCTCCTCAAAGTCCAGAATAAAATAACTTACATAATGTTACATGCTATGATCTTGAAAACAAGGAGTGATACTTATTTTTATTTTTATTTTATTTATTTATTTTTTGTGGTATGGGGAATGGAACCCAGAGGCATTCTACTTCCAAGCTATACCCCCAGATCTATTTTTATTCTTTATTTTGAAACAATATCTCCCTAAATTGTGGAGGACCTCACAAAATAGCTGAGGATGGCCAAGAACCTGCGATCCTCCTGTCTCAGCCTTTCTCCCAAGTACTTGGATTACAAGTAGCCTTTTCATTTTGAAACAGGGTCTCATTAAGTTGCAAAGGGCCTCACTAAGTAGCTGAGGCTGTCCATGAACCATGATCCTCCTGTCTCAGCCTCCCAAATGCTGGGATTATAAGTATATGCCACCACTCCTGGTTTACTTAGATTTATTTTTTTCAGTTTAATGAAATGACTAGAAAGTTATAATTAAAATTCATGATCTTCATGTGACTGACAGAAAAACCACAAGGTCTGGGTGTGTAATCCTAGTATTTGTGAGGCTGAGACAGGAGAATGGCAAGTTTGAGACCAGCCTCAGCAACTTGGAGAGACCCTGTTTCAAAGTAAAATAAATAAAATAAAATGGAGCTTGAAATGTAGCTTAGAGGTACAATGTCCCTGAGTTCAATCCCCAGGACCACAAAACAAACAAACAAACAAACAAACAAACAAACAAATGCTAAATAAATGTGATGAACTTCTCTGTACAGAAAGAGAAAATGTTTTAGTTAATTATGCCTATTGTGTACAATTTTTCGTATGAGCATGTTTTACTTAGGTAAATATTTTGGATGGTGACAACTTTATGAGGAACTTTCAAAAATCGTTTCCTAAACAGGATGCACTATTTTGCATTTCCACCAGTAATGTATGAGAATTCCAATTTTTCTGTGTCATCTTCAGCACTATTTTTATAGTTTGAAATGAATTTACTCCTTCTAATAGAGCTGTAGTGATATATTCTTATGGTTTTTTTTTTTTTTTTTTGGCGGTACTAGGGTTCCTGGAAGCCCTTCTACCTCCGGGCTACACTCCCAGACCCATTTTTACATTTTTATTTGGAAACAGGGTCTCCTAAGCCAGCGCGCGTGGCTGGCTTCGAACCTGCGCGATCCTCCTGTCTCTGCCTCCCAAGCGCGGGGATTACAAGCTTGGGCCACCACGCCCGGCTATTCTTATGGTTTTAATTTGCATTTTCTTAATGGCAATTATTTTGAGCATCTTTTCCTTTTTGGCGTCATTTTATAGCAGTTTTAGGTTCCCAGAAAAAGTGGGATGATAGTACACAGATTTCCAAAACCCCCTTTCTCCACACATACATAGCCTCTCCACTATCAATGTCCCCCATAACAGGAACATATTTATCACAGTGGGTGGACTTGGTGCATAATAGTCACTCAACACTCCTGTTTCACATTAGTGTTCACTCTTGGTGTTGTGCATTCTTTGAGTTTGGACAAACATATGATGATATATATCCACCATTAGAAGAACGATTCCCACTGACTTAAGTATCTTCTATACTTTGTGTATTCTTTGATCTCTCACCCCTATCCATTGGAAATTACTAATCTTTTTACTGACTCCACAGATTTGCCTCTCTAGGGTTTTCTTATAGTTGGAATCATGCATGCACCTCCTTTTCAACTTGGCTTTTCTTCATTTAGTAATATGTATATACATTTTCTTCATGCCTTTACTTTCAACATTGGTGATAATATTGTGTTCAATTGTGTCCTTTCCTGTCTTGGTAACTAATTTCTTTTTAGCTAAATAACACTTCATTGAATAGATCAGGATTTATTTATCCATTCACTGAATGTCATCTTGGTTCTTTCCATATTGGGCAACTTTAAATAAAGCCACTATGAACATCCTTATCTAGGTGTTCTTTGAAAAAAATTTCAACTCCTTTAGATAATTGGCAGGGAGTGTTATTGCTGGAACATACGATGGATTTGTTTTCTAAGAATCTGCCAAACTGCCTTCTACATTGCTCTGCTGTTTTGTTTCCCCGGGGCTGTACGTAAGCTTCAGTTTTGCCGCACTTCCTCACTCAATTTGGTGCTGTCTATCTTTGGGATTTTGCCATTCTAGCAAGTGCGTAGTGCATTTCACTGTTTTAAATTTGCACTTCACTGAAGATAGATAATGTGGAGTGTCTTTTCACATGATGACTTGCTATCTGTGTCTCTTAGTTGGTGAAATGTCTGTAAAGGTCTTTAGCCCAATTTTTAATCAGGTTGTTTATTTTCTTGTGTTTGTGGCTTTCCACTAATTAAGAGAAGCTGGGTTTTTATTTTCATTAAACTCAAAATGTTTTGAATTTCTCCTGAGATTTCTTTATTATATCCTATGTAATCTAAAAACATGTGTTTTCTTATTGTTTTAATGTGTTTTTTTGAAGTGTGCCATTTGTTTTTCATGGATGTTAGTGTTTTTCCATTAGACATTTCTAGCTGAGAGTAGAAACTTTATGACCTCTTCTTTTAAATGGAATAAAATGTGTCTTATTGTCAAGATTTATCTTGATAAATGTTTCATGTTATCTTTTGAAGAATGTGTATTCTGCTGTTGGATAAAGTAGTCTACAGAAATTGGTGACAATGTTGTGTTCAATTGTGTCCTTCCTGGACACAATTTGCTGTCTACTCATTCTGTCCACTTCTGACAAAGGATGTTTCTGATGAAGTCTCTACTTATATTAGTGGATTTATCTATTTCTCCTTGCAAGCATTTTAAAATTATTTTACTTTTAACATACTTTCATTGGTGCATTGTGATTATACATCATAATGATGTTCAAAGTGGCACGAACATATATGCACACAACACTTGGTATATTTCCCTTTGTATGTCACCCTGTTCCCCTCCTCTGCCTCCCTGTACATATTAGTGAGATTGGTACTGATATTATTCATAATGAACGAAACATCATTTGAGCTATTCACTTCTTCCATCTTCCTTTTTCTCTCTCCCCATCTCCCTCTCCCAATCTCCTTAACTATTCTAATGGTTTCTCTCTTCATTCATCTGAAACTCTCCTTTGTTTTCTATTTTCTCTGCAGCTTCCATATAAGAGAGACTATATTCAGAAATAACCAGGTCAGTTCTTTTGTAGCTTCTCATCTGCTAAAGCTCTCGCTCAATTTCTTTTTGAATTTCAAATGTGGCTGAATTATGGTTTTAAAATATACTTTTATCACATAGCTCCAATTGCCCAGAGGGTAATGGAGAACAGTTGAAAGTTCTTAAACTGGAGCGGGGCAGAGCTGTGTTTTCTGGAGCTTGTTCTAGAAGCAGCACACATGCTAAATAAGAAGATGCAAGCAGGAAAATGCTAGAACATTAGGAGCCCCTCCAGGTGAGTAGTACAGTCCAGTTAAACATAAAAGAGTGCCTGAACTTTCGAGGTGTCTGAGGGAAGGGAGGGAGGTCATTGTGCCTGGAGACTTTATTCTTAGCATGTGCGAAGTGTGGAAAGAATTCTGAGCTTTTAGCCAGAGAATAGCATAATTTCTAAAACTATTTCAAGAATTACTGCTATAGACCACTGTACTGTACAAAATAGAAGAAAAATAGAAAAAAAGGAAGATGTGAACTTTATTCTTATAGAATTTAAAGTTTTTAGGGAAAAGCAGGAATTTAAAGAAAGAATTATCTTGAACAATAAAGTGTCTATCAAAGTGATAAGAACATAAATAATAGGAGCTGGTGTTTTTTTGTCTATTTACCATATTCCAGGCACTGTTCTAACATTTTTACTTACAGCCTTTCATTTAATTGACATGAAAACCTAAAGAAAGAGGTGCTATTAATTACCATATTTGTTTTAGAAATTAGAATCCTAAAGCAAAGAAAGTTTAAGTAACTTTCCCAAATTAGTTATTACATTTGAACTCCCAGCAGGATCCTCAAGTAGAAGTTTCCAGTAGTTTCTTAAAAATAAAATATTAGGCAGGAGAAAGGAATTTAAAAATATGAACTATTGCACAAGACAATTGGACTGAGTTACTGCAATTCTTGAAAGATTTTAGAAAAAAAAAAGAAAGCACAGACCTAGAACATGTGATACATTTCTACTTAGGATGTGAGAAGAAAGAAAGAAAGGATGTAATGTATTTCCTACTAGATCTCAATAAGATGAGGAAATGGACGGGGATGCAAAGGGAGGGGAGGGGAAAAGGGTTGCTTGAGGAAGTAAACATCAAATAATGGTATGTCCATACATGAAGGTATTAATGCCATCCTCATTAAACCTACAGGAAGGGAGGAAGTGGTGTGGGTGGGAAACGGGAGCACATGTTTCTGTGTGCATGTATGAATGTATCACTTTGAACCTCACCATGTTGTGTAACTACAATGTACTAATGAAATTGTAAAAAATAAAGTCTCTCAAACAGCCACGCTTGTAATCCCAGCATTCAGGAGGCTGAGACTGGAGGATTGTGGTTCGTGGACAGCCTCAGATACTTAGTGAGGCCCTCTGCAACTCAGTAAGACTCTGTTTCAAAATAAAGAATAAAAATTAGGGCAGGGGGTGTAGCTTAGAGGTCAAATGCCTCTGGGTTCCATCCTCAGGCCCACAAAAATAAATAAATAAATAAATAAATAAATAAATAAATAAAATCTCTCAAACATAGAGTTAACTGATTTCACACATCAGCATAGGGACACCTGCAACCATTTTGATAGTGCTGTGTGTATGTATGACATCATAAACTACATTGTCATGTGAGATGATAACACACCAATAAATACATATAAATAAATAAAAACTTAAGTAAATGTATTTGAGTATGTAAAAAACTAGAAAAATATGGAAAAAATGTGTGCTATGTTTTATGACATGTGTTATATGATTGGAGGACACAAGTTTGAGGGCACTGATTTAAAAAGGGCTGCTAAGAAAAGAGAGAAGGTGGTATGTTATAAAAATATAAAGTATTATGTATCACATATTTATATATATCAATATAAAATTACATGTGGGAAGATGTGTGCATACTTGTAATACTTTTGAAAGATACTTAAATGCCATTAGCTGTGTGTTGCAATCATATCCACAAATCAAAGAAGCATAAGAATAAGGAGGCAGTGGAAAGTTTCACCCCTCAGCTTCCCTGGGGAATGTGTAATCCCTCAGTTGAATGTCATTTCTAAAGACACCAAAGTCAAAGCCTCTTCATCACTTTATACACAACTTCTTAAATTATCCTTCAATAAAGGAAATTTGAATTGCAGAGGGGCTCTTGGGAAAGCCTTCAAATCAAGTCCCAGATGCTTAGAATAAAATAATTTCCATGGTGCTACCTATTATGTTGAGAGAGAGAGAGAGAGAGAGAGAGAGAGAGAGAGAGAGAGAGAGAGAGAGAGAGAGAGAGGAGAGAGAGAGAATGCTATTTGGATTGGATTGTATCTTATAATTACAACTAGGCAAAATCACAGTTAAAAGTCATGATCTTGAGCTAACTTGCAAAGCAAGTCTAAGGTAGATTCATACATGCCCTGAGCCTTTCCACAGCAAAAGAGGAGAAGGAGGGCTTTAGTTCAGGACTATCAGCTTCTACAGCAGCAGAGCTACTTCTGTTGGGGAAACATTGGTGAAGAGGAAAACACAAGGGTGGCTCTGATGCCTGTGGGCATCAGTAAGGAGGGTGAGCATTGGATCTTTGTGTTTTTGTGTCTTCCTGAGATCTTTCCTGCTTTTTTCAGTTCTGACCCCAAGACGCACATAGGGGAGGGGCAGAGGTATTACTGAAATGATAGAGTTTGTCACACCTCCAATCGCTTTTTGCCCTTCAGCAAATCTCTTATGAAGGAGACTCAGGTTCTACGGCAGATTCCTTGTTGTGCATGCTTGGGAAGCCAGAGCTTCTGTTAGTCTGTTTTACTACTCTGCCATGGGCATGGTGCTCCTGGTCTTATCTTGTTCAGCATCCCGTCTACACTGGTGGCCAGAGCAGGGAGTGTGGTGTGTAAAGTTAACAAGCATCAACTAGAGTTTTAGTGAAAAACCGAGGCAGAGAAAAAAGAAATTTCTGCCTTACCTCTCTTCTTGACACATTTCTCTTCCGTGCTTACTGTATGCTTATGCCTTCCCTGTGCTTACTGTATACTTACCTGCCTTCTTTGTGCAGGCAATATCAGATCCAACTTTCCACATGACATCTAAATCTCAACAGTCTTTGGACTTCCTGGCTGTAAAAGGAAATAAACATAGAGTTGCATGGAAAATATTTTTTGTATGTGTGGTACTGGGGTTCCTGGAAGCCTTTCTACCTCTGGGCTACACTCCCAGACCTATTTTATACTTTTTTTTTTAAATTTGGAAACAGGGTCTCTTAAGCCAGCACAGCTGACTTCAAACCTGCGCGATCCTCCTGTCTCTGCCTCCCAAGCGCGGGGATTACAAGCGTGTGCCACCACGTCCGACGAAAATCTTTTTTTTTCTTTTTTTGTATTTTTGTATTTTGAAATAGGGTTTGATAAGTTGCTGTGAGTCTTTCTAAGTTTTTGAGGCTGGCCTCAAACCTGCAAGGCTCCTGCCTCAGGTTCCCAAGTATTAGGATTACAGGCATGTGCCACCATGCCAAGCTTACATGACAAATAGTGATTTTATCTCAAATATGACTATACTTTCCTGTCTTTCAGATTCTGCTGGAAGAGAATGGATATTGAAAACAGTTCTTTCATCAATGAATTTATTCTGGTGGGTTTAACAGAATATTCAGGGCTCCTATTCCCACTCTTCTTCCTATTCCTAGGAATCTACCTGGTCACTGTGGCAGGGAATTTGGGTCTGGTCACTCTAATTGGACTGAATTCTCACCTCCACACTCCCATGTACTACTTCCTCTTTAATTTGTCCTTTATTGATCTCTGTTACTCTTCTGCCATTACCCCAAAGCTGTTAATAAACTTTGTGTCCAAGGTGAACACCATCTCCTATGCAGGCTCATCTCTTTTTCTACTGCTTCTTTGTCAGTGCTGAGTGCTATGTGTTGACAGTGATGGCCTATGACCGCTATGTGGCCGTCTGCAAGTCCCTTCTGTACACAGTTTCTATGTCCCCTTGGGTCTGCTCTCTGCTGGCTGGGATGGTCTATGTGGGAGCATTTGCTGGTGCCTGGGCTCACACAGGAAGCATGCTGAGGCTGACCTTCTGCAAGGCCAGAACCATCAACCACTACATGTGTGACACCCTTCCCCTTCTGGAGCTCTCCTGCACAAGCACTCGAGTCAATGAACTGGTGGTGTTTGTTGTCGTGGGCTTTGATGTTGGTGTGCCCAGCCTCGCCATTGTGGTCTTTTACACGTTCATCCTTGCCAGCATCTTTCAAATTCCTTCCACTGAAGGAAGATCCAAGGCCTTTGGCACCTGTAGCTCTCATATGATTATTGTCTCTGTCTTCTTTGGGTCTGGGGAATTCATGTACCTCCATCCTTTTTCAGTTTTGTCCATGGACCAGGGAAAGGTGTCCACGGTGTTCTGTACCATTGTGGTACCCATGCTCAATCCTCTGATCTACAGTTTCTGGAATAAGGAGGTTAAGGTTGCCCTGAAGAAAAGCTTCAGTAGGAAAATATTTTCCTGATCTGGGAGCCGTATTCATTATTATAAGAGAATACAGCTTTCCCATTATTCATCCCTTCTCCTCCAAACCACCTTAAAGCTTTTTCACAGGGAAAGAAATGAGGTATAACAGAAAAAGCATTAGGTTTGAATTAGAAAATCAATTAGGTCTCCTGGGTGGAGACCTCTAAATAATCAAGCCTTCCTCTCCAGCTAATGTGTACTTGTCTTTCCTTATCTAGAACACTGGCACCGACTGCTCCCATCCCTATTTCTTGTGTTATTGCTTCAGACATCAACTGAAGAGCAACCTTAGCCTAAAGTACCATGCTAAGCTAGAGATGCCCCTATTCTGTGCATTTCAGAGTATAGCATAAGAGAAGATCTTTGGTAAAAGTAATCTAACATCTCTTTAAATTGCTTACCTAAATATCTATCCCTTCTACTAGGGCAAGCACCATGTGTGCTGTACTCACTATTATATGTTCAGCACAGTTCTCGCATTAGTAGGAGCTCAGTAAGTATCAGTGGCCTATTTATTTATTCTATCTGTATTTATGCTTTTTGTTATAATTGTAATTTTCCATCTAAAAGGAAAAGACATATAGAGAAATGGTGACTTAAAGAATGCATGGAATGGTTTTTGTAATAATTTACCTTATTTTGGGCTTTTCTACCTCTGGAAAGCACATAGCACATCTTATCTTATCTTCCTCCCTCCCTCTCCTTCTTTTTATTCTTTTTTTTTTTTTTTTTTTTTTTTTTGCATGTGCATGGTAGTAGGGATTGAGCTCAGGGACATTCTATGACTGAGCTACACTCCCAGACCTATACACTCCAGCCCTATTGTATTTTTTTCATTTTGAAACTGGCTCTTACTAAGTTTCTGGGGGTCTTGCCTCAGAACTATGATCAGACCTATGATCCTTCTGTCTCAGCCTCCCAAGTACTGGAATTACAGGTGTGCACTACTGTACTGCATTCATTCATGAATTCATCCTCTCTCTCTCTCTATTCCCAAAGGGGATATTCTACTTTGTTAGAAAAGACACAGTTTTACTAATAAACCATATGTTTAATAATTTTGAACAGAAGAAATCTCTTAATTTTTTATCGGAACATTGTAAATATACGTCATGGTGAGTTTAAGTTTCAGAGTGGTAAAAACAAACATGCACACAGCATTCAGTGTGTATTTCATTCTGGGCCCCTTCCCACTACACCCTCCCATAGATCATATGTACATCCATATGGATAACTCATGTATGAACAAAGGATTACTTGAATTGTTTCCATCCTTCCATCTCCCCTTTCTCCTTGCTGCCTTCTCCCCCAGATCCCTGTCCACTGTTCAACTAGTATCTCCCCTCATATAACTGAAGTCCTCTTTGTTACCCAGTTTCTCTCTAGCTTCCATATATGAATGAAAACATATGACCTTTCACTTTCTGTGACAGGCTGATCTCAGCATGATAGTCTCAAGTTCCACCCATTTTGCTGCAATTGACATAATTGTATTCTGAAAAATATTTTTTGATAAAAAATTAAGGATTATATCAGCAATATGCCATAAAATGAAATATTTCTCCGCCATTTCAGGCATAAATGTTATGATATGAGACCTAAAATAAGCTCAGTGTGGAAGAGTATATTTTTATTCTTTTGTTGGTACATTGTAATTATACAGCATAGTGAGATTTGAAGTGATATATTCTTACATTCCCACATCACTTGATGAATTGTTTTATTTACAGCACCTAGTGTACAACTTTCATCACATTTCAACTGGTATTTATGTGCGATGGTACTCCAGGACTCGGTTTCAAAGCAACAGTAGCCCTTGATCTAAATTCATTCTAAAAATTAGCATTCTAATAGCATTTTCTAGTCAGTGAAAATAGGAAACTGAAAAAAATGGGTCAGGGAACCAAAGAAGGTTTGAAAAACAATACTTTACGTAGTGGAAGAATTGACAAATGTTTTGAACACAAATTCCAGCTGTACCTCTATTAGCTGAGTGGACCTGCAGAGTCATTTTATCTCTCTGGGTCACATTCTTACCATCTTGTACAGCATGAAGTTCTGTAGCATGGCTGCTATACTTCTCAATAAACATATTAAGGTCTCATTCACTTTAGTTTATCAGTCTGTTATGATCTAAATAACTGAATCATTATTTTTTTGAGTTGACAGTAAAAATAAATTATTATTATTATTATATTGGGTCTGAAAATTGAGGTACAAACCCTGAAGTGTTGTTTGCTTTGACAGAATGCCACAGTGAAGCCTCTTGAAGATTTATCCTGCTCCCCTGGCATTTATCCAAAAGTAGTAGACATCCCTTTTAGAGAGTGAAAAGGATAGAAATGAAGGAAAAATTCAATGAAGAAATAGTTTTAAAAAGATACGTGCATACAATGCATAATAATCAAATCAGGGCAATTTGCATATCTGTCACCTCAAATATTCATCAATTATATCTGGGAGAACATTTAAAATTCTCTCTTCTGGCCAGGTGTGGTGGCGCACACTTGTAATCCCCACACTTGGGAGGCTGAGACAGGAGGATCGCGTAGGTTCGAAGCCAGCCTCAGCTACTTAGTGAGGCTCTCAGCAACTTAGTGAGACCCTGTTTCCAAATAAAATAGAAAATAGGTCTGGAAGTATAGGCCGGAGGTAGAAAGCCACTGGGTTCTACCCCCAGTACCACCAAAAAAACAAAACAAAACAAAAACGCAACATTCTCTCTTCTAATTATTATTATCATTATTGTTGTTACTGCACTGGGGGTTGAACCCAGGTGCATTCTACCTCTGAGCTACATACCCGGACCTTTCTTATTTTTTATTTTGAAATGGGGTCTTGCTAAATTGCTGAAGGCTTTGTTAAATTGCCTAGACTGGCCTTAAATCTGAGATTCTCCTGTCTCAGACTTCCAAGTACAGGATTATAAACATGCTCTACCACACCCAGTTATTATAAAAATTAAAAGCAAAACTAAAAAATCTGATTAAAAAAGACTTTTCAGTAGGAAGTAGGAAATAGAGTAGTTCTCACACTCATTTCCTTGGAGCATTAGGATTAGCAATTTTACAATTTGACTTTGATTCCTTTGGTATGAAATCCCTTTGGAAGTTGAGATGGAGAATTGGAGAATTAATTATCCTCTTATCTTTCCATTTAGAGATGAGCACTCAAAAGTTCGCCAAAGAAACAAAAACTTTTAATGAATTTATGAAGCACTCTTTCCCTTCAGGACACAAAGAAGACTTACCTTGTGGGATTCATTTTGGTTTTAGACTGAAAATGTGTGGCTCTTTCATGGTGACAGAGTGGTTGGAAATAAGAATTGGGACTCATTAGACCAATTCCAGCTTTGAGGGATTCTAAATCAAAGTTATGCATTAATGATGAGGCTGTAGAAAGCACTTTACTCTTGCCCATCTCCCCATCATATTTTGATGTCCTATCATCACCTAATGCATATTTCAACTTAAATTGATTATATATTTTCCTCACATTTAGTGGACCTGAATGGTAATAAAATGTTACTTGATTTTTCATGACAATGCCTCTCTACCAAATACTAAATAAAAATCTTTGACCAAAAAGATAGATTATAGAATAATCAAACCATGATTCCATTTACAAAAGAAGACTCAATATCTCTATAAATTGGCATTCTAAAATATATTTATATACTCAACTAAAAGGAATTATCCAGGACTCCTATCTATGCGTCACTGTGTAGCACTATTTCAGGGTTCCAGGCACTAGGATAAAAAGGGAAATAAGGCAGTTCTGTGATCCTGGTCTTCACAAAGTTTCTCTGCTAGTCATTGCTACTCAACTTTTTCAAAGCTCTACCTTCTAAAATGATTTTAATTCTTCTGCATGTACCCAGAAAACAAGAAGATGTATGAGTCAGATTTTTGTGATCATTACCATGGAAATCATAGAACTACCAAATATTTATTTTCAAATCACACATATTTTATAAGTAATTCATGCTGATACTATGATCTAGTTAGGAACATCTTGAATTTTACTGATCTTATTTAATTTATAACATTATTATTTGTTTCTTAATCTTGTGATCTTATCTTTTATTTTACTCATCTTATTTAATTTATAACATATTATTTGTTTCTTAACCTTGTGAAGGTTCTCTTGTCTCTTAAATCTTATATCAAGTATATACTATCTAAAATAGATCTTACAACCAGACAACTGATAAGATTGTACATGACAGAGAAATGGGGCTTGCCAGAATGACAGGCAAAGATGAAGGGATAGACAAGGTATTGTTGGGCATAGTAGTAGATTCATCTGATTCTACTGGTCCAATAAATAAATTCAAACATTACAGTTTATTAGTGAGTTTTTTTTATTGGTACTAGAGATGGAACCCAAGGGATTTCTACCTCTGGGCTACACTCCCAGACCTATTTTTTATATTTTAGTTGGAAACAGGGTCTCACTAAGTTCCTGGGAGCCTCAGTAAGTAGCTACAGCTAGCTTTGAATCTGTGTAATCATCCTGTCTCAGCCTCCCAAGTACTGGGATTACAAGCATGTGTCACCATGCCCAGCATTAGTGAGATTTTATTTCAGGGCTTCGTGTTATTCTCAGTCCACAGCTTGGCAATGCCTATGTAGGGGTTTGCACATTATAGGAACATGTTAGAAAAACACGAGAGAAGCAGCATAGAAGTTCCTCATAATATTAAATGTGAAACGCCCACATTACCGGCAATCCAATTTCTGGGAATATATCCAAATAAACTTAAATTAGAATCTCAAAGAGAGATATTTACACTCCCATGTTTATTGCAGCATGATTCACAATAGCCACCATGTAGAAGCAATGAATAAACAAAATGCAGTGCGTACGCGTGCGCGCGCGCACACACACACACACACACACACACACACACACACATTATACAGTAGAATTAATTCAGCTTTAAAAAGAAGAAAATCTACTGAATATAGTGGCACATGCCTGTAATTTTAGTATTTGAGAAGCTGAGGCAGGAGGATCACAGGTTTGAGGCCAACATCAGCAAATTAATGAGACCCTGTTTTAAATTAAAAAATAAATAAATAAATAAAAAGGCCTGGGAGTGTAAGTTAGAGGTAGAATGATCCTGGGTCAATCCTCTGTACCACAACCACACATAAAAGAAGAGAATCCTATTTGTAAATGGAGGTTTTTCAATGGGTTAAATTAAGTTTAATAAATTCTGAAAGTTGACTATACAACACAGTGCCTACAGTTTTCTTTTTAAAATATTTATTTATTTTAATTTTTATTGGTGTATTGTAGTCATATAAGGGGATAAAAGATGGTAGAGACATACATGCACAATCACCCAATTAGCCCTTACCCAATTCCCACACCATTCCCTCCTTCCCATGCTTGGCTTAGTGGTTGACTTTGATATGTTTGTTTAAGTACATCATGTGCTTTAGAAAGTTTTCCTCTTCCATTCCCTTAGGTTACCTTATTTGCTCATCTATAGAATATCCTTCTTCATCTAGAGTGTTTCCTGTTACCCATTTCTCTCTAGCTTTCACATATTAGAGAAAGCATCTGATTTCTTATTTTTTGTGACTGATAATCTCACTTAGCATAATATCCTCCAGTTCTACCCATTTCCCTGCAAATGATGTAATTGTGTTTTTCTTTATGGCTTAGTAAAATTCCATTGTGTACATATCCCACAGTTTTATAATCCATTCATCTGTTGATGGAAATCTTATTTGTAAAGTTTCATTAATTTGTTAATGGTTGTTTTGTTTTTTTTGTTCTTTTTGGGGGGTATGAGTATGTATGCCTATTTTTTCCTCTTCCCAAACCCTCTCCCAAGCTTCTTGCCTCTCTTCTCTCTCTTCCTTTTCTATCTTTTTTCTTCTTTTTCTCTTTCCCTTGTCCTGTATTAAATCAACTTCATATCACTTTACCAGAAACTCTACATTGATTACTAGAATACTACTACATTTTTACTATCTGTAATTGCTAGTATATACTACCTTACCAAACTCATGCTCTTATTATATTTGACCATATCTGAGGCTTTACCCTATTCTTCCACTTATGACTTCACTTCCCTCCTCACTCAAATTTCACTGTTGAATACAATACAACTTGCCCTTAGATATGCCAGCTGACACCTGGAGACTGAGATAAATTTATCAAAAACAACAGATACAAACTTCTGAAATCATGAGAAGGAGAAATAACAAGGAAGCAATGAGCTCCCACAACCCCACAATAACAGAACCTGATAACACAGAAGTGCAGAGATCTCCAGAAGGTCAAATCAGGAATGTAACTGTAGAAATAATACAGGACTTCCAAAAAAAATTTAGAGATAGTCTGAAAGAAATAAAGGATATAATCATTGAAGTGAAGGCATCAATTTAAACTATAAACAATCAATTAGACCACATGGAAAATAGAATCTTTCTCCTAGAATATGATCACTACAAAAAAATGAACACATAGTATGTAACTTAGGAAAAACAATTTGGCAGCAGGAATTGGATATTGAAGAAATATGGGCCCATCTTAAAAGAACTAACCTAAGAATATTTGGTACAGAGGAGGGAAAAGAAGGTGAAACCAAAGGGATCAACAATCTTTTCAAAGTAATAGTAGGAATTTTTCCAAATATAGAGAAAGAGGTTGATATACAGTTTTCTTCTAATTGGCCCTCCTACAGAAGTATGACAGATGGAAGAGAAAGTTTATTCTGGAGGCATAAACTGATAGAGTAGACAATATGAAAGAGAATTTATAGGACACAAAATACAAAGAAAGGTCTAATATAGGTCCAACAAGCTGTAGAAAGAGACAATTTAGGAAAAGTCCTATCTGCATATACAATGACTAAAAACAAGTCAACCTAAATGAATAGGTACAGATATTATAGTAAATATTTAATAATATCAGCAAAACAAAAAAATAAAGAGAAAGAAAAGGAAACGAGCAAGGAGAGAGCAAGAGAGGGAAGTTATCTACCACTTATAATTCTGTTAAGTGGCAAATTCAAGATTTGATTTTGCACTGACATTAAAATTCTTAACAGTATGCTATTGGATCATTGGCTTGAGGGCAGTCTCAGAAACTTAGTGAGACCTTGTTTTAAAATAAAAGTAAGCCAGGCGTGGTGGCACATGCTTAGAATCCCAGCATTCGGGAGGTTGAGACCAGAGGATCTCGGTTCACAGACGGCCTCAGCTACTTAGTGAGGCCCTCTGTAACTTAGTGAGACCCTGTTTCAAAATAAAGAATAAAACATAGGGCAGGGGATGTAGCTCAGGGGTTGAATGCTCCTAAGTTCCATCTTCAGTCATCTAAAATATATTTAAAAAATAAAATAAAAATAAAAGGGCAGAGATATAGTTCAGAGGTAGAAGGCCCCTGAGTTCAATCCCCAGTACCAAATGGATCCGCCACCCCTGAAAAAAAAAAAAAAAAGGCCATCCCAGGTAACATAACAAGACTCCATCTTAAAAAAATAGCATTTATATCTCAAACAGATGATGAGGCACAAGGAAGGAATAGGGAAATTACATATTTGAAAGCAGCAAGGATTTAATCACTGTGTTTCTTTATTGATTTAATGACAGAAAGCAGATGAACTATTAAACAAGAAAAATCTAGCCTTCACTCAGACAGTGAACTATGTCTCAGATCAACTAGAGTAGAAACACACACACACACACACACACACACACACACACACACACACCACTGATAGGAAGAATAATGCTTGCCAAAACACTGTCAATTCTAAAGTGCCTATAACATTTAGACAAAGTCTACTAATCACTTTCTTGTTGATTTTTGCTAACAGAATCAATCCCTTGGGTGAGAAAATGTTGTTTTGAGATCACGTAGAGATCTTATTTGGTTTTTCATTAATTACGTTTTGCACACAGAGCTAAATCTTGAGAGATTTTATGAACCTTTGGGAATTAATTGCATATTTCTAAGTCTCATTGCAACATCTCCAAATATTATAGGATTTCAGTTTATAATGCTTCATGTCCTAAGGTAAGTGGGTATCAATTTCTCAGCAAGTCATATAAATTCCACCTGGTGTTTAAATTGGTTCTATTAAAATGTTTTTATTAAAATTTAATACTTCAAGATATTAGATTCATATTATAAAACATACCATACTTAATATGTACCAGGTTTGAATATTTTTAAACTTCTATTGACTTGTTTTATTTTAAATACATTTCTATAAGACAACTTTTACAAATGAGGATATTAAGTCATAGGTAGTATGATCTGTCCAATATCATACAACTGGTAAGTAGCAAAGCCAAGATTCTAGATGTTGTGGTTTCACACTGGCATTAAAACTCTTAGCAGTAGGCTATTGCATTCATTTATTTTTTAGATTGTATTCAGTTATTTATTTTCTGTGTGCAGTGATGGGAAATGAACTCATGGGCATTCTACCTCTGAGCTACACCCGGGTCCTATTTTTGATTCTTTGTTTTGAAACAAGGTCTCACTGACTTGCAGAGGGCCTCACTAAGTAGCAGAGGCTGTCTGCAAAGCTCAAGCTTCACTTTCTCAGCCTCCCAAATGCTGAGATTACAAGAATGTGCCACTATGCCTGGCTTTTTCAGTTATTTTTTTGTGACTACAAAATCATACATTTCAAATGGCCAACTGTTTTGAAAACTTTGACTGAAAAAGGGTCATCCTTAATATATACTTTTTTCTCTTTGTGTATACTCTAGTTGATTTAATTTCTTAAGTCTGTTAATTCTAATTTGATTTAGTTCCTTGACTGCCCAAGATTAAATTTCAGTGTATTTCCTGCCAGAACTACTCATGGGTCAAACAAATCTTGCAGAGCCCAAGATTTTAATGTCCTGTTGTACCAATATCTGTGAGATTGGCTTATCTAGAAGTTCTTTCTCTTGTGGATGGCTTTTGCTAGTTAAATTGTATCCAGGCACAGCAGGAGATTGTACTACTAAGTTATTTACCTTAGGTTGTGAGTGGGCTTTTAATCATCACTGCCAACATTTGAGAAGTGATCCAGATTATTTTAGATGTGTAATGGTCACTGTGCTTGGATAGGTTGGTAATACTTGATGATCTCATCCTCCTGTTGCTTCCAGTGCTTGTCTGGGTCATTTATTGCCTTAATGTCCCTAAGCGCAGTGACAGAGCTTTCATAATAACAATACAACTGCATTTTAAACCCAAATCACAGTGCCCTGTTATTCACAATCTGCAAGATGTAGCCAAGTCCTGACAATTCTTCCAAGGTCACTGTAAGAACCCCAGAAATTTCTTGATTTCTGTGCTTCTTGAAAGATAATTTAAAAGTTTTGCTTTTCCATTTGAAAGAGAGTGCTCCCTTGGTGAGAGTGGGAACAAACACTGATTTTCTGATGATCTTGAGCAGTGCATACACTCATTTACTTCCCCTTCTATAGCCCTGGATAAAGGTACTAGCTGCTCTGGGGAACTGTTTAGTCAATCAGAAAAACAACTCAGAAGTTATTTTATAAATGTAAAAATAATAAAAGAGTAACTGAGGGTACACAGTGTTTTAAAATATGCAGAGGTCTGTGAAGATCTTGCAAATATTTCTATAGATAAAGAAATATTGAGCTAAATGACTTTCCCTTAACACACAGACCCTACAGTAAGAAGTGGAGTCATACTGGTACTCAGCCCTCTATCTGCAGATAACAAGCCTTTCTATCTATGGCATTATTTGATCATGGGAAACAAGATTTGAAATGAACAATTATTTTATTCTGATGAAAGTGTATCAGTGTTCTGTACTTTGATTGGAATAAAGTATCACACACCTGAATACATCTTTCCCATTGTTCTTAAATCCTATGAAAAGATAGATTTTATTCTCTATCCATAAGATTGAATTCTTTGACTTCTCTTGGAAAAAGTACCAGCTTCATCAGAGACCAAAGGAAGAGCTGCAATGGTATTTGAGATTCTGATGTCCAGCCAAATTTATTATTTATCTTTTTATGCTTTTATTACTGCATTGTAATTATGCATCACTTTGTTTGTTTCCTTCTGGATCTCATCCTGCTTCCCTCTTTCCCCTTTGTACATGTTAGTGACATTGGTGACACCTTCATATACAGACATAGCACTATTTGAACTATTTTATTCATCAATCCTACTTTTTATCCTCCTCAAATTCCTTTTTCAACCCCTCCCACTATTCCACTAATCTCTCTTCACTTTACTTAAAGTCCCTTTTGTTTTCTATTTTCTCCCGAGCTCCTACCAATGAGAGAAAACATATAACCTTTGATTTTATGAAACTGGTTGATCTAAATTAACACGATATTCTCTAGTTCCATTAATTGCTCCTGCAAATAACATGATTTTATTCTTTTAATAGTTGAGTAGCATTCTATAATATGTATACGCCAGATTTCTTTTATCCATTCATTTGTTGTTGAACACCTGGGTTGGTTCCATAATTTGGTTCTCATAAACTGTGCTGCTTCAAACATGATTATACATGTACTGCTGTAGTATTCTTGTCTCTTAAACAAAATTACATCATGATAAGTGAGAACACAGACTTATTCAATACCTATAATTCCATAGCTATAGCCTTTAACATGTTAGTTTAGGTAAATTTTAATTAAGCCATCTTTTTGATGGGAGAAAACAACAGATTAATATTCTAAATAGTCACATGTTTAAGAAGTAGGAATTTTTGAGAATTGTTATAAATTTATGTTAAATAAAAGAAGCAAAAATTCAAATTTTATTTTTATTCTAATTAGATACACATATACTTCTGTATGTGCATATTTTATTATTTAAACACTTTATATTTCATAGATAACCTAAGTTTCTGGTGAGCTGAATATATTCTTACATTCTTGAATAGATAATGATACAAATACTTTTATTGGATATGCACTTACATTTCTCAAGGGTGGGAGCAAGCACTTTTCTGTTTCAAGATACAGCTTCATTGCATGGCTTTAAAGAAATAAAATTGTAATTCACCAAAGAGGGGGGGAGAAGAAATTGCAAAAGAAACAAAAGAATATTTTATTCTCTCCCTACAGGAATCATATCACCTAGAAAAATGGCAGTTGTTTATTTTCACTGATATTTGATGTAATTAACAATTCATTTTCAGTGAAATCTCACATAAACAAATACCTTATTTCTCTCATCTTCAGTGTAACTTACTGAATTATTTTGAAAAGAAATTTAAGTATTTCATTTCATGCTTTCCTGGAGTTTTAGGTTGAAGATATTGACATTAAAAACATGTTCTTTTGGTGATGAGTCAATAATTGTCATGTAAATCAGCTATTTGGTGTATTTATGTGTTTTTCACATGATATAACTGGACATCAGATCTCAAATAGACCAAAATACAAAAATATTGGGAGATTTCAACACACCTCTCACACCACTGGATCAATCTTCAAGGCAAAAGATAAGTAAAGACTCTTCAGAACTAATGAAAACTATAAACCAGATGGACCTAATAGACATATACAGAATATTTCTTCTTTTTTTTATTTTTTGGTGGTACTGGCGTTCTTGGAAGCCCTTCTACCTCTACCTCCGAGCTACACTCCCAGACCTATTTTATAGTTTTTATTTGGAAACAGGGTCTCCTAAGCCAGCGCGTCTGGCTTCGAACCTGCACGGTCCTCCTATCTCTGCCTCCCAAGCGCAGGGATTATAAGCATGTGCCACCACCCCCAGCTATACAGAATATTTCAATCAGGAACAACAGAATACACATTCTTCTCAACAGCCTATGAAACCTTCTCCAAAATAGATCACATCATGGGCTACAAAGCAAGCACCAGCAAATTCAAAAGATGTAATATAATTCCCTGCATCTTTTCAGACTATAATGGAATGAAAGTAGAAATTAACAACAGGAAACCCAAAAGAAACTATTTAAATACATAGAGATTGAATGATACACTATTGAAAAATGACAAGCACAACTGTGGACTGATAAAAGAATGGTCTTGAATAAATGGGCATTGTGATACTTATTATTGGTTTTTAAAGGATTTTTTAAAATTTTATTTAGTTTTTTTGTAATGTTGAGGTTTTAAGTCAGCACATAAATATTTCCTGATGAGTAAATTATTACCATCCATCTGTTGCTTTTCTCAATCTGCTGGGCTCTGTCAAAGCATAAACTAATGTGTTTTGTTAACTCTTATAAATCAGAAGTGTTAGTCTTGAAATCAGCAGAAACATCTCTTTAGTCAAAGAGAGATAGATGTACTGTATTTTTGGCTTCTGGACAACACTTCCTAGTAGAAAAGATTTGGAACTATAAAAGGAAATGTAGTCAGTGACATGCAAGCTTATCAAAACATGTGGTGCTCACTAAATAAAATTGAATCCAAACTGCACACACAAAAAGTAATTTGTTAGCTGGTTCACTTGGTTCATCGAACAGACCCAGAGCATCCTTCTAAAAATGGTCCAATTTCATGGCCATTGTCAATGGTATTTCTTGGATGTCCTGAATGCAGAGATGTAGCTCTCTTCTCATTTGTTCTTGGAGACGACATTTTATCTAATTCACCCTTAAAATCAACACAAATATGAGGCTCCTTAACATGTTGTAGTAAGTTTATAGAGAAAATATATTGCAGTACATTTTCATAGCTTTTGTTTGTGATTGTAAAAATGCTTTTCATGAAAAATAAGAACAAAATATATGTTACTTTATTTATGTAATTGTTTTTCATTGGTATTTTTCCTCATTTTTGAAAAGGAGAATTTAAACCCTTATCAAGATACAGGTAGCAAGACACTCCATATTTCTCTCTTGAGTTTCATGTATTAAAAGAACATTTTATAATATTCAAATGTCCCAGTGAAACACTAGTTATCTTGGTTGCTAAGGTAATGAATAATGTTTTATCTCTGCTTGAACTTTAGGGGAAACTAAGTCAATATACAAGAAAATATGCAATTCTGATTTAACAACCTTTAAAGAATTGTCAGTGAGTGTTTGGCTTTGATGATGGACAGGAGAAAAGGGCCATTGGGAGAAGCACTGGTTTACTGATATTTAATATTTACAGATATTAAAACTCATTAATATTTAATATTTACAGGTATTGCAACTCATAGTTATCCCTGTTTCTTTGTTGTTTCTGGAAAAGAAAAACCCAAACTATAGTTGAGAGAAGTTTTTGGCACTACAATGTCAATCAAATGCACACTGAAAAGAACATCCTAGCCCACTCAGGCTTTTCCTTTATTAATCAGAATTGAGAGAATGAGGGTTTGAAGTGATAATAGCCATTTCTATAAGGTATTTTTGTATTCACAGACTTTTTACAGACCTATTTTATGTTTCTTAGTCTTCAGTTTTAGAGAATGCTAATGATTTTGATTCATGGAAGTGGGTGGGGAATTCAAATGGATGTTTTTATATTATCACAACTAGACTGGACATCCTGTAGTCCCAGGTTTGAAGGTTCTATTGGCATATGCTATCTTAGATTACGAGAGAAAGGTGCCTTGTTTTAATGGTAAGAAAAAAAGATATTTAGCTCTGGCAAATTTGTGCTTTTTCTCAAAGTGAAGCATTTAGGGGCTTAAGCCTGGGGACAAAATGGCAGGGCACTGCTTAGAGAGGAGCACTCAGCATGGTAGGGTCTGAGTGTGCCACGGCTCTGGGTTACATTCAGAGTCTTTGTCCTCAGGCTTTTAAGAAGGCCTAGAAAGAGTCAGGTGTGATGGCACACGCCTGTAAATCCCAATACTTAGGAGGCTATGATAGGAGGATCACAAGTTTAAGGCTAGCCTCAACAATTGGGGTGCCAGCAACTTAGTAAGACCTTGCTTTAAAATAAAGAATAAAATAGGGCTGGGGTGAAAATCAGAGGTAGCATGCCCCTGGGTTCAATTCCCAGCAACACACATGCACTCATACACACAATACAATAAAAATTAAAATTAAAGCCCCTGTAAAAGATGAAGTTATGAGACAGATGACGTTTCAGGGACAAAAACAGCCAAGAGTGACATACACTCATGCTTTGGGAACTTGAAAATAAGTCTAATGCTCTCCTTATGTCTTATTTATTCCTCTAGGTAATATTTTATAAGAAATGAGTACTTCAAATCATTCTTCAGTGACCTATTTTATTCTTCAAGGACTAACACAACGACCAGAGCTTCAACTGCCACTCTTCCTCCTGTTTCTGAGCATATATGTGGCCACGGTGGTGGGGAACCTGGGAATGATCCTTTTAATTGGGATCAGTTCTCAACTCCACTCTCCCATGTATTATTTTCTTAGTCATTTGTCCTTCATTGACCTCTGCTATTCCTCTGTCATCACCCCAAAGATGTTGGTGAACTTCATTTCGGAGAAGAATATCATCTCCTTTCTGGAGTGCATGACTCAGCTCTACTTCTTCCTTATTTTCGTAATTGCAGAAGGCTACCTTCTGACAGCCATGGCATATGACCGCTATGTTGCTATCTGCAGCCCGCTGCTCTACAATATTGTCATGTCCCACCGGGTCTGCTATATAATGATGGTTGTGGTGTACACTCTGGGGTTTTTTGGGGCCACGGTCCACACTACCCGCATGTCAATGCTGTCCTTCTGTAGATCTCATGTCGTCAGTCATTACTTTTGTGATATTCTGCCCTTGCTGACCCTGTCTTGCTCCAGCACCCACATCAACGAAATCCTGCTATTTATTATTGGAGGAGTGAATACCCTGGCGCCCACACTGGCTGTCCTCATCTCTTACACTTTCATCCTCTCTAGTATCCTCCGCATCCGCACCACTGAGGGACGTTCCAAGGCCTTCAGCACTTGCAGCTCCCATCTCATGGCCGTGGGCATCTTTTTTGGGTCTATAACGTTCATGTATTTCAAGCCCCCATCCAGCAATACTATGGAACAGGAGAAGGTGTCCTCTGTGTTCTATACCACAGTGATCCCCATGCTCAATCCCCTGATCTACAGCCTGAGGAACAAGGACGTGAAGAATGCACTGAGAAAAGTGGTTGGGGGAAGGTAGTCACCTGATAGAGTTGGTTCTCATGGGGAGTAAGAAAAAATTAAACCAGATGAGAAGCTGTCATAGGCTTTGTGTAATTTCTTTCTGTCTTTCAAAAAGTCAACTCATCATTATTGACAAAATATATATTCTATGCTTGATAACAATCAAGATATTTTTGAACATTATCAAGCAAAACAGTTTTCTAATATGCTTCAAGGAAATAGGAGTTGATAGAAGAGTGAGGACAAATAAGCACTCAATTTTTTCTATTATGATAAAACTATTTTTTTTCTACTTTTGGAAACCAAGGATGGTGTGGTTATATGGGAAGAAGTGTTTTTCTAAGTGTCAGGATAAGAGTGTATGAATGAGTTTGCATGTACATTCAGTTACTATCCTAGTGTTCTTGGAGACCAGTGTTTTATTCAGTGTGAAGATATGTGATATGGAAGTAGCTGGCTAAGTCACCTTAGGGAAATTCTTGGTTTAATTATTTTTTCAAATTTTATATTTTAAATTTTTTATTGGTGCATTGTAGTCATACATCTTAATGGGGTACCAGATGGTAGAGGAATACATGCACAAATCACTCAATTAGCCCTTCCCCAATTCCTACTTCCTTCCCTCCTCCTTTCTCTTTCTTATGTTTGGCTTGGTGATGCTTACCTATAATCCCAGTACTTTGAAGGCTGAGACAGGGAGAATTGCAGTTTGAGGCCAGTCTCAGCAACTTAGTGAAACTCTGTTTAAAAAAAAAAAAAAAAAAAAACTAAAAAGAGCTAGGGATGTAGCTCACATCTGAGTTCAGTCCTAGAAATACACACACAAAAAAAAAATGAAAAAAAGAAAGATTAAATTTAAGTATATCATACTTAAAATTGTCAAAGCTAGGCATGGTGGCGCACGCTTGTGATCCCAACATTCGGGAATTTGAGACTGGTGGATCATGGTTTGCAGACCTCAGCTACTTAGTGAGGCCCTTTGCAACTCAGTGAGACCCTGTTTCAAAATAAAGAATAAAAAATAGGGCAGAGGGTGTAGCTCGGAGGTTGAATGCCACTGGATTTCATCCCCAGACCTGAAAAAAAAATTGTCAAAAAGCAGAATATAATATTTAAGTTAACATTATAAGGGTCAAAAGACACCAAGTCAGATGATTAACATTAAGTACAAATTATCCTTTGTACAAAATATAAAGTATTTTAAAGAATACATTTCAATGAGTTAGTTTCATTTTCAAAGACAAGCATGGATCCATGACCTTTTTGTTATTCCTACACTATGACTTTTCCTTACCTCTCACATTTCCACACCTTCACCATAGTGTTTAGCTTTGATCCTGCACTACCTGTGGCCTCAGTTTCCCAGTCTCTTGGCCTGCATTAGCTTGTACGTAGGTTTGTTTAAGCAGCAGGGGAGCTCTTCTTTGCAAGGAGCTCATGATAAAGCATTCATTGTCTTGGACTCTCATTACTTGCCTATGGCTGCTGTAGCAAATTTCCACCAATCCAGTTGATTAAAACAATGGACATTGTTGAGTGTGGTGGCACATGCCTGGAATCCCAGTACTTAGGAGGCTGGGACAGGAGGATCCCAAATTTGAAGCCAGCCTCTGCAACTCAGTGAGACCCTAAGCAACATATCAAGACCTTGTTTCAAAAATTTCAAAATAAAAAATAAAATAGAGATGGGGTATAACTCAAAGGCAGAACACCCCTATCTTCAGCCTCAGGAAACACACACACACACCGTTGACTGGTGAAATCCTGGTATTTGTGATAGGGTGGGCGTGAGAAAGCTCAAGTGACTCTTAGCTTTCACCACTTCCTTTGACTGTGGCTGTCCATCAGGAGAATATAGTCCAAAAGTGTCCTGGAAGGGAAATACCTTACACAGGTGTAATGAAAGATAGATGAAGGTAACATAAACCATTGGGTGATATAAACTATAGGCATAGGAAACAGGATCGGGGGAGAGACAGCATGATGACTGAGTCCTGGTAATTAAAATTGGTTCTGTGGAAAATATTTCATGCAATGCTTTTCCCCAATTATTTTTCTTTCCTAGAAGATTTTTGACCTGAGCCCCCAGACAGGAAGGACAAATAGGGCATTCTTTTCTTTGTACAGTTTTTAGAATTTAGACTTTCCAAGACAATGAAATTTCAATGAGAGTCTAACAGGTTGACTAAAAATTGGTTTGCCAAGTAAAAACGTTCCAACATAATCTACAAATAAGTAAGCACACAAGAAAATATATATCTACTATTGACTACTAGAACCATATCATAAAATGAAAGAGAATTTTGAATCCCCAAAGCATTTTAAAAAGTAAGCACAAGAACCTCAAAAACTGAAAGCCTTCAAAGTGAATAAGCTGCTCTTGGAAAAAAATTTACACTATCTTTAACCTGCCCCCCACCCTCATGCTACCTTTACTAATTGATGAAATCTTAGTCAAGAGGCAGCAGGTAACTTTGAAATCACTTTTGGGAATAATTAATCTAATGTTTCTGAGTTACAGAAGCCTCATTTACAACTTAGGGATGTAAAATAAGGATCTTCTTTCAGAACCTGTGCCACTCTTCGGGGAGATAGCAGTAGGAGACTCAGAGCATGACAAGATCATTTTTGCAGAGGGTTATTAAATACTGGGTACTTTGATAATCTCTAGTCTTGTGGGATTTGTATGTGCAAGTGTGCTTTGTATTTCTAATTAAATCCCTGAGCTCACTAAACCTCACATAAAAGCCTCCTTCAATAGCATCCTTTTGATTTTAAAACAGAGAAATTTAGGTATTATGAATGCCTTAAAGTGCAGAGAGTTTGTACTATTGGATACATTTTTGTGTTTCACTGCTAACCAACCAATTAGTTCCGTCTTTGCCATATGAGTCTTTTCATCAGAAAGTGGGAGAAAGTTGCCTTTTGTTAGCTATACCAGGAATCTGTGACGTGAGCAAATCAAGCAGTTTCTAAGATCTTCAGTCTCCGTGTGGGATCAAGGTAGGTGTCCAGTTCCAGTTATGGCAGTTGTATAATATATACTGGATGATAGCTGGTGATCAGGACAATGCCAACCCATAGGCAACATTCTGGCTTCACCCAGGAGCATTTTCTCCACTATCTCTCCAGCTGACTATGTCCTCCCAACTCCTTTCCTGTCAAACTTGCCCTGTCACTCTTTATGATGTGGGTCACTCAACCTGTGAAAATGATTCCAGGTCCACATTTAAACAGCTAAGAATTCAAACAGCTGGGAATTCTATAACTTTGAAACAAATCCTTCCACAAGGATTTGTTTTGGGTGTACTTATTAGTGTGCTTTGTCTTCTTTCATACCAATCCACATACACAATACCTAGGACAGATATAATTTCAAGAATAGTGAGTGTTTTTACACAGAAAAATAAGCAGAACATTGAGCATAATTTCCTTCCTTCCTTCCTTCCTTCCTTCCTTCCTTCCTTCCTTCCTTCCTTTTTTTTTGTACTAGAGATTGAACCCAGGGACATTCTACCTTCAAGAGTCCATTCATCCTTAGTAACCCTTCTTTGTTTCCTCCTGACTTTAGCATCCCTTGCCAGAAGTGCTCTTTGGGAGAAAGACCATGCAATATCTCAGCTCCTCCAAAAGAAGCCAACATTTTCAATCTCTCTCAATCTGGAGACACATATGTTTACAAATCTAACTAGCCCCAAATATTTAGCATATTTTCATCAGTTAAACCAAGGTGAAGGATTGAGCATCAATAAGGGACTCCTGAGTCCATATTCTCCATACTAATATGGTATTTCTATCTCCCTACAGTATGTGCCTTTTTATATCAACCATATTTCAAAAATATATATTGTATTAAATTCTGATCAGTGTTTTTAGATAATAAATCTTTATCTTTATTGTTTCAGTTGATCATAATCCTTAGAAAGAGTATTTTCATTCCAGCTCCTCAGATTAGAACACTGAGATTTACATGAAGTGAATTGCCCATAATTGAAATTATGCAAACTATTTAACAGTAAAGTCAGCCCTTGAAGTTAAGTTCCACTGACATCAAAAGTTCCCACTGGATTGCTGAGTAGACCTTGCATTAACCTTGTTAAGTGCAGTCAGCACTTTTGTTATCACATAGATATTGAAACAGGTGTGGTGGTATAATTTTTACTTGGGAGACTGAGACAGGAGAATCACAGGTTCAAGAACAGCCTCAGCAACTTAGCAAAGCCCTCAATAATTTAGTGAGACCTGTTTCAAATTTTAATGGTATTATAGGGCTAGGGGTGTAGTTCAGGGGTAGAATATCCCTGGGATCAACTCCCAATACCATACACACAAAAATATATCTGAAATGTACTAAGTTCATAAAACCAGGCAGTTCCTTTCTAGCTGGGCCATTTAGCATCTTTAAAGCATAGATGTTCTCAGCCAGATGTGGTGGCGCATATGTGTAGTTCCAGTACTTGGGAGATTGAGACCAGAGGATCGCAGGTTTCTGGCCAGCCTTAGTTACTTAGTGAAGCCTTCCGCAACTTAGTGAGACCCTGTTTCAAAAACTTAAAGAAGAAAAAATAGGGCGTTGGTGTAGCTCAGAGGTAGAGTACACCTGAGTTCCATCTCCAGTATCCCCCACACACACGCCAAAGAAAAACAGCATAAATATTCACTGTGAACTTCCATGAGAGGCATATGGAAATCCTTTCTTGAAAATATCAGCATGTCAGGCGTGGTGGCACACTCTTGTAATCCCAGCTCTTGGAAGGCTGAGACAGGAGCATTGCACAGGTTCAAAGCCAGCCTCAGCTACTTAGTGAGACTCTCAGCAACTTAGTGAGACCCTGTTTCTAAATAAATTATAAAAATAAGGCTAGGTTGCAGCCAGAGGTAGAAAGCCCCTGGGTTCCACTCTCCATTACCACTCACAAAAAAGAAAATATCAGCACACCTACGTGCTTCATATTGTCCTTTTTCTTCACAGTACATCTTGAAGTTCTGGGACATGTAGATCAAAGCTATAACATGAGCCTCACTGTACCCATTTAAGGATGCTGTGGGGAATGTTCTTCCAGTCATTTCTTTGAACATTTAATTTTCTCTTGAATAGGCTCTTCCAAAGCTAAAAAAAAAAAAAAAAAAGGACACACATGTCTTTCCCATTGTTCCTTGTTCTCATATTTTCAGAGTAGTCAAATTTGTATTTCTGATGTCTTGTCATCTTCTTCTTCTCTGTTTTCTTCTGTGTGTGTTTTCTTACATTTTCTGCAAGCTTTCACCAGCTTTCGGTAATATTATACAATGAAGAGGTGTGTACTGGGTCTGCAGTTTCCGTTCTGAGCCCTTTGAGGGTGGGTAGGCTGTGTTTCAGGTGGCTCTCCATGCAGGAGCCCAGGCTTGTGTGGCCCAAAACCCAGACTTGCCCTTTCCTACAAAGGTATTGAAATATTGCCCTTACTATAGCACCTAAAAATGTTCACCTTTACTGTACTCTCTGATATTTTCAATTCTGTGGTAAGGCAATAAGGATTAAGACACTCATTTACTGCAAAAGTAAACTGGGGGAAAGAAAGCTCAGCACCATGCTCCTGACCCTACTCCTCAATTTTCTGTGCCTCAATTTCTCACCAGTATAATGATGATAAAAATAATATATGCTGTTTCAAGGCTATTATAAAAATTAAACAAGATATGTAAAACATGCAGTAGTAATATGCAGTGAAGAACATAGGAGGGAGAAGCTACAGAAGTGGATGAAAAGAGAAGGATGAAAAGAAAGAAAAGGGTGAGGAGGAGGAGGAGGAGGATCATTACCAATTGAGGCCTGATGGCCTCAAGAGTTTGTTTTACAAATGTGGGTACACCCTTATTTGAGGAATGTTTACTATCATATCTTCTTTCTGGATTGTTCTTTTTATTAATAAGAAATGCCCTGATTGGTCTCTTCTGATGTGCTGTAGCTTAAAGTCTATTTTATTAGTTATCAGTGTTGGTACCCTTGCTTGTTTTTAGTCTCCATTTGCATGGTATAACTTTTTCCATCATTTAACCTTTAACCTGTGTAATTCTTTGGTAAGGTGAGTTTCTTGCAAGCATCATATAGTTGGATTATGTTTTTGAATCTACATTGCCAGTCTGTGTCTTTTAATTGGGGAGTTATACCATTTGACATTGTGTTATCATTGAAATATGATTTTTGTATCTTGTTATATTCTGTTCTGTATCTTGTTTTGTGTAGTGTTATTTCTTCTTTTCTTAGTTGCCCACCTTACAGAGAATGCCTTTTCTGGTTCTGGAATTTTTTTCTTCTTTATAATTTTTTAAAAAGTATTTTCTCTAGTGCTGGCTTGATAGTCATAAATTTGTTATGATTCTGTTATTTTGGAACATTTTTATTTTTCCATCAATATAAATAATATCTTTGCTGGATATATGAGTTTTTGTTGGAAGTTGTTTTTTTTTCACAGTCTGTAACACTTTATACCAATCCCTACTGGCATTTATGACTTGGGTTGTGAGGTCTAGAGTGATTTTAATTCTTTTGTTAATGCATGTCACCTCTTCTTTTGTTCTCACTGCTTTTAAGATTCTTTTGTTGGCCTTTATGTTAGTCATTTTGATTATTATGTGGCATGGGAAGGTGCTTTTTTGATCTTGTCTTAACGGTGTTATGAATGTCTCCTGTACATGAATGTTCAAGTCTTTTTACATGTTTGGCAAATTCTCTGAAATTATTTCTCTGAAAAGATTACAAATACCCCTGGTCAGTGCCTCTCTCCCTTCTTAAAAGTCTTTTATCCATAAGTTAGGATGTTTTGTATTGTCCTATATTTAGATGTTTAGGTTCTGTTGTTGTAATATTTTCTGTATACTGTTGACTGTGCTTTTGGTTTTGAATGAACTGTCTTCTAGCAATGATACTGTTTTCCATTTCATCTACTATTCCAGAATTGTATGCTATTACTGTCTTCATTTACTGACTCCTTCATTTCCTTCAAGGCCTCTTTCTGATTCTTTCTTAAGGTCTCAATTTCTTCTTTAATTTTCTATACACTGAATGTGAGGCCTCTCATACTGAATATCAGGATTCATAATTCTCATTTTTGAATTTCTTGTAGATTAGTATTGGTGATCTCCCTTGTTGAGTTGTGGGAGTTTGTTTCTTGTTCCTTGTTCTCATATTTTCAGAGTTGTCAAATTTGTGTTTCTGATTTCTTGTCACCTTCTTCTCTGTGTGTGAATCCTGTATGTATTTGCCATCTTTTAAAAATAAGCGATATGAGGACTTCCGGGAAGATGGCGACCGAGAAAAGCGGGGCTTAAGAGCCCCGCTAACAACCAATCTTCATTACCACAAAATCAGTGCCTTTCATAGCCAGAAAACACCATCACCAGAGAAACAAAAAAATCACCAGGCTCCAGAGAGAAAGCAGACTGAGAACAGAGCTCAGAGCCACAGAGGAGATACACCGGCCTCACGCCCGAGGACGCGGCAGCAGCGCCATACTGCCGGCAGCAGCGGCGAGTTCACCGGACGGCTACAGCAAGCCGAGGTAAGCCGCTGCAGAACAGCCAGGTGGGATATCTTGGCGCAGGGAGCATCTAAAGCTCTCAGTGGCTGAGCTCAGCACACGCTGCAGGGATTCAGAGTGAAACTCAAAACCAAGAAGAAATATGCCAGCCTCACGGCCAAGGGCATAGCAGCGGCGCCATATTGCCACTGGCGGCAGCAGCAGCAAATTCACCAAGTCCAGTACAGCTACATCTGCATACTCAAGAACAGTGAGTCAAATTGCGGGCCACAGAGGAGAAATCCCAGTACTGTACTCCCTGGGACTTGACCCAGTGGGGGAGGGGCGGTGGCAGAGATATCACACCATAGGAGAACACCCAACCTGGCATCCCCCACAGTCTAAAGCAGCCTCTATCGACTCTCTGGGTCGGAGACTCTGTGATACAACCCAGTAAAGGAGTAGTGGGGTCTGAGATACTACTGACTCGAGATCCAGAACACCTTAAGTGAAGTCATAGTGACCCAAGGGAAGAACCCAGAGAAGGCACAAACTTCCAAAATCATGGGAAAGAGGAATAATACTGGAGCAATGAATGCCCACAACCCCACAACATCAGAACCCCATAAAACAGAAAATCAGAGATTTCTAGAAGATCAAATCAGGAAAATAACTGTAGAAATAATAGAGGTGCTTCGAAAAGATCTCAGAGAGAGCCAAAAAGAGATAAAGGATGCAATTAATGAAGTAAAGGCCTCAATTCAAAGCACAAACAACCGATTAGACCACATGGAGAACAGAATCTCGCTCTTAGAAGATGATCATTCCAAAAATGAACGCATAGTTTCTAATCTAGGAAAAAATATCCGACAGCACGAATCTGATATTGAAGAAATATGGGCCCATTTTAAGAGAGCTAACCTAAGAATAATTGGAATAGAGGAGGGAAAAGAAAGTGAAACCAAAGGGATCAACAATCTCTTCAAGGAAGTAATAGCAGAAAATTTTCCAAACATAGAGCAAGAGGTTGATACACAGGTCCAGGAAACTTATAGAACTCCCTTTAGACAGGATCGGAGAAGAGGATCCCCACGCCACATCATTGTCAAAATGACCAATGTGGAAGCCAAGCAGAGAATCTTAAAGGCAACGAAAACAAAGGGCCAAGTGACATTCAGAGGCAAGCCAATTAGAATCACTCCAGACTTCCCAAATCAAGTCATGAGAGCCAGAAGGGCTTGGAGTAACATATTCCAAACTCTGAAAGAAAACAACTTCCAGCCAAAAATTTCCTACCCAGCAAAACTTTCTATCAAATTAGATGGAGAAATAAGAAGCTTCCATGACAAACAGAAACTGAAGGAATTTATGTCTTCAAAACCAGCACTAGAGAAAATACTCAAAGAGATTAACTACAAAGAAGAAATAGGTAACAAACACCAGAACCAGAGAAATAAGATTTTCCATCCAACAGACAACTAAGATTAGTTATCTGTGGAGATTCATTATTTATGTTAGTCTTTTACCTATCTCTAAATGGTATTGTTTGCCTTTATTGTTGTTAATTTTTAGGATTTCTAGTTGGAATATTAATATACCTTCAGATATAGCATTTGGAAATATTTTATCCCATTCTATTAGTAACTGTTAACTCTGTTTACATTGTCTTTGGATATACAATTTTTTTTTATTTTTTAGGGAGTTTGTATACTCTTCTGTTGCCTGTGCCATTGAAATAATATCCAAGAAATCACTGCCAATTTCAATGTTGTGAGGTTTTATGACCCAGATTTTCTCCTAAAAGTTTATAGTCTTAAGATTTATATTTAGGTCTTTTATCTATTTTGAGTTAATATTTGTATATGGGATTAGGTAAGGGTCCAATTTTATTCTTTTCCATGTAATTATTATGTTTCAACAATATTTAGTTAAAAGATTATTATTTCTACCACCAAATGTTCGTGGAAACCTTGTCAAAAATAACTTGACAATATAGGGAAGAATTTAGCTCTAGGCTTTTATTTAACTCCAATGGTTTATATATCTGCCTTTAGAATAGCACTACACTGTTTCAATTATTGTAGCTTTATATGGTTTGAAATCAGAAAATATATATCTTCTAGCTTTGTTCTTTTTCAAGATCGTTTTGGGTATCTAGAGTCCATATTCCATATTAGGATAGATTTTTTTTCTGAAAAATAAATATATAAATATATGATAGTTTCACCTAAAAAATAGAAAAAAATATTCTCTGGTAAGAAAGAAAGCAAAAAAAATATTGAAATGTTATCTTTAAGTCATCAAAAGCTTGGTATCAGACAAATGAAACTGTTATGTGAGATTATCATTTTTAATTTTGAATAAATTGCTATAATACTAGATGTCAACCACTAAGCCAAGCATGGGAGGGAGGGATGGGGAGAGAATGGGGTGGGGATCAGGTGGGGGCTGACTGGGCGATGTGTGCATGTATGTCTACAAAAGTTTGTATCCCACTATGATGTATGAATACAGTGCACCAATAAAAAAAATAATAATAATAAAAAAGACTTTCAAATGAAAAAAATAAAAATAAAAAAATAATAAAAATAAGCGATATGCTTGAGTAAATATTCACCCCTACCAATTTGACTTAAGTATTCAAAGTTTTGAGTTTTTCCCCCAGAATTTCTTTAACTAGATATATTTCTTAGTGCAGGTAAGCAGTAGTCTCATATTAACTGCAGATCACTGCGCTGCCGTGGTTCAAAGTCTGTAGGGCCAGATATTATGATGCTTTATCCAGGGTCTCCAGTTTTCTTGTTGGAACTTCGTGTACTCCAGAGACCACTGATGCTCTGCCGATTGTGAGCCCATAATACTGCAGAGTGCTGACCTCTAGCCTCTGTGACCAGTGAGCTTAGGCCCCAAAACGCCAGCAATTGCTATGTTCTAAACTTATGTTCTGGCCAGCTTAGCTTTGATGATCCCTGGGACACCACTCTATATTGGCTTGCTATGGTCACGTGAGGTACTTTCAGTCACTAGCTTACATGCATGCCAGGTACAAACTCTGCTCGTGGTCAGAGTATTGAATTTCAAGCTTGGCTGTGGTCAAGTGGTATCCTGGCATCTTGGTGCAGTCTGAATGATATGGTGCCTTTGTCACACTCCACCAAAGGCCCAAGGTCTGGCAGAAAGAGAATGCTCAGTTCCAAGTTTGCTTGACTCAGTTCCTTGGCTCCAGGGATACCACCCCTGACTTGGGAGGACAGTCCCAGGGTCCCTTGCTGGCCTCAGATGCTGGTGCTTTGTTGCTCCCAGACACAACCAGGTGTGAGTTTACTACTGAGCTTACTCAGTAGGTTGTGCTATTTCTCCCTGGCACCTCTAGTGGGCATACTACAGTATTCTCTACAGTTCCTACCTTGGCTCCGCAAACTGGGAGCTATAGTCCCTCTGTTTCTATGGGCTATTTATTAATTAAAATTTAAGATATATATGATAGTAAGCTTCCAAAGCCTCAAGCCCCCTGTGTGTCTATTTACTTGCCACATAAGCCCTTGTAGCGGGGCACGGCCAGCTTTACTCACAGGAATGATTTATTAACTTGTGTTGATGGATGCTGCTCCAGACTGCTGCCGGAAGATGTGAGTTCAGCTACCACCAAAATGTCCGGCTGAATTGTCTATTTTTTGAGTCCCTCCCTGCTGTGCCTGGGCAAAATGGCGACTGCTTTCACTGATGGTCTATCATTGTCATCCTCACAGTGATCCACAGTTTCTTCCTGGATGTCTCTGGAATCCACAGTGCCAGCGGCTGCCAGCTCCTCCCGTGCAGCCTGTCCAAGCTGGGCTGCTGGTCTGTGGTCTCTGTTTCCCAGGTGGGTCCTGCAGAGCATGTTTAGGTCTCTGCTCTTTTTTCTGGTTCTAGTTTTGGTACTTTTCAACTTTCATTTTTGCTGTTGTCGTTGTTGACTTTTTTTTTTTTACTGCTTCTTTTCTTATGGATATGCATTCTTTTCAGTGGTCGAGTTATAGATCTCAGCACACTAGAATTCTGCTGTCTCACTTAGAGTCACAATCTTGAATCTGTTATTGTTGAGACACTGGATCTCTGGAGGATGTGGTGAGCATGGCTGCCACTGTTGTAGGTCTGGTGGGAGCAGGATGTGCTGGCTGCTTACAATTCTGATGAGCTGCAGCCACTTATTTTAAGTTGTTGGTTTTTTTGCTGGGGGTCTCTGCCAGTTCCAATGCAGTAAGGCAAGATGGTGCTGCTGCAGCAGCCACAGCCACAGCTGCAGCTTTTGAAGGTGGGAGGGATACTTTGCTGTTCTCTCTTCTTTTCTGCCTTCTAGCCTTGTTTCCACTGTCATTCAATTTTCAGTGCTCTGTTCAAATTAATGCTGTTTTTTTTTTTCTCTTGTCAAGGTGCTGTTTTTATGGCAATAGAGACTGAGTATCAGCAGGACTAATATGTGCTGCTTTCCTCAGTCGCCATCTTCCTGGAAGTCTCTGTTATATATTTTCTAAGTGAAACAGCAGAATTGCTGGTATTCTGACAACACACATACTCATCTGAAATGGCTTTGCCGGGGAGCCGGTTCATGCTGCAAAAGGGTGAACTAAGTACCTCTTTTGAAAAAAATGCAGCACATACCTATTTCTTCAGATTCAAAGCCCACACTGCCATGATTAACCAAACACTGGAAAGTCCAATAGTTACACCAGTGACAACATTCTTTTCAGGCACATTCAGGTGCATCTTTCTTTGTAGTTGTTCTGGGTCTTAAACCCAGGGGCATGCAATCTCCAAGCTACATACTTAGCCTATTTTTTTTTTTGAAACAGGGTCTCACTAAATTGCTGAGGCTGGCCTTGAACCTGTACTCCTGCTATCTCAGCCTCCCGTGTTCTGGGATTACAGGCATGTATCACCATACACAGCCAGGTGCATTTTTTTCCCTGCCATGTCAGGGCCACCGTATGTAGTGTGGCAGCTCATAAGTAAATTGATAGAAGCTCACTGCTGAGCTTGAGGTCAACTGAATTTTCTGGGAATGGTTGGGGTCTGAGACAAACTTCATTATAAATTTTAGGACTGAGCATCTGAATTTCAGGAGACTGCTATCTTTGGTGAATAAAGTTGGAAGTCCCTGTCTCTCTAGTCTTTGCCACTGAGTGGAGAGCAGCAGGTGTGTGAGAGTCCTCCTGCCCCTGCTGTACTCACATCCTGGACTGTTAGAGAAATTCTAATTCATGGAATGATGATTAGATGCCTCACACCAACCCTGTGGCTACCTTTCCTCCAGCTAGAAATTAGGGACAATGTTCAGTACTCTGAGCCTGAGGCTTCATTCTCTATTTTTGACTGATGTTCTGGAACATGGCTGCATAGCCTTGGAGTATGAGAGAATGAAGGACATTGAAATAGTGGTTAGAATCAGCCCTCATTGTGTCTACCATTTAACTGTCAGCAAATGGCTGTCAACGATTCTCCCAGACAGCATGATTTTCATTTTGCTGTCAAATGCAGAAGGTATTTACCTTCTAAGTCCATGAACACTTCTTTTGTGATCTAAATTATGAATTAGTTTTTATATTATATTTTATATATAATACATATTTATATTATATTTATTTTATATTAGTTTTTATATACTTGGTACATTAGAGTCTTACATCATAATGTAGTTCATATTGATAGTAACATAGATGCTCACAGCAATTGGTGAGCTTTCCCCTGGCTTCCTCCCCACTTCCCCTTCCCCATACATTAGTATTCTCATGTATGCACATAATTTCAATGGAAGTGATTCCTTCATGGTTCCTCCCTCACCTGATTCCGCTAAATCATCTCCCTGGC
Source organism: Muscardinus avellanarius (assembly GCF_963383645.1). Taxonomy (NCBI): domain Eukaryota; kingdom Metazoa; phylum Chordata; class Mammalia; order Rodentia; family Gliridae; genus Muscardinus; species Muscardinus avellanarius. The sequence goes on along the minus strand of NC_137786.1, from coordinate 124,411,097 downwards.
TCCACTGGAGTTTCTCCTCCATTATCTGAAGTCTCTCTGGTATCTTAATTACTCCCTAGCTTCCACATATGAGAGAAAACAACTAACCCTTCACTTTCTGTGACTGACTAATTTCACTTAACATAATGTTCTTCAGGCCTATCCATTTTTCTGCAAATGATATATTTTATTCTTCTTTTATGCTGAGTAGAATTGCATTGTGTCTATATCCCATAATATTGTAATTCATCCATATGTTAATGAACATCTAGTTTGGTTTCATAATTTGTCTATTGTGAATTGTGCTGCTATAAACATGGATATGTATATATTACTATAATACTCTGATTTTGGTCCCTTTGAAAAGTTACTCAGGAGTGTTACAACTAGATCATATGATGGATTAATTTTTAATTTTCTGAAGAATCTCCACGCTGATCTCCAGAGTAGCTGCATCAATTTGCAATCCCACCAACAGTGTAGAATTAATTCCTAGTTCCTCACATCTCACCAACATGTATTGTTAATTGTCCATTCTAATTGAGGTTAGATGGAATCTCAGTGTAGTTGTGCTTTACATTTCTCTAATTGCTAATGATTTCTTTTTCATGTTGGAAGAGGTCCAGGGTGGTTGAGGAAGATAGGAAATAGTTTTCCAGATCAGAAATGATAAAACTATAACCTGAGTCTATCTGTTCTTGTTAACTTCCCTTGGGCATGTTTGTTTTCACTCAGAAGAGGAATAAAAGTCCTTTTTAATGTAATTCTTCTTTTTCATTTTCACAGATATCTGCAGAGAATGGCTACAGGAAATCATTCTGTAGCAGCCATGTTTGTCTTGGTGGGCTTAACTCAGTGGCCAGAGCTGCAGCTGCCCCTCTTCCTCCTGTTCCTGGGAGTCTTCATGGTGACAGTGGTGGGGAACCTAGGTATGGTTGCCCTGATTGCACTCAGCCCTCTGCTGCACACCCCCATGTACTATTTTCTCAGCAGCTTGTCCTTCATCGATCTCTGCTATTCTACTATCATTACCCCCAAAATGCTAGTGAACTTCCTAGGAAAGAAGAATATGATTCTTTATTCTGAGTGCATGGCCCAGCTCTTTCTCTTTGTGCTCTTCGTGGTGGCTGAGGGTTACCTCCTGACTGCCATGGCCTATGACCGCTATGTTGCTATCTGTCGCCCACTGCTTTATAACGTGATCATGTCCTCTTGGCTCTGCTTCCTGCTGGTGCTGGCTTCCTTCTTCCTGGGCCTTCTGTCTGCCTTGGCTCATACGAGCGCCATGATGAAACTGACCTTCTGCAAGTCCCACGTCATCAATCATTACTTCTGCGATATCCTTCCCCTCCTCAGTCTCTCCTGCTCCAGCACACACCTCAACGAGCTTCTACTTTTTGTCATTGCGGGTTTCAACACCTTGGTGCCAACCCTCGCTGTTGCCATCTCCTATGCCTTCATCTTCTTCAGCATCCTTCGCATCCGGTCCTCAGAGGGCCGGTCTAAAGCTTTTGGAACTTGCAGCTCTCACCTCATGGCTGTGGGTATCTTGTTTGGGTCGATCACCTTCATGTATTTCAAGCCTCCTTCAAGTGACTCTTTGAGCCAGGAGAAAGTGTCCTCTGTGTTTTACACCACAGTGATCCCCATGCTGAACCCTTTGATATACAGCCTGAGGAACAAGGACGTGAAGAAAGCATTGAGGAAGCTGTTGGTGGGGAAATGAATCTTCTTTCTGGAGATTTATAGATGAGAGAAATTAATAGTTCCAGTGCAAATACATTCCTTTGGCTCATGTTTCTTTGTTATATCATTGTTGTATATATCTCCACATTTATTTTTGGTGTCAGGAATCAAACCTAGGGCCTCCTGGATGCTAGGCAAGTGCTCTACCATTGAGTGACATTCTCAGCCCCAATATCTAGATTTCAAAATATGCTTTTCAATATACATTTGATTTAATGTTCTCAATAAAACAAAAAAATTGTAAAGCGGGTTTCAGTATTTTTATCTTTTGACAGACAATCTGAAGTTTAGGAATTTTTTTTCTGTGATAGAAAAGGAATAAGAATTAGTTTTTTTTTGTTTTGTTTTTTTTTGTTTTGTTTTTTTTATTCAAGCTGGGTGTGGTGGTGCATACTAGAAATCTCAGCATTTGGGAAGCTGAGACAGGAGGATTGTGGTTTTCAGAGAGCCTCGACTACTTAATAAAGTCCCTTACAACTCAGTAAGACTCTGTTTCAAAATAAAGATTTAAAAATAGGGATAGGAATGTATCTCAGGGGTAGAATGCTCCTGGGTTCCTTCAACAATACTGTTTAAAAAAAAAAAGAATTTTTCCAACATTATTCTCATTCTTTTTTGTGCTTACTTGTTGAATACATGCTATGTGAGAAGATCTGTGTTCTCCATTATATATATGCTAAGAGACGTGGAACTTGATCTAGATATCTCCCATGAATTCTTGAAAGAACAAGACAAACATACCAGCAGGAAAAAAAAAAAGAAAAACACAGAAAAACTAATTACAGACCAAGAATGCAATTTTAGACAGCAGGTCTTACTCAATACACTTTTACTATTTTTTTCTATTCAGTATATTCAAAATTTTCTTATATCAGTTTTTGTGTTGACCCCAAAGTCTTTCTGCTGTGATCCAGAACAAATGGAGCTTCACTCCATCATAATTTATTATTATACTAAAATTGTTAGTCTATGCAATTAAACATGGGAAGCCAGCTAGGATCATAAGTATTAGGAAAAAAGAAAAAAATCTTTAATTCCAGATGATGTAATAACCTAACTGAAATCTCTAGAGATAATGAAACTAACAACAAGAATTTAGTAAGGTAATTGACACACAGAAGTCAATACACAACTTGTAACTGATTAGAGGATATAAAGCTTATTTAAGCTGGGCGCGGTGGCACGTCTTTGTAATCCCAGCATTTGGGAGGTTAAGACACGAGGATCGCAGTTGGAGGACAGCCTCAGCTACTTAGTGAGGCCCTTTGAAACTCAGTGAGACCCTGCTTCAAAATAAAGAATAAAAAATAGGGCTGAGAATGTAGCTCAGAGGTAAAATGTCCTGGTATATTCTACCTCTGAAGTACTGGGTTCCATCCCCAGTACCGCAGGAGGAAAAAAAAAAAAACAAAAGTAAAGCTCTTTTAAAATAACAGCAAGCAGCTGAAATATCTATGAGTGTATTTAAGAAAAAATGGGGAAAATCTATATGAGGGAACATTCAAATACTTCTGAAATATATAAAAGTATATTTGTTTTTTTGTTTTTTTTTTTTTGGTGGTACTGGGGTTCCTGGAAGCCCTTTACCTCCGGGCTACACTCCCAGACCTATTTTATTTATATTTTTTTTATTTAGAAACAGGGTCTCCTAAGCCAGCGCGCGTGGCTGGCTTCGAACCTGCGCGATCCTCCTGTCTCTGCCTCCCAAGCGCGGGGATTACAAGCGTGCGCCACCACGCCCGGCTATAAAAGTATATTTGAATAAATGAAAAGAACCTATTGTTCTTAAATAGAATAACTGAATATGTTACTATATAAATTTTCTAGAATTAATTCATAAATGTAACACAGCTAAAATAAAAATAACAAATAGGTCTATTTTATGGTTCTAAACAATATTTCAGCTTTACTAAAGTATCAGCATACATAAATTAATTGAAGTAAGGTACATAGATCTGCATATACATAAAATGTTCAATTTTGTTAGTTTTGGTTTGTATAAATTTTTGAAACCATCATCATACTTAGGATAGCAAATATTGAATCCAATCTCAAGTATGTTGTTTTCACTTCAGCTCACAGGCAATAACTAACTTGCACTTGGTCATAGTGGGTTTTTTGGCATTTTCTATAATTTTATGTAAATAGAACCACAATATACTGATATGTGCTTTTTTCACTCAGAATAGTGATTTGAATATTCATATGCATATTTATTTTTATTACTTAGTAGAATTCCACTGTTTGGGTATTCATTTGTCTGTTGATGATCTTTTGGGTCACTTTGGGCTATTGCAAATAAAGTTTTTATGAACTTTCATGTCATATCTTTATGTGGACATACATTGTTTTTTTTTTTTTTTTTTTTTTTAGCAAATGCCTCTAAGTTAAATAGCTGGGTTGAATAGCAGAAATAGGCTTCTCTACTTAAGAAAATTCCAAACTGTTTTCTTTCTTTTATAAAAAAAAAATTTGATGCATTTGTACACCCTTACTCCCTCCCCACACACATTTGTTGGAATTGATAGTTTTGTACACATTAATAACACTATTTCTGCTATTACACTCTATGATTTTATCTCCTGTCCCTGATCTCCCTCAGCCCCTGCCCTGGAGTCTCTACTAATTTATCTGGTATTGTACTTATTTCTGAATATCTCTCTAGCTTCCACATATAAGAGAAAACATACATATACTCATTTTTTGACACTAGCTGTACTTGCATAGTATGATATTCTCAAGTTCCATCTATTTTCCTGGAAAAGGCAAGATTTTGTTCTTTTTTATGACTGAGTAAAATTCTATTGTGTGTGTATGCCAAAGTTTTGTGATCCATTCATCTTTTGATGAATACCTAGGCTGGTTCCATAATTTGGCTATTGTAAATTGCGCTGCTATGAACATTAATATGCAAATATTATTATAATATTCTAATTTTGTTTCCTTTGAAAAGATACCCAGAAGTTCTGTCACTGGGTCATATGGTAGTCTCACTAGCAATCTTCTGAGAAACTAACCTTCATAGCAAATGTACTAGTTTGCAGCCCCACCAATAGTGTAATAATGTTTCTATTTCCCCACAAACTCACCAGCATTTATTATTTGTGCTTTTATGATTCTCATTTGAGTGATGGAATCTAAGTGTAGCTTTTGTTGTCATTTCCCTGATAGCTAAAGATGTTGAGCATTTTTCATATATATATATTGGTCATTTGTACTTATTCTTTTAAAGACTCTGTTAAGTTCTGTTATCCACTTTTTGACTGGATTATTTGTGGTTCTTTAGTGTCAAGCTTTTAAGCTCTTTGTATATTATAAATATTAGACCTTTGTCTGTTGGGTAAATGGTGAAGGAATACAAATAGGGAAAGAAAGAACTGAAACTATCTTTGTTTGCCAGTGACATAATCTTTTACTTAGAAGATACAAAGAAACTAAACCAGAAGATTTCTACAAGTAATAAGTAGTTTCAGAAAAGTAGCAGGATACAAAATTAACCTATGAAAATCATTAGCATTTCTTTACACCAATCATGAGTTCACTGAAAAAGGAATAGAGAAAACAATTTCATTCACAATAACCTCAAAAAAGGATAAAATACCTGGGAATAAATCTAACCAAGAAGGTAAAGGACATCTACAATGAAAATTATAAATTACTAAAGAAAAAAATTGAAGACTTTAAAAAACAGAAAGACTTCCCATGCCCTTGGATAGGAAGAATAAATAAAATAAAAATGGTCATTCTGCCATAAATGCTATACACATTTGATGCAAACAAAGCCCCATATCTATAGCCAGTTTATCTTTGATAAAGGCACAAAAGACATACAATGGAGAAAAGATAGCCTTTCAACAAATGGAAAATAGACTCTTCATATGTAGAAAAATGGAGCTAAACTCTAACCTCTCACCCTGTACAAAAGTCTGTCTTTGGAACTGTTCTGTGAGAAGAAGTTGAAAGGGCCAGAATATGAATAGAAAGATGGACAGTAGAGACTGCTCAGGAGATTTCAGAAGGCAAAGAGGGCAGTCTCAGCCAACATTCTCACTGGTATATCTGAAATGAATGGCCACACAATTTAGAGGAAAGGAAGGTTTATTTGTTCACAGTTTTGGGGGAGATTCTAGGTTCAGTATATTCAGAGTCAGGGTCTGAAGCTCAGGGCATGTCAGGGCATGGTAGTGGGAAGGAGAGAGAGAGAGAGAGAGAGAGAGAGAGAGAGAGAGAGTTATTATTGCCATTCTAATTGAAGTATGGAATTTCAACATAGTTTTGATTTTAACTTCCCTGACTGCTAATGATGTTGTTTTCTTTGTTGTGCAAAAGCTTTTCAATTTGATGCCATACCATTTATAGATTCTTGGTTTTATTTACCGAGCTTTGGGGGTCTTATAAGTCTCTACCAGTGCCTACAGGTTGGAGAGTTTGTTCTATGTTTTCTTCTAGTATTTTTGAAGTTTCTAGTCTAAATTCTAAGTCTTTGATCCTCTTAAAATGTCATAATTGATATTTTGATATCATCAATGATATCATCATTGGATTATGCATTCCTTTTCTTTTGTTTTTACTTAAGATCTAACTACCATAAGTTAAATATATATATCTAGAATTGTGCCTCAGTCTTTTTCTGTCCTTTATGATGTTGGCATAAAAATAGCCAGCTCTTTTTCAAATTACCTCTAAGTTTTGGCTTATTTCTTTCATGATGATTAGATTCAGGTCAATATTACAATCTTATATAAATAAGTTTATACCAGTGGGTAAGAGATAGGCTTGGGAGAGTAAAAAAAAAACCCTGGATGTTGGTAGTAGGAACATGAAAAGAGCAAGTGAGGGTTACTAAAAAGAAACCATTCAGACATTTATTTTAATATGGCATTTAAACTTTAAACTAGCTGGGCGTGGTGGTGCACGCTTGTAATACCCGCACTTGGGAGGCGAAGACAGGATGATTGCACTGGTTTGGAGCCAGCCTCGCTGGATTAAGGGACCCTGTTTCCAAATAAAAATATAAAATAGTTCTGGGAGTGTAGCCTGGAGGTAAAGGGTTTCCAGGAACCCCAGTACCACCAAAAAATAAAAAATAAAAAATAAACTTTAAACTAATAATCTTAAAAAGAAGCACAAATAAAGGATAAGACTAAAAATATCTAAGTTTAAAAATGTTATTATTTTATGTGTTATTTTCTGTAAAGACCTGGAGAGTATCCCAACATTCAGGAATTTTTTAGGGCTTCCTTGACATCCTTGTTCCTAAGACTGTAAATAAAGGACTTACGCATTAAGATCACTGTGGTTTAAAACAGAGGTTCTTTTCTCCTGGATCATGTCACTGGCTGATGGTTTAAAATAAGTGAAAATGATAGAGCCATAGAAGATCCTGACAGCTGCTAGATGTGAGATGCAGGTGCTAAAGGCTTTTGACCTTCCATTACCTGAGCATATACAAAGGATGCTAGAGAGGATAAAGGCATAAGAAATACAGATGGCTAAAGCACAGGCAAATACATTAATCTGAACCAAAATCATAACCAAAAGTTCTTTGTGGTAGTCTATTGAGCAAGATATAGTCAGAAGAGGGAGAATGTCACAGAAGTAATGGGGGATGATGGTAGTTCTGCAAAAGAATCGACTAGATATGTAGCTGGTATGAACCAAGGCTCCAAAGGCCCCCACTGCAAATAGACTTGGTGGGACATGGTAGAACAAGGGTAGCAGATGGCGACATAGTGATCATATAGCTGTGCCATCCACTCAGGAAAGGATGTGAAGTTCTTCTCTGAACCAAAGTTCACCAACACCTTGGGGATTATGACAAAGGACTAGCAGAGATCGATGATGGACAAGTTAATAAGAAAATCATACATGGGAGTGTGAAGTTGAGAGATGATCCCGGGTTAGAAAGAGCAAGCTCAAGTTTTCTATGATGAAAACCTTTCTAATCAGGAAGAGAGAGGGAGCTGGAGGCCTGGTTGCTCTGTTACCCCTCAAGGACAAATATTGGGACTGAAGAATGATTGTCTGGTTCTATCCTTCCCCAGCTGTGATAGGTTGTGTGGTGCAAGGGGGAGGTTCTTATTAGACAAACATCATCATCTTGTAGGACTTGTCTGTGATCTGAGGAATGACACAATTTCCAGCTGATCCAGAATCTCAGTCCAAGGGGCTAAAATATACTTTCAGATGAATTCTTATCAAGTGGTCATGTTTCATTTGGCTTCAGTTTTTGTTGCTCATATTTAGAAGTAAAACTCATTTGGTTCCACTTTTTATTACATTTAGAAGTGAAACTCAAGTCAGGCATGGTGATGCGCATTTGTATTTCCAGCATTCGGGAGGCAGAGACAGGAGGATTGCGGCTTGCAGACAGCCTCAGCTACTTAGTGAGGCCCTTTGCAACTCAGTGAGACCCTGTTTAAAAATAAAGAATAGAAAATAGGGCTGGGAGTGTAGTTCAGAGGCATAATGCTACTGGGTTCCATCCCCAGTACCGCAAAAAAAAAAAAAAAAAATAGAAGATGTGAAACTTATTTGGCTTAAGTTTTTAAGTTTTTATTACTCACATTTAGAAGTGAAACTCTTGGTTTATTTGGCTTCACTTTTATTATATTTAAAAGTAGAACTCATTTTGTCTTGGACTTCCCCAAGTCCAGTTCTAGTTTTTTCTGCAAAAGAAAAGCAACCCTTCTGTTTTTTAGTCATCTTCAGAGAGTGTCTGCACAGAGCTGCTGCTTCATCCAGTTTTCTTTTTTAATTATACTTTTGTTGGTGCATTGCAATCACACATCATTGTGAGGTTCAGATTGAAACAAGCATGCACATAGCACTTAATGACTTTTTTCTGGGACCCACCTCACTCCCTTCTTTTCTCAGTACATAATATTAAGATTGGCATCAATACTTTTCTATATATACATAGCAGCAGTAAAAGGGTTTCCTTCATCAAGCCTCCCTTATTTACAGAAAAAACTAGATGTTAATTAAAATATATTTAATCAGTTTTTATCTGCAGCAATTGTGCTCTCTTTTGATGTCTTGGAACTAGACATCTCCCTTAAATTTCCCTTCTGACTTCCAGATCCACACTCAGCTCATTCAGCCCCTGACCCCCAACACAAAGAGCTTTGCTCTCCTCTGGAATTTATACCTCCCTTCTGAGTTTCTGGTTTTGAGTTGGCTTTCCTTCTTTGTACTCATGTTAAGATACAATTGTGATGTGAAACCAGGTGTGGTGGCGCATGCCTGTAATCCCAGTATTTGGGAGGCTGAGATAGAAGGACCGAAGGTTCCAGGACAGCCTCAGCAAGTAGTTAAATGTTCATCAACCTATTAAGACCCTGTTTCAAAATAAAAATGGAATAAGATTGGGAGTGTAGCTTGGAGGTAGAATGGCCCTGAGTTCAATCCCCAGTACCAAACAACAAATAAACACAAAAACAAAAATATACAGATATAAAATGAATGAAACCAGGCTGGGAAAAAGCAGTACTGGAATGTAAGGGGCTGCTGCCATGTAGTGAAAGAAATGAGAAGGAAAGCAATAGACAAAAATGGTGTTGCTGTTATTGAGAGTGACGCAGTGTTAACAGCATATGTGTTCAGGACTTTGTTAAATCTTCAAAACAAGAGAGAGAGAGAGAGAGAGAGAGAGAGAGAGAGAGAGAGGCTTGAAAGTAATATTATTTGCACCATTTCACAAATAAGTTTATATAAAATTTCCAAGGTCACCTAGTATGTGTAAAAATCAGAACTTGTATCTTTGTCTTCTTTTATAAGCAATGTATTGGAGTGGGATGCAGCTCAGTGGAAAGTGTTTACCTTGCAAGCACAATGACCTGGGTTCAATCCCCAGTACCCAAAATAAACAAATAAATAAATACCAAGGTGCCTTGTTAAACAGCATTTTTTTTGAGATGCATACCTATGGCAATGTTTGCACAGCTTTAGTTATGATGTTACTATCATTAATTTCAATAATTTCTTCTAATATTTTCTTCCTATTAGAAATGTTAGGGTAGGCTATTGTATACTCTGATAAGCACTGAAGGAATTTCAATGCTTAAGTGAGATGTTTAAGGTAGAAAATATGTACACATGTAAAATTACAGAGTGAAAATTTCTTAATTTCCACAATACAAACTTGTTAAAAATAACAAAGAAACTGAGCATGCAAACTCTTTCTATAGGTCTTCAATGTTGAAGCTGATGTGAAGTTAAAACATTTACTCTTTGAAGAAAATAAGTGAAATAATAAGATAATAGGCTTCTGGTTACAAGACTGGGATGAAAGCTGATTGAGGATGTCAAGACCTGGTGAAGCGTCAGTGAGCATTTGTATCAAGTATACAGCTACACAAAATAACATGTAGATAGGATGTCAGGAGTCATATACTTTAACATTTCCAGAACAGCTCTTTTTTGGGTCAAACCAGGCTTATCAGTGTTTCATCGATTTCCCACTTTTTTCTCTAATTGGCTCTGATTCTCTCTAAATGCCTAGACCCAGTTTTACTTCCATGCAACAGTCTATTTAAAAAGTCTCATTCTCCAGCTAACTTCTGACTCCATTTTGCTATGACTTCCTCCTTTTCCCAAAGCTACCTTTTTAATGCTTTAAAAACATCTGTCATGTAGTTTCTTATGTTATATTGGTATTTTAAGTCATTGTAGGACAGTGAATGGGACAAAGTGCTCAGGTTTTAAAGTCAAATGGACTTAGGTTCATTTTAGGCACAACCACCTTTTGGCTGTCTGACACTAAAGAAATAATTTATGTACAAACTCCAGTTTCTTCCTGTATAAAAGTAACTCATATCATATCTAACTTTTTCAGTGATCCATTACTTGTCTATGACTCTACTGTGAGTCTTCTATGTCCCAAAGATAAAATATTGAACAAAAACAATTTTCCTCTCCCAAAGTCTATATTCTAATAGTTTAGATCAAAGAATCACAAATATATAGAGAGAATTTAAAGTCAAGGAGGAAGAAATATTATATATAAAAATCAAGAATTTCACATCAGGATAAATGTAGAAAAAGTAGTAGGAGAAATTGTATGTATACATTGCACTTTTTGCTTCCAAGCTTCAATTTTAACTATAATATCTTATCAAGCCAGGTAGATCATTGTGCCTTCCCTAAATGCCATCACCAGGGAAAATGCTGCTGGTTTTCTATGAATTTTTCTTTAGTTTCATGTAACGCATGAACATGACATATATACCACACCACATGTGCAAAGATACAGGCAGAAACACAAATTGTCAGATAAATGTACCATCAAATACTAAAAGCCCTGTAACTCTTAGATGAAACAGTGAAATTGATTCTGCGTAAGAATTCAAGAAATACTGAAGAGGAAGAGTTTATGATCCAACCAAGCAGAGCAAAGAAGGTAATTCTATAGGCCTTTGTTTTCTAGTATTAAAGGAAAACTTTATTTAGATATGTTTGGACCCGAGGAGACTTCTATGTGCCAACATTTCCCGTAGGGGATTTTCATCCCAGTTGTTGGACTCTAGAGGGAAAAAAAAATAACAAAGTTTATGTTTATTGGCAATATACCAGCATGCCTATTAATTCCTGGAGAATTTTAAACAACAACAAAAAAAGTTAAACTAAACTTCCTCCCCTGAGTGTTTGGGTAATTAATAATATTTGCATAATAAATGGACTTTTGTCATCATGTAAAAATGTAATTGCTTTATCAAAACCAAAAAATAAGCCAGGCGTGGTAGTGCAGGCTTGTAATCCCAGCATTTGTGAGGCTGAGACAAGAGGATCCTGATTCTCCGACAGCCTCAGATACTTAGTGAGGCCCTTTGCAACTAGGTGAGACCCTGTTTCAAAATAAAGAATAAAAAATAAGGTTGGGGTTGCAGCTCGGAGGTAGAATGCCCCTGGGTTTCATCCCCAGTACTGCAAAAAAAAATATTATTTTTTCCTTTGCACTTTTTTGTAATTAGCCCAAACTCAATTCATCTTCTCCAAATATGAGAGCCCTTTGTTTTCTAGGTAATCCATTTGACATTTTAGAGCATTAATGTGGTTACAAAGAGTAAGTAATCTATTTTTTTTCTGTAATTTCTAAAGCTATAAACCAGATTTTGAGGCATTTTCTCAAAATTGTTGTCTTTCAATGGAAAGTATATGTTCCTGCAATTTTTCCAGCTTAGACATATTTTCAAGCATATAACTTTTTGTTAACCTAAACAATTTTAAATTGTCTATTTATTTATCAATATTTTAACAGCTCTATCAGGGAATAATTGACACATAATAGATAGCATATTTAACTAGTATGGTTCCTGATAAATTTGACATATGCATTTGCCAGTGAAACCATGCCCCAAATTAAGAACATATTCCATCCCCAAAAAAACTTTTTTAAATGCTCCTAATTCTTCCCTCTTAACCTTCTTCCACCTACCCTAGGTAATCAAGTAACTTTGGTCATATCACTATAGATTAATTTGCACTGTCAAGAAGTTTATACTTAGAGAATCATTCAGGATGGATTATTTGTTTGGCTTTGAGGTTCTCCATGGTCTCGACCAAACTGCTCCATCACATTGCCACCCACACACACACTGTTGGTAAGATTGATTTACCTTGTGTGGGCTTATTGTTGTGTGTCTTACAAAGGTTGAATGTGGAGCCAAATAAATGCAAATGATTAGGTTGGAAATGAAACAAAATCAGTGATTCTCAAATAATCTTACAGAGAGGAAGGGGATGTGTTTTATTAAGAAAGATTACAACAGTATTCAACATTCTGGCATTTTTTGTTTCATTTATATACCATCTTACATTCCATTTGCCCCTACTTTATTATTTGTACATTAAAATATAAAGTTTTTAACAATAAGCTTTACAGATAATAAAATAGATAAGTCTTAGCCATAAAATGTTGGCATATGGTTGCTCTAGAATAAATCACCTTTCTAACAATGTATAGAATATTTCTGACTCCCCAGGTATTTACCTCAGGCTCTTTCATAGTCAATTCTTGAAGCCCTAGAGCAAGGGTTGTTCTGAATGGTTCCTGTTAAATTAGCTTGGCCCTTCCAGGTATTTGAATGCAAATGTAGGCATGTAGATGTCAGATGTCAGTGTCTTATTTGGGGCTTAGCTTTGTAAGTTCAGTGTAACTTCTGTGAGATTTATCTGTATTGCTGCATATATCACTGGCTAAATCTTTTTTATTGCTTAATAAGATTTTTATGGAAGAAGTATACTCTCATTTGGATTTTTGTTCACCAGTTGGTTGGTATTAAGTCATTTGTACTCTATTTTTAATAAAGCTGTTGTAGACACACCTGTACAATTTTTTTGTTCACTTGTGTTAATTGCCCTTATGAAAATTAAACACCATATGATATTATTCATATGAGGAATCTAAAAATGTTAATCTTACAGAAGTTGAGAGAAGAGTTAGGCGCTACGGCACATGCCTATAACCCTAGTGACTTGGGAGGCTAAGGCAGGAGGATTGCAATTTCAGAGGCAGCCTTGGAAATTTAGTGAGATTCTGTTCTAATATAAAATAATAAAAAGGACTGGGGATGTAGCTGTATGGTCTAGTGGATACTTCATAAATATGTATTTGTGGAATGAACCTGAAACATGCTTTTAGACATTTTTCTTCTATTTAATAACTTTTTTTGGTGTTGAGGATTAAATCCAGAGACATTCTACCACTGAACTACACCCTAGCTTCTTTTATTTTTATTTGGAAACAGGGTATTTCTAAATTGCTGAAGCTGTTCTCAAACCTGTGATCCTCCTGTCTCAGGATCCCAAGTACTGGGATTACAAGCATGCTGCCACCATGCCTGGAATAAAATCATTTTAGAGATAGGAATTGTAACTATCCTTGAAGCTCCATCCCACAGACTAGAAGAATATGCTCTCAATATCCGGAGATGCTTAATAGATACTAACAGGTAGAAGGAAAATTAATTTTTGCTTTCTCACCCATGACAATTACCCGAGATTCAGACCTTAACATGTTCAACAAAGGAACTGTGTTAAGGTCAGCAACCTCACAGATATAATCTAAATAACTGACCATGTAACTTGGAGTAAAGAAGGTTTATTTTCCGACAATTTGGGGCTCGGTCCTGTAAGGCCAGGGATCACAAATCAGGGCAGGGTAATGGGAGATAGAAGGAGAGTACATGGGCTGTGCTTCTCACATCATGGAAGCCAGAAACAAGAGAAAGCAGGGAGAGGAGGAACTATATATAATCTCTAAGGCTGAAACCCCAGGGACCAACTCCTCCAGCCACACCCTACAGGCCTACTGGGTACCACCGAGGTAAATCTATTACAATAGATTTATCCACTGGTATTACAACCCTCTTGACTCAACTATATCAACCCCGAATATTAATAAATGAGCTCTTTAGGAGGCATTTTATACCTAACTATAACAAGCTGTCAGTTCTGTGCCATCAGTTCCCAACCGGCTTTTTTTCTCTCTTTATCTCATTTCACCTTTACTCTTCAAAAATGCTTTGCCAAAGTATGTTCTGACACAACCCAGTGGTGACTTTGCTTTTTCTGGTTCAGAGCATGGAGAAGTGGGAATCTGATCTTACTCAAGAAAAGAAAGTTTTCACAAAGAACACAATAATTGAACTGAGTCTTGGATGAGAATGAGTTTATATAGCTGAAGACTCCAAGGAATGTTCCAATTACAATAAAAGGCACACAGAAGTGAGCAGGGGAAAGTGTTCTCAGGTGTTCTCCCCATCAAAAGCATGCAATGGCTCAACACCTCCCCCAACAATGCTGTGGTTTATTCATTCATTCTGAAGATTCCCTAATACTTGATCCTCAAAAGAACCCAAGGAGCCATGTGTGGTGGCCCATGCCTATGATTCTCAGTAATTGGAAGGCTGAGACAGGAGGATCACAGGTTTGAGGATAGCCTCACCAACTCAGAGAGCTTCAGCAACTTACACAACCATTTAAAAAGAAAAAAGTAAAATAGGATTAGGGTTGTAGCTCAGAGGTAGTATGCCACTGAGTTCAATCCCCAGTACATACCTCCAAAAATCCAAAGTAGAGAATAATTGCCTCTAATCCTGCTCCTTGCCATTACCCCTCTTTCTTCCTGTCATTCTCTACTTTTTCTTTCACCCCCTTCTCACTGTCTTTTCTTTCGATCGCATGATTTTCTGGACTGTAATAGTATCTGTCTCATGCTAAAACCACCAAGAAAAAGAAGAAATGAAAGGCAGTGGGCACTAAAGCCATAACTTAATATAAGCAGAATCTCCAAAACCACAATGTAATAGCAATTTGAACTTCTAATTGACCACTACCTGTGTTGTGGATTAAAAAGTCAAATTCAAGTTTTCTAATATTGGCCAGGCCTGGTGGCACACATCTGTAATCCCAGTAATTCGGGATGTTGAGATGGGAGGATTGCAAATTAGAGGACACCCTTGTTAACTCAGGGAGACTCTGTTGTTTTAAAATAAAATAAAAAAGGGCTAGTGGTATATCTAAATAGTAGAATCTCTTTGTGTTCCATCCTCAGTACCACAAACCCAAACCAAAACAACTTTTCTAAAACTGCAAAACAACAAAATTAGACATCCCTTCACAGAACTTTCCTGTCTATTTGGTCCACATTCTCTTTTTATTCTATGGTTTAAGACCAACAGAAAGATTTTATATGTGGTACAGAACAATAATACCCTGATTTATCCATAAGAGACATAAATTAAGACCCCAACCAGAAGAGCCATGTGGTTCAATATTTCCATTTCTTTCAGCAACTCCTACAGTATCAAATGAGAGCTTATTCAATGCAGACATGCTGATGAAAATAAAGAAGTACAGGAGTAAGGATGAGGAGAAGAGAGAAAGAGACTGTAGGAACAAGATGGTAAGAGAGAAATATCAGGCTATTTGTTTCAATAGAGGTAATACTTCCTGGGTAGAATAATTCATTAATGATGTGACCTTGAATAATTTCCTCTATGTCTTCAAGTCTTAGCTTCCTCATCTGTAAAAGGAGGCATTGATAATATCTGTGTTTTTTGCATACAAAAGGAAATACCTTTTGTGGGAAGTGTGATGTCATTCAAGTGTTAGTTACAGGTTCTATTTCTATCACTCCTTAGCAAAAAAGGCCACTTGATGTAGTGCCTTCCTCAGAGAATATTTTACCTCCTTATTTCTCAGGCTGTAGATCAAGGGGTTCAGCATGGGAGTGACCAAGTTGTTCAGGACTTGAACAGTTGCATTAAGCCAGGGATTGGGGCTGGGCTGCAGGTAGATGAGGACCACTGGCATGAAGGAGAGAAGGATGGCAGTGAGGTGGGCGCTGCAGGTGGAGAAGGCACGGCGCCGGCCCTCAGCAGAGCGGATCTGCAGAATGGAGCAGACGATGCAGCTGTAGGAGGTGAGGATGAGGAGGAAGCAGCTGAGTGGCATGAGGCCCACGCTGACGAAGCCCACCATCTCCAGGGCCGAGGTGTCTGCACAGGCCAGCTTCAGCATCACCGGGATGTCACAGAAGTAGTAGTCCACCTCATTGGAGTCACAGTAGGGCAACTGGAAGGTAAGAGTGGTCAGAAAGATGGCCTGGATGCAGCCAAAGAATGAGGTCCCCGCCGCTAAGATGGCGCATGCTCGGTGGCTCATGATGATGGAGTAGCGTAAAGGGAGACAGATGGCAACGAAGCGATCGTAGGCCATCACCGTGTACAGGAAACACTCGGTGCAGCCCAGGAAATGGTAGAAGAACAGCTGGGACACGCAGCCTGCATAGGAGATGGCTCTGCTGTTCCCAGAGAGGTAGAATAGCATCTTGGGAGAACTCACAGACGGGAAGAATATGTCAAAGATGGACAGCTTGCACAGGAAGAAGTACATGGGAGTGTGCAGCCGAGTGGAGGAGACAATCGCCAGCAAGATGAGCAGGTTCCCCATGAGGGTGAAGATGTAAAAGGACAAGAACAGGACAAAGAGCGTGGTCTCCAGGCCCTCTGTGTGCGGGATGCCCAGCAGGATAAACTCAGTCACCACCGAGCGATTCTTCATTTTTGTCAGAGTACCGGACTTCAGAACCTAGGACTCCAAAGTGTAAACACTGATATCAAACTAAGATCACTCATGGATAAGTTGGTTTTGTGTTTTAATAATCTACATTCAACCTTATCATATAGGAGCAAATCTACATAAAAACAAGAGAATAATAAAAGCTGTTGACTGTAATCTGGAACTTTTTATTTTGCCCACATTGCATTAACATAACCAGTCTATTTTTTCTCAGATTACAATGAAAACACCTAAGACAAAAATAACAGAAATAACTTTTCTAAGAACTATATATATCTATGTGACCTTGGCTTAGTTAAACCTTTCTCATACACCAAAAATACAATCTAAACATTTTAAAAAGGAAAAAATAAGGTTTCTTAAAAATTTTTCTATGTTATGATCATTTAAATAGCAAATGAATTAAAAACTCTTATGGACTACTAGTGACTAAAGAGAAAGAACAATGAAATGCAATGAGAAATTCTGGGTGTGATCCTAGCACCAAAGCCAAGATATTAGTTGTCAAAATGGTGAAGTTAAAATAAGATTTTTAGTTATTAGCAACATAGCAGTGTTAATTTTCTGACTCTACTAAAATAACTGAAGTTATGTAAAATATTATTTTTAAGGATGCTGAGTACTGGCTATATGGAAAGTTTCTATAGTACTTTTGAAATTTTTAAGTCTAAAATTGATTCAAAATTAAAGCTTAAAAAATGAAAACCCACAAGAATTGCTTACAAGGAAATTAAAGGACAACTTACACTGAGAAAATATTTACAAGTTGTGGTAGCAACTGCTTTTAACCCTAGTACTTGGAAGGCTGAGGCAGGATGATTGCAAGTTTAAAGTCAGCCTTGGTAACTCAGTGGGACCCCCTGTTTTCAAATAAAAAAATAATAAAAGCTGAGGCTGTAGTTAAGAGGCATAATGCTTCTGGGTTCAATTCCTAGTACCAAAAAAAAAAAAAATCTAGCATATTTTTTAAAAGTCATTAAAAAATTTCCCCCCTCAAGAAAATATCAAATAATTTTAACATATTTTATCAAAAATATGTTCAGTGAACGAAGGGGCAGCGTGCCAAAGAAAAGAGAGAAAAAACATTAACACTCACATTGCCCACAGAGACATGGCAGAATTTCCTGCAGTATTTCTGTAAGACATAACCCAAGTCACATCCTCTGGCTCTCAAGAGGGTCCAGCCTCAGGAGCTGAGATTCAGTGTTAGGACAAGGCATACAGACTTGAGCACAGAAGTTCCCTCTGGATCACTGCCTTGGGATTCCCTTGGGGATTTCTTGTGACTCAGTCATTGGTACCACTGAGGGAGTAATTTAAATTAACCACATTACCATCCAAATAAAATAATGGTGAGATGTTTTGAATTGTGAAACTCCTCCATCCCTTTTCATTCTGCTCATCTGGAGAACAGACTTTCTCTCTCTCTCTCTCCCTCTCTCTCTCTCTCTCTCTCTCTCTGGGATTGAAGCCAGGGGCATTTTACCTCTAAGCTACACCCCCCAGCCCTGTTATTTTTCTTTATTTTTTTGAAACAGGGTCTCACTGAGTTGCCAAATGCTGGGATCAAAAGCATACGCCACCACACCCAGCTCTGATTACTTCTTTTCAGGCTCACATGTTCTTTTGTTTGTTTTTTTTGTTTGTTTGTTTGTTTTGTTTTGTTATACTGGGATTAGAACCCAGGGGCATTCTATCTCCGAGCTACAACCCTAGCTCTATTCTTTTCTATTCTTTATTTTGAAACATGGTCTCACTGAGTTTCAAGGAACCTCTCTAAGTAGCTGAGGCTGTCTGCAAACCATGATCTTCCTGTCTCAGCCTTCTGAATGCTGGGATTACAAATGAGGGGCACCACACCTGGTGAGGCTCACATTTTTAAGTGTTTGAATGTGCTAACATTGTGCCACTTCCACTTTAAGTATATAAACATTTCAGGTATTAGATATCTGCAAAGAGCATCATTATTTAAGACAAGTTTTAATAAATAATCAACTGAGTATCTTATGTGTCCTTCTAGCAAATATACCTTGAAAGCAACTCTAATAAGCTAAACACATTTGAAGAAAGATTATAGTCTATGGCCATACCACTCTGAATGCACCCAATCTACTCTAGTCTGAAAGATTATAAATTGGTAAAGTGGCTTTAAATATCCCATTAATAAACAATTAATTATAAATGGCAATATCAATTGAAATCTTACAAGATACTGTGATACACACACAATATATATATATATATATATATATATATATATATATATATATATATATATATATATATATTCAGTAGTTTCTTTGTTTAATGAATTCTCAAAATAACCTTCTTCAGTAGGAGAGAAAACTAAGGCCTGGAGAGATTCAATGACTTGGTTGGAGGGTTTGGTAAGTGACTAATCCGAGATGAAAAACAGTTCTGATTCCAGAGCCAATGCTTCTTTACCCTTCTGCTGTGAGGGCTTTCATGCGGGTTTTGTTTAGAGGAGCAGAGACATGACAGTTGACTGGAATACTAGAAAAGCTGTTGTGTAGGCTTACTGTGTGCTTTTCCATGGCAAATATAAAGCAAAGAGAGAAAAAGGTATGGAAATGATAATAGCTTAGATTTCATTTCAAAAGAAAGGAAGGATAAAAAAAAAGAAGGGAGGGAGGAAAAAGGGGAGGATGAAATGAAAGAAGGAAGGAAGGAGAGAGCAAGGGAGGCAGGAGGGAAAGAGGAAGGAAGAAAAATAGAGCAAATATTGGTGAAATCACTGGGAGCTGCTCTGTGCCCATTAAAAGTCTTTCATGAAAGTAAGGAGATCCCTGATTAGAATATGAAATTATCACACATTTATCCTTATATCACTTATAACTGACTTTTTGATTTTATTATATAGGCCAGCTCTTTTGAGGTCATATGACTGAGCAGGCACAATGTTTGACTTACTTTTGGGAGCTTTACCCACTTTTAAAAATGTTGAGAATTATGCATCTTGGTGTTGTGGTTCATGTCTTACAATCCCAGTACTTGGGAAGCTGAGACAGGAGGATCACAGGTTTGAGACCAGCCTTAGCAAGTTAGTGAGATTCTCGGCAACTTAGCAGAGACAGTGTTTCAAAATAAGATATAAAAGGGCTGGAAGTATAGCTCCAAGGTAGAATGCCCCTGGATTCACTCCCCAGTAGCACAAAAACTTATTAAGAGTTATGATTATAGTTCTAAGTAGTTAAAATAATAATTCAATACAATTTTGTTGCATCCTGAGAGAGGAGAAGCACACACCCTGGGTAGTATCAGAATGCCGGTGCAGAAGAATCCCTTGGGGTTGTACATGCTCCTAAGAATGCTGTCGTGTATGCACTATAGTTAAAACCCAAACAAAATACAGGCGTTATGTTGAAGACGAGTCAGTCTAGGCATTGTCCCAAATGCTTTACATACATTAAATTTTCTAGTCCTTACCACGATTCTGAGAGAGGCAATGTTCACTCCCATTTTACCTTAGGGAGTTGAGTTTTACACCTAGAAGGGTAGAAATAAATTTTTGAGTGTGATCAATTTTGAATTCCTGATATTCATTAATAAACAATGATAACTTTAATACTATTCTAATGTTGCCTTATTTTTATAATTTTATACTTTCCTCAATAATTCCACAAACTCTCTGTAAGGCCCTGATAGTTAACTCCACTTTTCAGAGGAAGACATTAAAGTCCAAACTTTTTTAAAAGTAAAAAAGTCATACCCAAGTCTTTTGACTCCAAGCATCATGCTCATTCTACTTCTCCTTCACTACCTCCTAGTGACTTGATACAGAGAGCAACTGCCCTGTGTGAGAAAGTCACTCACAGATCTATTCTCCAGATTTGGAGAAGTCCTCTTGGCTTTCTTGCAATCTTTAGCTATCTTTATCTACATTTTTATGAATGGTGTATGACACCAGATTATAGCCCAGGAGAGGGACACAAATCCCTCAAGAACATATTATGTTGCAGTCAACAGGTTCCAGAGCTACAGGGAAATTTCACAAGCTGAAAATGATCCCCAAGAGTACACCTCAGATTATGTTGAAACACAAAGAACATTTGCAAAATTTGCTTCAGTAAAAATAACATCCCACATCTCTAACTTTTGCTTCTGAGCTCAATATTCAGTAAGCTTTCAGACTGTTCTTGCCCCACACAACTAGCCTGAAATGACTCACCCATGGAGATAAATTCCACCTCTTCAAAGGGGAGGTGAAGTTTTACTTTTCTTAAGACCATTCAATTATAATAACACAAAAACTCATATAAAATATGTATTCATATACTATTTGTGTGAGTGGGTATTGAAGAGGGGTTAGAAGATTATTATCTTCTCAAAGAATTCAAAGAGGAAACAATAACCCTGGCTCACTGAACCCAAATGCCACAAAGATTGATTAAGTGAATGTAGGACTGAAGGGAAAGATACACTGAATCATATGTTCATATGAACAAAGGTTCAAGAACTCACATCAAAGTGTGTTCTCGAGGTGCTGTTTGCAGGATTCGGGGCTCATATATTGAGGTACTTGTAAAGTGGCTCTGTGAATGTTTACTCATATTTCTGGGTACTTTCTAAGACATAATTAAGTGGATGACATAATTCCGAGAATGGTTACTCTGATTACTGGCCTAGCACATGGAGCATTTATACACATCCACCTAGTCCTATTGGGTAAGTGTTGCCCTATAAAGAAAGGACTCTTCTGAATTTTTGGTTGGTAAGAGCAGAGATGGAGAAAGCCTCAGAATAAGGGTAAAAAGAAATGGTGGACTTTATTCCTCTGAGAATGAGGACAAGACTGCCCTCCCTCACCACCTCTGCTCAATATCACACCCGGGGGGGGGGGGACGACATACCATCCAGCAGTCCCAGTGCTGGATGTATTACTGAAGAAGTAGCAACCAGCATGTTAAAGAGACATCTGCACTCACGTGTTTACTGCAGCATTAATCACACTAGCCAAGATGTGAAATCAGCAGATTAATGGATCCACCAACAGATGAGTGGATTCAGAAAATGTGGTATGGAGACACAATTGAATACTATTCCCCTTAAAGAATAAGGAAATCAGCTGGACACTGTGGCATATGTTGGTAGTCCCCACACTTGAGAGGCTGAGATGGGAAGATCAGTTTTGGCAATTTAGTGAGACCTCAGCAACTTAGCAAGACTCTGTTTCAAAATTAAAAAAAAATAAGGTTAGGGGTATAATTTAGAGGTAAAATGGCTGTGGATTCAATACCTAGTATCAGAAACAAAAAAACAAAAAACAGGAAATCTTGGTATTTGTAACAGTCTGGCTAACCGGGAGAACATTATCCTAAGGGAAATAATCTAGGAAGAGAAAGACAAGTACTCTGTGATTTCATTTATATATACTATCTAAAAATTCAGATTTATAAACATAGAAAGTAGATGTATGGTTAACAGGGGCTCTGAGGGCAATTGGACATTGATCAGAGAATCCAAAATCATTCCGTCCAGTAAAAATGTGCAGTATAATTATTCTAGTTAACAGCAACATATCATATAGTTGAACATAAAGAAAATAGATTTTAAGTTTCTTCATCACAAACACGATATGCATGTGAGACACTGACTAGATTATTTAGCCATTTTACAATGAAAACATATATTAAAATATGTTTATACCATAAATATACAAAATTTTTAATTTTTAATTGAAATAAAACCTAAGAAATAAATATAGACCACAGTTAATAATACTACAACAATAATAGTAAGATGTAAGTAAAATAGTAAGATGCAAATAAAAGGGAATAATAGAGACAACTGAGTACGGAAATTTTGTAGTATCATTAAAATTTTTTTAATGAAGGAAACACTTCCATTGAATTTATGCACATATATGAAGTTAATAATGCCAATCATAATATCATGTATGAGGAAGAGGAGGGAGGTAGGAGCTCAGGGAAAGCCCACGAAGTGCTGTGTGCATGTATGTCTTTATCACTCGGAACTACATTATGATGTGAGACTACAGTGCACCAACAAAAGTATTTTAATAAAAGAAAAATTAAATAATTTAAAACTGTCCTAAAATAAAGTTGACTTTAAAACATGAAAAGGACATAGTGCATACTCAGAGTAGAATGTTGTCAATTCAAGGCCAGTTTGAGCTTACAGAGAACTAACAAGTGTACATGAGAATGAAATTAGAGGCAACCAGAGGGTGTGAAGTGGATATTGAAGATGTCTGTTATGATTATCATTCAGTGTACTTGAGTCCCTGTACACTGGGACTAAGTGTTTGTACATTCTAACATGTACTTAGGGCCTGAAAATGTCTACTGGACAAGCACAAGGAAAATAAAAACTTGGCCTTCATTTTGCATCTTTTACTCTGAGCCACCTTTAATTGTAGGAACATGTCTGATTGATAAACAATTTGTGATGAGTCCAAGTTACTCCCACCTCAAACAACAGCAACTTTCTTATCCCAGACAAAACCTTATCAACCAATTCTGAGATAATGACCAACCAGATCACAGTCTGACCAAAACTGTGTAATTTTGTTTATTTCTGGGCCCCTTTGTCTATATAATCTAGAAGCTCATGTCAATTCGCCTGAAGACAGAGCTAAGGATGTGGGTGCTCTTCTCTTCCTGCTGCAACTACAATTAGCACTCTTTTCCTGTTTCTTACCATTATTTTTTTCTGTTTGGTTTATGGAGCAACTGGCAGGACATGATTAGTTCAGACTTTGGGACTCTAGTGACAACTACTGTGTCCCATTGGAGGATAAGTCACTCAAGCAAGTGGATGAAAATGAAAACACCCAGGCACCATGAAAGTTCCATAAACAGTAGATGCTTAGATGAAACGAAGGCAGCATCTGAAGCAAAAAAAGAGGGGTGGTGTGAGGGTGGTTATTTGGAGCTTCAAAGATGTATTCTCTGAAAAATGACATTTAAGATTCTTATAACCTTTAAAGTGTACTTTTCTAGGTCCCATTTTGACACAGTTTTTGTTGGTTCTCTGGAGATATGCTTGTAATAATAAGTAGGTCAAAATTTTGTTTAGAGAATTATTTAACTGAACTTAAGTGAAATAAATGGATTTACACTAGAAGGTTTGGTTTGGGAGAGAGAGAGAGAGAGAGAGAGAGAGAGAGAGAGAGAGAGAGAGAGAGAGTGTTTGAGTGTTTTACTGGAGATTGAACCCTGGAGTTTTGAGGTACAACCCAGGTCATATTATTTTTTATTTTGAAAGTGTTTCACTAACTTTCTAAGACTGGCCTTAAACCTGGGATCTGGTAGGAAACATACTAAGTATTGTATACATGTATATTCCTATCATCCTATACCTTAGTATGATGTATAATTATAATGTACCACTAAAATAGAGTTTGTTAATCACTGCTATCACTGCTGGCAGATGGACTTTTTGTTATGTTAAGGATTATACTTTATCAAACATATGGAAGAAAGTGGAAAAGGTAATGGAGATAGCATTGATGGCCTATGCATTCATGTCATGTATTTCTTCTGATTTGCTTCTGACTGCTACTATGAAAAAAAACCTTAAAAGCCAACACCATTAAAAAGGCCATGAGAGCCAGGCATGGCGGCACACACTTGTAATCTCCATGCTTGGGAGGCAGAGACAGGAGGATCACAAAGCCAGCCATGCTGGCTTAGAAGACCCTGTTTCCAAATAAAAAGCATAAAATAGGCCTGGGAGTGTATCCTGGAGGTAGAAGGGTTTTCAGGATCCCCAATACCACCAAAAAAAAAAAAGGCCATGGGAAAAGTAATAATGCCCATATCACCCCACTAAACAAACAGAAATGATGACAGATTGTCCAAAATGAAATAGATCAGCTCGTACAATGTGATATCCAAAGACTTGGATGTAATTAATATCTTTCATGTTATTTCTTTTCACAAGAATTTTCTTCTCCTCAGCATTTTCTTCAGGGCAACACTGACATCCTTATTCCTCAGGCTGTAGATCAGGGGGTTCAGCATGGGAACAACGATAGTATAAAACACAGAGGACACTTTTCCTTGGTCCATGGAGCTGACTGATGAGGGCTGCAGGTACATGAATGCAGCAGAACCAAAGAAGACAGCGACGGCCGAGATGTGGGAGCTGCAGGTGCTGAAGGCTTTGGACCTGCCCTCAGTGGAGCGAATGCGCAGGATGCTGGCCAGGATGAAGATGTAAGAGCCAAGGATGGTTAGGGTTGGGGCGAGGATATTGATTCCGCTAAAGATTAGAATCAGCAATTCATTGACATAGGTGCTAGAGCAGGAGAGCTTTAAGATAGAAATTAGATCACAGAAGTAATGGTTGATCACATCCAGCTTGCAGAAGTGAACCCTAATCATGCAGCCCGTATGAACTGATGCACAAGCCACAGCTATAACATACACCCCTAAAATCAGGGAAAAGCAGGTCTCATGGGACATGATGGCATGGTAAAGTAAGGGCCTACTAATGGCGACATAGCGGTCATACGCCATTGCAGCCAACATGTAACACTCCGCAATAGCAAAGACGAGGAAGAAGTAGAGCTGAGTCATGCATTCAGGGTAGGAGATGATGTTCTTCTCCACCACAAAGTTCACCAGCATTTTAGGAGTAATGACAGTGGAATGACAGAAGTCAATGAAGGACAGACTGCTTAGGAGATAGTACATGGGGGTGTGCAGGTGAGAGCTGAGCCCAATCAGTGTGATCATGCCCAGGTTCCCCACCACGGTGAGCACATAGATTCCCAGGAAGAGTAGGAAGAGGGGCAGCTGGAGCTCTGGCTTCTGTGAGAGCCCAGCCAGGATGAAATCAGTCACTGTGGAATGATTTCCTGCTTCCATGTTCTCTGTTGAGCCTTTGATGGGCAAAGAAAAACATAATTGTTAGAGTTGATGATATTCTCCTTGAGAGGAGAGGACACCCTTTCTTTCTGTATGATCATTTCACTCTGAATCTATTTATTTAAGTGACATTTGCCTCAATTTAATATTTATTTTCTTCTCAAATGTAATAATGATTCTACATAAAAATATACTTATCATATTTGGAAACCTTGAACATGGCTCTTTCCAGTTTGAAGATTTTAATGACTTTCAAGAAAATATTCCTAGGTTGAGACTCAGAAACTCTTATATTTACAGAAGGCAATGTTAACTGAACATACATGGCTGAGCAGCAATTTGAAGCAAGCAGCAAAGTCTGAGGGCACCAACTCTTAATAACCTGAAACCAATTTCTGGCAAGAGTGAACAAGAAATCTTCTTGCCAAACTTTTCAGTTTTTTAGATGGTGGTAGGATTAAGGATTTCTGTGTAAAATCTTCAGATTCTCAAGTCTTATTGAGCTGGAGCAATGTGTGCAATGGTGACTGTGCACATCACTAGGGAGCGGCCCACAGCTCTTTTGTGATAGTTGGGTCAACTCTGCCTTCCGTTGAAGGAAGCAGAAAGGAAGCTGGCTACATGGCCAGGTTTTAATGTCAGCAGGCCCATGTTCATATTGTGACTTCACCATTTACTGACACCTTTGCATAAGTAAAGAGATGTATATGTTATGACTTTCAAATCTGTAAGAGAGAACAATATTTACCTCATAATAAAACTGGCTGACACTTATCAATCAAAAAGTGAGCATGAATAAGAATTCCGTTAATATCCGTTTAAATTCTACTAATTGGAAAATAAGTGATAATTACTGATTTCAAATTACAGAAACAGAAATTTCGATTTTTTTAAATATCCATGAATGTTTTTTCTTTCTTTTTTTTGTGGTACTAGAGATGGAATCCAGAGGCATTCTACTTTCTAGCTACCCCTCAGCTCTATTTTTTATTATTCATTCTCCCCCCCCTGAGGATGGAACCCAGGGACATTCAACCTCCAAGCTACACCCCTTGCCCTACTTTTTTTTTATTCTCTATTTTGAAACCGTCTCACTGAGTTGCACAGGCCTCACTAAGTAGCTGAGGCTGTCCACGAACCGCGATCCTCCAGTTTCAGCCTCCCGAATGCTGGGATTACAAGCATGCGCCACCATGCCTGGCTTTTTTATTATTCTTTATTTTGAAACAGAATCTCACTGAATTGCAAAGGGCCTCACTATATAGCTGAGGCTGTCTGCCATAAACCTCAATCCTCCTGTCTCAGCCTTTTGAATGCTGGGATTACAAGTGTGTACTACCGGGCTAACATCTATGAATTAGAAGGAAGTACAAAGCAGAGATAATAAATCAGAAAACAGAATTACTAATTTGGTTCCCTTTCCTATTAAATAGTGAATAATTTAACTATCACACACAACAAAGTAAAATTACAAGTGGATTGGATTTTAATTATAAAAATATAAAATATGAATAATCAGAACAATTCTAACACATTTTTACAACAAAATTAAACTGAAATTAATCAGATATGAACATAAAAGCTAAACTATAAAGCATTTGGAAAAACAAAATCACAAAAAATAATCTTTATAATCATAGAGTTTAAGATTCTTAGAATATAAATGCACAAAAATAAAAAAGAAAGAAAACCTCATAAATAAAATTTCAATTATTTTTATCAACATTAAAAATAAAATTACAAAAACCATTAAGAAAATGAAAATCTAGGTAATACACATTTCTGAAAATGGTATTTTATTTAAACATGTAAAACATATAATTTTTACAATAAAACAACAAAATTTAAAAAGTTAGTGTGCTATTTGAACAAATATTTTATAGAAAAAGATACATAAAAGGATATGAAAATAGATCCAATGACCTTTGTCATCAAGAAATAAAAATTAACACTATAAAGAAAAACCACTACAAATTTATGTTGGAATGAAAAAAGATAAAACAAAATAAAACCACCAGGAGATATGAAGGGTTGGTGAGGACCAGTTATGCTTGTCACACAAAGTTGGCATAGAGAGTAAAAATCATTCAACCATTTTGGAAAACAGTTGGGCAATTTTTCTTTTAAGCATAAACATATATTGGCTATATAATACTACATTTCTGCTTCTCAGTATTTGCCCAGGAATTATGTAAACAATTGTCTACACAGAGACTGGTGCAAAAATGTGCTTGGAAGGTTTGTTCATAACAATTCAAAATTAGAAATCTCTCAAATGTTCTTTAAGGATGAATTGATGTTTGTCTAGTATTCACGATGCCCTGGATCCAATCCCTAGTACCAAACAGCAACAACAAATGTAGAGTATACGGTGATTTCTGTTTTTTTCATTCTTGAAATCAGTCAGTTAGGGTTCTTATATTTTTGTCATGATCCAAGTTTTGGATTTTATTTTATTTTTTAAATTTTTTATTGGTGCACTGTATTCATACATCATAATGGGTATATAAAAGACTTGCGTAGACATACATGCACACATCACCCAGTTAGCCCCTACCCAACCCCCACCCCATTCCCTCCCCATCCCTCCTTCCCATGCTTGGCTTAGTAGTTGACAACTAATATTATAGCAATTTATCCAAAATTAACAATGATAATCTCACATAACAGATTCATTTGTCTGATATCAAGCTTTTGATCACTTAGAGATAACATTTCAATATTTCTTTTTGTTTTCTTTCTTACCAGAGGTTTTTTTCTTTTTTATGAGTTATGTTTATATGTTTATTTTATTTAAATTATTCAATATTGATTGTTTTATTTCCTATATTTCTGTAATATTATTTCTTTTCTTTTCTTCTCTCTCTCTCTTTTTTTTTTTTTTTTTTTTTTTTTGGTGGTACTGGGTTCCTGGAAGCCCTTCTACCTCCGGGCTACACTCCCAGGCCTATTTTTTATATTTTTTTATTTGGAAACAGGGTATCCTAAGCCAGCGCGTGTGGCTGGCTTCGAACCTGCGTGATGCTCCTGTCTCGCCTCCCAAGCGCGGGGATTACAAGCGTGCGCCACCACTCCCAGCCTTATTTCTTATTCTTTAACTAACCTCTTTTAAATGCAAGCTTGAGTCAATCTTCAACTTTTATTCACTTCTGATATAAACCTGTAAATTATGATTTTCCCCAAAATATTTACTCTAGTGCATCTCAAAAATTTTAATATATCAAACTTATTATTTAATTCACTTTTAAATATCACTTCACATTTTAATATTTCATTTTTCATTGTCTCATGGGATATGTAGACATTAATTATTTTCAGATATTGAGGTTTTGTCGGGGCCCACTCGGCAGGACCGAGGTGGCACCCAGGCTTGTTGCCAGTGTGGACTCAAGATGGCGCCTGGGCTTGCAGCCAAGTCACGAGGCTCACGAGGCTGGCGGTGCCCTGAGCCTGCGCAGTGAGCCCTATCAGGCGCCTTACGGATAATTAGTGACACAACGCCTCGTGCTACCACCTGCCCGCCCAGGAGAAGGTTAAAAAGCGCGCATGCCCTAGCGGGAGGAAGGAGAAGGAAGGAGAAGGAGCTAAGAGGGTTGGTGGACAGGAAGAGCAGTTTCTTGGCGGACTGCTCTGGGCTCCGAGCTGGGACGGACATGTTCACAAAGCCACCATTGTGACCGGTGTGTGCTGCAGCAGAGACGTAGAGTGCCAGAAGGAGGGTTGGTGGAGTGATGAGGGAGAGGATAGAAGACTGATGTTGTTTTTACCTGAGAGGGCGTTGAGAGAGCATTAAAGAGGAATGGTAACTGTACAAGAACCTGGGGTAATAAAACTGCTTGAGGAAGATCGTGTAAGAGTCGTCACTGCGCACGACAAATGGTGGCCCGTACGGGGAACTTCGCTTTGATCAGAACCTCGGCAGTCCCGGGCAGCCGGCTGGTAAGTACTCCTTTGACTCCGAAAAGGGAGGAGGAGGCTCCATTAAGGAGGATATTTTTTAGTATTTTCCCCGATCAAAGGGGGCTCCATTAAGGAGGATATTTTCCCCGATCAAAGGGGGCTCCATTAAGGAGGATATTTAGTAAATAAGGCTCGCGGATAAGCGAGGCTCGCAGAAAAGCGAGGGACAGCGCTGTATTTTCCCCGATCAAAGGGGGCTCCATTAAGGAGGATATTTTCCCCGATCAAAGGGGGCTCCATTAAGGAGGATATTTAGTAAATAAGGCTCGCGGATAAGCGAGGCTCGCGGAAAAGCGAGGGACAGCGCTGTATTTTCCCCGATCAAAGGGGGCTCCATTAAGGAGGATATTTAGTAAATAAGGCTCGCGGATAAGCGAGGCTCGCGGAAAAGCGAGGGACAGCGCTGTATTTTCCCCGATCAAAGGGGGCTCCATTAAGGAGGATATTTTCCCCGATCAAAGGGGGCTCCATTAAGGAGGATATTTAGTAAATAAGGCTCGCGGATAAGCGAGGCTCGCGGAAAAGCGAGGGACAGCGCTGTATTTTCCCCGATCAAAGGGGGCTCCATTAAGGAGGATATTTTCCCCGATCAAAGGGGGCTCCATTAAGGAGGATATTTTTTAGTGTAAGCAAGTTAGAGAATCGGGCTGGTCCTGATTCGACTCCCTCTCCTAATCCGCCACCATAGATGGAAGACACCTGAGGTTAGTTGGAAAAGGCGCCTAATGTGTAAAGGATAGGTCAGAAGATTAGTTCCTAACGTAAGAGTTGTAAGCTGCTGCTCGGTACCGTAGAGATGAGTTGTTTTCTTTAAGATCTTTGGGGAATTATTTCTACTTTCCCTCTTCCTTTACCTTGGTTAATGATAGTTTAGGTTGTTTTATTGATACCTGTTTTCTGACTTTCTGCTATGCTTCTATGCATCCTTGGAGACTTTGGAATTTCTGCTCTTATTGCTGTAATTGTGGCCTCTGTGGCCGTGGCAGTTATTGCAGCCACTATGAATGCTCTATCCTCACATGTGGCTGCTGGCATGGCTCAGCAAGCTCAATTATCTGGACTATATGTATAACGTATGTGCAGTATCAGAATTTCTCCCATGCAGGCAATTTGTTTCGTCAATTAAGCAAGACGCTTCTAGGAACTTGGAGCCGTGAATTTGAACACACCATGATTGAGCTACGAGCGTCCATCGCTGCAATTAATCCTACCCGCGTAGAAGTCGCTGCAGTACAACAATGGATGGACTTGATACATGGAACATTGGGTTTTTTAAAAGACTGGGGTGGCATGGCGTTCTGGGCATTCTTGCTGGTGGTAGCATGATGTTTCATGGTTGGATATATCAGGCGAACTCGACAACGCGCACTGCAACCACAGCGCATATTGGTGCAAGCTCTGGCAGCCCTAGAAGCTGGCTTATCTCCCCATGTACGGCTCAGTATGCTGGATCGGTAGTCAGTGACGGGTAAGATCGTCCCCGGGACCTTTCAACCTAAGACAGGGAAATAATCATGCTATTGTTCTCCCAATGACGGGTAAGAATGGTCCTTGAGGGTCGGCAACCTAAGACAGGCACGATCCCGAGCCTTATTTTAATAAAACAAAAAGGGAGATATGTCGGGGCCCACTCGGCAGGACCGAGGTGGCACCCAGGCTTGTTGCCAGTGTGGACTCAAGATGGCGCCTGGGCTTGCAGCCAAGTCACGAGGCTCACGAGGCTGGCGGTGCCCTGAGCCTGCGCAGTGAGCCCTATCAGGCGCCTTACGGATAATTAGTGACGCAACGCCTTGTGCTACCACCTGCCCGCCCAGGAGAAGGTTAAAAAGCGCGCATGCCCTAGCGGGAGGAAGGAGAAGGAAGGAGAAGGAGCTAAGAGGGTTGGTGGACAGGAAGAGCAGTTTCTTGGCGGACTGCTCTGGGCTCCGAGCTGGGACGGACATGTTCACAAAGCCACCATTGTGACCGGTGTGTGCTGCAGCAGAGACGTAGAGTGCCAGAAGGAGGGTTGGTGGAGTGATGAGGGAGAGGATAGAAGACTGATGTTGTTTTTACCTGAGAGGGCGTTGAGAGAGCATTAAAGAGGAACTGTACAAGAACCTGGGGTAATAAAACTGCTTGAGGAAGATCGTGTAAGAGTCGTCACTGCGCACGACAAGGTTTTATTTATTTCTTTTTTAAATGTCTGTCTTAATTTCATTGTGGTCACTGAACATACTTTAAATTATATGTGACTGTAAATTGCTGAAATTTTCTTTATAATACAGAATATGGACAGTTTTATAAACATTCCTAGTAAATTTTTTTTGTGTGTATTGGGGTTACTGAAAGTTGAACCCAGAGGTGTTTTACCTCTGAGCTACACCACAGCCCTATTTTTTTTTAATTTTTTTTTTTTTTTTTTTTGGTGGTACTGGGGTTCCTGGAAGCCCTTCTATCTCCGGGCTACACTCCCAGACCTATTTTTACATTTTCATTTTTGGAAACAGGGTCTCCTAAAGCCAGCGCGCGCGGCTGGCTTCGAACCTGCGCGATCCTCCTGTCTCCGCCTCCCAAGCGCGGGAATTACAAGCGTGCGCCACCACGCCCGGCTTTTTTTTTAATTTTGAAATGGGGTCTTGCTAAGTTGCTGAGGGCCTCTCTACTTTGCTGAGGTTGGCCTTGAACCTCAGATCCTCCTGTCTTGGTCTCCAAGGACTGGGATTATAGATGAATACCACCATGCCTAGTTTCACAGTAAATTTTAAAAGAACATGTTTTCTGTTTGTAAAGGCACATAATATTTTGATTATATCCAATTCACTTATGATACTGTTGAGATATTTCATATGCATAGTGAAATTTTTGTCTGCTCTTCTAATAGTTGTTGAGAGAAGTATGTTATTGTCTCTCACTAAAATTATATTTTCTTTTTCCCTTTAATTGTTCAAATATTTCATCAAATCCTTAATAACTATGGAATAGGCCATTTTTATTTAATAGTGTATCTTGTTTAACATACTTTACTGATATTAGCATATCATAAACTTTATTTTTGATTAATTTTTATAAATCAGATATTCACCATTCTTTTCTATATTCTTATATTAAAATGTCTCTTTGGAAAGAAGCTATAAATGAAATAAAAACTTAAAATAGTGTCATATAAAATAACAATAAGTTAGTATTAAGTACTTAATAATGTATCTAACAGCATGTGTGCTTATCATCAAATACCTAAGAATGTATCTCACAAGATACAAAAAATGCTTATACATTGAGTCTTTTAAGTGATATTGATAGAAATTTGAGAAACTCTTAGTTAGAAGAGGGATCTACCATTTTCATAGATTCCCTTATTGTAAAGATAATAATTGTCTCCAGCTTACAAAAGAGGTTCAGCATAATCCAGTTCCAGGGTATGTCATATAAGAAAATAATACCTCAAGATATAGGTAAAGCCCCCAAATGATCATTTAGCTAATTCTTTTCACCTTTCAGAATTTATGGAAAATAGTTGGGCTCAATATTATTGGAGAATCCAGATGTTGATTTTCCAATGGTTGCAAACATTGGACTCTAGAAATGCAAGATAAATGTTGGACTGTGCTTCATATTCAAAACCCTTTCTCCTTGAATTGTCTCCACTTAACATCCATCTACAGGATCAGTAAGTAATATCTCTCTAGCACCCTGCTTGTCTCAATTCAGAGAATTTTATGTCAAAATGAGATTTCAGTTCATCTTTATCCATATAGGCAGATGGCATAGGCTCTTATGATTGTGGGTAAGACACAGTATGGGATGGGTTGCTTTATAGTTAGATGTGTAATATTTTTAAGCACAAAAACTGTATTAATTAAGGAATTTCTCAGAGAGGTTGATCATCAGAATCACCAAGGGAGATCAAAGTATTAATAAAAATGATAAATATAAAAATGTAAGCCTGTGTACAAGTAAAAACATGAGTTCTTTAATCACCTTCCTGTTCTCTTGGCCCTCTTCTCCAGAAATGAGTAATCTCTGTAGATTAGCTTAAGGACATTGTGTTTCTTGTTCTCTTGAAGGTTACTTTTATAGCTCTAAATAAAGGGCTTATCTTGGTATTTCTAGAATTAACAACTTTGAATAGCATATCTATTTTCCACACTAGTGAGATTACATTAGTTAAATGAGTACAATCCTTCCTTTCCCATTCTAATATAGAATATCTTAATAGGTATATCTTATTTCATGAGTTTTCTTAGTAGCTCTTCGAACAGTGCAAAAATTCTCAAAGATCCACTCATCAACTTTAAAAATCCTCTTAAGACACATAGATTCTGGCTGTTTTATTGCTTTAATATAAATTTTCTACTTCTATACCAGACTTAGTAATTAAATCAGAATCTCAGAGGATGAGGCCTGGAAATTTTTGACTCTCCAAAAATAAAATAAAATGGATAGAACCAGAGAATATGAGATAAGATTAGTCAGACTCAGAAAGTCAGGGTTTATATATTTTCTTTCTTATATAGAAACTAGCTGGGCATGGTGGCACACGTTTGTAATCCCAGCACTTGGGAGGCTGGGACAGGAGGATCACAGAGGTTCAAAAGCCAGCCTCTGCTACTTACTGAGGCTCCCAGCAACTTAGTGAGACCCTTTTTCCTAATAAAGTATAAAATAGGTCTGGGAGTATAGCCCAGAGGTAGAAAAATCCCTGGGTTTCACTCTCAGGACCAAAAAAAAAAAAAAAAAAAAAAAAGAATCTTATGTAGAAGCTAGAGAGAAATTGGGAATCAAAAGGGACTTCAGATCAATGAGGAGAAAGACCAGTGGAATCATTGGAAGGGGTTATGATGAGAGGTAAAGGAGAGGAGTGCTTTGATGAAACAAATAATTCAAGTAACGCCAAATATGTATATGAAGTTATCAATCAAAACTGCAATAATATGCACAGAGAGGGGAAGGAAGTGGAATGGGAACTGGAGCAGAATTACCAGGTGCTATGTATGTATATGTCTATCACTCTGAGCCTCATTATAATGTATAATTGCAAGGCACCCATAAAAGTACATTAAATAGAATAAATATAACTATTAAAACTATCAAATAAACTATTATGAGTAGCTGGGATTGGAAAAATAGTTGAATCAAATAAGTTCAAGTTCATCAAGGAAAATATTTACTAATTCCAAAACTCAATTTAAGGGATTGTTTTCACATATAAGATGTCTGGTCTGAGCTTAATTATTATAAAACATAAAATCACAAGTTATTATTAACTCATAGAATAATAGATTTTGAATAAAACAATAGAAAATTTATATTTCATTTATAAAAATATAATTAAAAGAGTATTGCACATTATTTTACACTATAATAGATTAGTATACAATATAATCTCGATAAGACCTATAATGTAGTCTCCCAACTCATGAGCCACGAAACTAATTGGAAAGTCACCAATGGGTGCTAATGGTCCTGAATTGTTTGTTCTTTGTTGTTTGAGTTATAGAAACACATCTTAGCACTCAGAGCCTCTTAATGGTCACTGTCTGTCACAAACTGTACCACCACTTACCCCATATTTTCAGTGATACAAATATTACCATTTTTATGTGCACATAGTATGACTGCTAACCTCATGGTACACATGGTAACTCAGTTGTCCAGGCTAATCTTGAATCCCTGGGCTGAACTGATCCTACTGCTTCTGTCTCCCAAGGGCTGAGGCTATATATGTGCTACCATGCACAGCTCTAAATAGCACTTTTTTTTTCTACTGTGAACTCACTATGAGCCCAATGTAGAGCCAGGATTATTCTCTCTTGTATCGACATCAACTAATGCAGATCTGGCATATCACACAAAGTTTACAAATTAGTTTTTGAATAATTAAATGAATGAAAGATAGTATTCAGAAAAATCTGCCTGAATGTTCACAGTGGTTACTCTAAGACTTCATAGTATCCAATCACAGGTATGGGATGATCAGACTCACCTTCTTTCTGACTGAATTCTCAATTCCAACTGGCTTTCTTTGACTTTGATAAGGATGACAGAAGGATGGGAGTCACATTACCAGCGTCCTGCAGCCCTCAGTGCTGAGAGGCCAGGCACTCATGCTCCATTTTAGAGTGATTTCTGTATCTGGCTTAAATCACAGGTCAGTATCTCCAGTATTTACTGAAAAAATGTACTGCACTTCCCCAGTTTCAGGGTAGCAAACATAATCACCATTCACCATCGCCTCAGCACTTGGCAGTGGTGCTGTGGAGCTTTATCCTGAGTTTGGATTTTCAGGGAGCAAATATCATGAGGACAAATACACTTCAGGGATTTTCATTCATCTGGGAATAAGTTCCTCAGGATAAAAGCAATTATCACTGACATTTTCCCATTAGTTTAATTTCCCTTCATATAGATTCCTGTCCATTCTAAGCTCGCTAATTAGAAATAATTTGTTCATTTGAGTCAGCCAAGGACTTTATCAAAAAGCATGTTCTGATCCAGCAGGTCTGAGTAGGAATTGAGGTTGTGAATTTCTTATTAACTCCTAGTCAATGTGACTGGCTCACAGAATGTAGTGTTATGGGTAGGTTTTAGAGAACCAAGCCATATTCTGATATATCTAAAAGATGTTCTCAATAGCTTTTTAAACCTCAAGGGACTGTTTTATTTCTAATTTGAAGAATCTCAGGAATATAATAGGGTATCTTAAAATTAGCTCATAGATTCTACCACTGTGACCAGAGAAGCAGAGTCTGATCTATGTTAGTTAGACTTCATGATTATTTGGTAGTACCAGAGCTATTAAATTATCCAAATATGAAAAGCTTAACTGTCTTGTATGTTAATCATTTTCTGTTGGTTTTAATAATTTTTGTATGTATTCTCCTATAAGTGACAAGATGGAACTGGGAATAATGGCATATGCTTGTAATTCCAGTACTTGGAAGACAGAGACAGAAGGATC
The DNA here is from genome assembly GCF_963383645.1 of Muscardinus avellanarius. NCBI lineage: Eukaryota > Metazoa > Chordata > Mammalia > Rodentia > Gliridae > Muscardinus > Muscardinus avellanarius. The sequence goes on along the minus strand of NC_137786.1, from coordinate 124,374,533 downwards.
ATAGGTTCATGGCCAGCCTCAGCAATTTCATGAGGACCTCCACAACTTAGTGAGATCATGTTTCAAAATAAAAAATAAAGTAAGGGTGGAGATGTATCTCAGAAGTAGAAGACACTTGAATTCAATCCTCAGTACAAAAAAAAAAGAAATGCTAAGATGATAGACATTTATATACTGATGCTCATACAAAATACAATTCAAAGTTGGCCTAATTTAATACTAATTAACTGTATAATGTGCCTTTTTACTAAAACTCAATACATATTATGCTTAGTCTTCATTTAAAAAATTAATTCTAGAGAAAGAAATGCATAGTCTGAAAATGCAAGCAATAGTTAGACTAAAGTGTTCAGTCTGGAGTATAGTAATTTATGTGGAATATAGGCAAACTGGAAAATTGAGGGAAGCATTCCAAAAACTTGTCATTTGAAGATTGCAAGAAATGAAGGTGTTCAGATAGAAAAGTTATCCATTTGCAGGGCGTGGTGGCGCACGCTTGTAATCCCCGCGCTTGGGAGGAGGAGACAGGAGGATCGCGCTGGTTCGGAGCCAGCCTCCCTGGCTTAAGAGACTCTGTTTCCACATAAAAATGTTAAAAAATAGGTCTGGGAGTGTAGCCCGTGGGAGTGTATCCCGGAGGTAGAAGGGCTTCCAGGAACCCCAGTACCACCAAAAAAAATAAAAATAAGTTATCCATTCGATGCACGATTGCTATCTTCAAATGTTCAGCATATCTCTTTATTTAAGAGGTGTTAGGTTATTTTGTATCGTATGAAAAAAATGCATATAATACTATGTGGTCAACTAAGTGTGCAGCACACCTTCCATCCCAATATTTGAAAGACTGAGACAGTAGGCTTACAGGTCTGAAGACAGCCTCAGCACTCAGCAAGGCCTTCAGCAACTTAGTGAGACTGTATCTCAAAATAAAAATAAAATAGGTCTGAAGGTATAGTTCAGAGGTAGAATGACTTTACATTCAATTTCTACTACCAAAATGTAAAAAAAAGCCACTAACTGCTAGAAGCTGTATTAAAACTTTGTTTTATAACGAGGAAGACTTTACAAATGGTCACATCTAAGAAGAGAAGCAGTAGTATAATGTGTGCGACCTCCTCACAGCCAGAAATATATAAAATATATAAATAGCTCAATAACCACTAGGCAGATGCTGTTCTAGTATACGTATGGCACACCAAAGACAAAAGGATTAAATCATCTGTAACATCTCCTACAATTGTACTACTTCATGACTGTAAAATTCTAACATGGCCTGATATTTGCTTTGACAATTCTAAGGCTATAATCTCAAGCCAATCCCACAGTTTCCATGTGACTTAGGACAATTATTTTAATTCTTCAAGCAGCTAATAATCGCAGATCTAAGTGTCTTTTACTTATGAGAATTAAATAGAATTATAACTGAAATGTGCCTGCACAGTTCTGCCTCTGGTATAGAACACAGTACATCATGCAGTAGTTGCTGTTCTCACTGTCATCCCTGTGTTTCCACAGTAGCACTGACAGTTACTTTCTTAGCACATCTTCTCTATTGCTCTTTTCTACACGAATGCCCACTAAAATACAGAAATTCAGAATACTTTTGTTTAATATTATCTTCTTAAAATCAGCAATATTTTCTATAAGTTCAAACAAGATTTGAGGTTTTCAAATAAGTTCAAACAAAATTTGAGGTCTTTGAGAAGATTTTATTTGACAACAAATTACTCAGTCATATTTTTCTTCAGTGTCTTGGTAAGTATGAAATGTGTTGGCTGTTCCAACAAGGACATTAGGTTGGCTCTTGGTTTTTACTCTTCATTTTTCTTCAGATTTTCTCCTGCTGTCCCTAAATTATATCTAATTGTTGCAGTTCAAAAGCATTATGTTTAATTTTGAATAATTCTTCAAGGATCTTTAAGATCATGGTGACATTCTAAGCTATTGTGCAGTTTTAGAAAATTTTGTGCTGTACCCATTCTGTGGAAAATTCTAGTAAAGATGTGATAACTTGTGAATATCTCATCTGGTTACTCATTAAATACTTCCTACAAGAAAGGGTCCCTAAAACAATACTTATTTTTTCTTGATTTCCAGTCCTGTGACATAGGGAGGTCATAAAACGGTAAATGTGCCTTACACCTGATGAATCAACCTAGTAAATATGATAATAAAGTGATAATTGGAACCCAAATAATCTAATACGGACCAACACAATTTCCCATACACTGAGCAGAATATAATTTCATCTATGTTGCCACAAGTGATACGATGCTCTAATACATACATACATCCTTATTGTCTATTCTAATATATTTCTCTATGATACATATGAGATAAAACTTTACCAAGAAAAAATGGCATTCTAGACAATGAAAAGGAAACCTTAGATAAGTACAGGTGACCTCACTGAGGGATAGGGGAGAGGGGAAGAGGAAAACACCCTAATGTACATGGTGTATATTCTCAAACTTATCACAGTCAGTTAACTAAACCTAACTGGAGAAGGAGGGAGAGGGGAGGGAATGGGATGAAAATTGGGGAAGAGCTAAATGTGCGATGTGTGCATATATGCCTCTACCATTCTGTACCTCATAATGTATGATTACAATGCACCAATTAGTTAATTAATTAAAATAAATAAAATGCTATCCAAAAAACTATAATAACAAAAATCTAAAATTTATAGAACCAGTACATCAATAGATAAATGGATGATGAAACAGTGGTACATACACACTATGGAATTTTACTCAGCCATAAAAATTATGTCACTTGAAGGAAAATGGATGGAACTAGAGAATATTATAAGTGAAATTATCTAGGCTCAAAAAGTGAAGGGTCCTGTATTTTCTTTCATATGTGGAAGCTAGATAGATTGGTAAACAAAAGTTACTTAAGATAAAGGAGGAGAGATATTAGAATAATGGAAGAGAATTTAATGGTGAGGAGTTGATTAGAGATACTTGGTGAAGAAAATAGTTAAAATGCTAAATACATATTTGAAGTTATTAATACCAATCTCAATATTATGTACAGGGAGGTGAAGGGAGAAGGGTGGGATCCAGAGGAAAACATACCAAGTGCTGTGTACATGTATGTTTCTATCACTCTGAGCCTCATTATAATGTATAATTAAAATGCAGCATTAAAATTCTATCATTTTAAAATCCTAACAAAGGGGGAGAAGTACTATTGACAAATGGACTAAAATGAATAACATCAATTCAACCATGTGATTATCAATGACTGAGCTCTAATAACACATCTTCATATTACTTCTGTTCAAAGGAATGTTTTTCTGCCCAGAATTTTCTTCAGGGCAACACTGACATCCTTATTCCTCAGGCTGTAGATCAGGGGGTTCAGCATGGGAACAATGGTAGTATAAAACACAGAGGACACTTTTCCTTGGTCCATGGAGCTGACAGATGAGGGCTGCAGATACATGAATGCCAGAGAACCAAAGAAGACAGCGACGGCCGAGATGTGGGAGCTGCAGGTGCTGAAGGCTTTGGACCTGCCCTCAGTGGAGCGAATGCGCAGGATGCTGGCCAGGATGAAGATGTAAGAGCCGAGGATGGTCAGAACTGGAACAAAGATGTTAAGTGTTCCAAAGAATAAAATCAGCAATTCATTGACATAGGTGCTAGAGCAGGAGAGCTTTAGGAGGGGTAGAAGATCACAGAAGTAATGGTTGATGACATTCAACTTGCAGAAGTGAACCCGAATCATGCAGCCCGTATGAGCTGATGCACAAGCCACACCTATAATATAAACCATTAAAATCAGGGAAAAGCAGGTCTCATGGGACATGATGGCATGGTAAAGTAAGGGCCTACTAATGGCGACATAGCGGTCATACGCCATTGCAGCCAACATGTAACACTCCGCAATAGCAAAGACGAGGAAGAAGTAGAGCTGAGTCATGCATTCAGGGTAGGAGATGATGTTCTTCTCTACCACAAAGTTCATCAGCATTTTGGGGGTAATGACTGTGGAATGGCAGAGGTCAATGAAGGACAGACTGCTGAGGAGATAGTACATGGGGGTGTGCAGGTGAGAGCTGAGCCCAATCAGTGTGATCATGCCCAGGTTCCCCACTACAGTGAGCAAGTAGATTCCCAGGAAGAGCAGAAAGAGGGGCAGCTGGAGCTCTGGCTTCTGTGAGAGCCCAGCCAGGATGAAATCAGTCACTGTGGAATAATTTCCTGCTTTCATGCTCTCTGTTCAATATCTGAAGGGAGAGAAAAAAAACATGGTTGTTGGAGGAACTCTGATATTCTTTTCCATTTAAAAGAAAATTCCCCTATCTCTATGATCTAAATATCCCATTAATCTCTATATTAATTATTTAACCTGAGTGAATTTTCACAATTTAATATTTACTTAGTATTATTTTAAAAACTCATTAATGTCCTTCATATAAAATATTTAGCCATTTAAAATATTTAGCCATTTTAGCTGGGCGTGGTGACACACGCTGGTAATTCCAGCATTCGAGAGGCTGAGATAGGAGATGCCGGTTTGTGGACAGCCTCAGATACTTAGTGAGGCCCTTTGCAACTCAGTGAGACCCTGTTTCAAAATAAAGAATAAAAATAGGGCTGGGGGGTGCAGCTCGGAGGTAGAATTTTCACCCCTGGGCTCCATCCCCAGTACCACACACACAAAAAAATAGCCATTTTAATTATCTTTCAACTCTTTTAGTCTTATTTTGAATATTCCAATGATTTATACCAGTATTTCGGAGCGGAGACTTGCAAACCTGAGGGCTTAGGGAAGCCATTGTCAGCAAGTAGAATTGAATGATGACCCCTTAGAAAGCAGAGCCTGCCTAACTACACTTTTAATAACCTGAAACTAACTTCTGGCAGTGTTGTGCAGAAATCTCATTATCCTCACACATTTTAGTTTTTTAAATAATTCTCAAGAAACCTTAATGTCCATTAAATTATCATATTTTCCATTATTATTAAAATTAAACATCAATAGTTAGGCCTTGTGGCACAGATCTGTAGTCCTAGTGACTCAGAGAGTCTCAGGTTTGAAGCTAACCTTGGAAAGTTAGCAAGACCCAGTCCCCAAGTAAGAAAGATAAAAAAGCATTGTGGTTGTAGCTCAGTGATAGAGTGCCCCTCGGTTCAATCCCTAGTACCACACAAAAAATTAAGCAATGTTGATAACAACCATTGTGACATCTACTAAATGGGCTAACCCACAGTCAGTTTGTGATCTCAGGACCAATACTGGAGGAAGATAGAATCAGCAGTGGTCACGTGGCCAGGCCTTCTGGTCAAAACACCCGTGTTCACATTCAGACCCCAAAACTGACATTTTGGAAAGGTACTATAAATATATGTCATAATCTCTTTGTGGTAAATGAACATATATTGAAATATCTGAATTATTGCAGATTGCTGAAATTTTCTTTATAATATAGCATATGGTAAGTTTTCATAAAAATTCCCAATGCATCTTAAAGAACAGCTTGTGTGTGTGTGTGTGTGTGTGTGTGTGTGTGTGTGTGTGTGTGTGTGCTTATGTGTTGCTGGAAATTGAACCCAAGGTTTCACAAATACCTGCAAGAACTCTACCTAAAGAATATCTTGTCCATTTTTGTAAGGTCACATAATATGTATACTTAATTTTGCCCAATACAATGCCTGTATTATTTAGATGTTCCCTATGCACAGTGATATTTTTTAGCAGTTGTTTTAATAGTTATTGAGCAAGCTATGACACTAGCTACAATACATTTTTTCTTTTTCTTTAGTTTTTCAAAGCTAGATTGAGCCCATTTTTATTATGGAATGACCAACTTTCTATGTATAATAATATGCCTGGCTTAACCTTCATTTCCTGATCATATGTAAATTTTTATTTTTGATGTTTGTTTGCAAATCACATCAATTTCCACCTGCTTCCATTTGATCTTTCTGTGTCCTTACACATAAATTTATTTTTGAAAAAAAAACCTAAAAATGAAATAAATATTTAAATATGGCAGCACATAAAATAGTACCAAGTTAACACCAAATACCCAGAAATAATCTAAATATTTTCAATACTTATACACTGAAACCTGTAAATAATCATGAGAGAAATCAATGAAATTCTTAATAAGGGAAGAGGCTTACCATATTTGTCTGCTCAAGATCGTAAAGATATTAAGACTCTCATACTTTTGGATAGATTCTCAACAAATTCTAATTTCTGAATATTATATCTAAACAGATAATTGGTGTTTTAAGGCATTGATGAATTATTTTAGGGAGTATTTGGCTATTTCTGATAGTTTCTTAGGATTTACATAAAATATCAATTTATTCTGATACTGAGGTAAAAGTAAGACACTGAATCTTAAAAGGTTGAAAGTACTCTAGAAACTCAAGATGGATGTAATAATGTGCTGCCCTTCATGATCTGTAACCCTTTCTCCTTGGATCTGTCTCTACTTAACATTCCACATATAAGATCAAAGATGCTTACTTTCCAGAATCCAACCTGTCTCAATCAGCAACTTTTATATCAAGTCCAACATTTTACTTGCTCAGTGTGGATTTGCTGTGAACACTGTTAATTCTCAGCCCACAACAAGCAGCCAGGTGCTTCTAATAGACTGTGGATAGGGTAGAGTAATATGGGATGCTCTAGTCAGTTTTAGAGCACATTTAAACACATAGCAGTTATTAATTCAGGGATTTTCCAATATAGTTCACCATCAGAATCACCTAGAAAGTTTATACTTTTAACAAAAAAATGAGGAATGTAAAATGTAAATATGTCTATTATGAAAAACAAGTTACTGCTGCCCCTCTATATTTAGCCCTAACCCCTCTACCCCAGAGAAAACGGAATCTCTGTAGAATATTTCCCATAAATATTTTGGTTTTAGTTCTTCTGAACATTACCTATGTGGCTTTTGATGATTTGCTTGTATTGCTATTCCTGGAACTATTGGCTTTGAACATTATACAACTTTCCACGTTGCAGGTGCTGTTACCTTATTTAAGCAAGTTCTGTTTCCTCTCTCCTATCTGGCAGCTCTCTCTTCTTTTAGTCTCTATTTTGTCTATATGAGACAGTCTTACCAATAACTTTCTCTCTGTTGTCTGATGAAAATTTACTTACTTTCAAGTTTCACTGAACTAGAAGCTATCATGAAAACATTCTCCAACTCTGTCACTGGTTAGAATGTCCTCCTCAGGACTAATTTCTGACATGCTCACTTTTAAGCTGTGAACCACACTATAAGCCAGGGCATGGACCAAACTTAGTCTCTGTATCCTAGGAAACTAGCAGAGTGCTGGCACATGGTAAGAATTTAAAAAAAAAAAAGTACTTGTGAATAGCTAAATAAGTGGAGGCATTAAGGATTATTTCTTTGAATTTTCAGAGATTACTTTTAGACCTCATAGACTCCAATCATAAATGTGGGATGAACATCTCACCTTCCTACTGCCTGAAAACTCAGAGCTGAAGTTTGCTTGCTGCTTGCAGATGTCACGAGTGCCAGTGGTGGAAATTTCCGGTACCCAGCATCCTGCAACCCTCAGTGCTGGGAGGGCAGGGTCTAGTTCTCCATTTCACAGCTAATTTTGTTGGTCTGCATCACTAGGCAGCATCTCCAATATTGACTTTTCAGTTAATGCTTCATCCGCTTCTGGGTAGTAAGCATCCTTACCTTCGCAGTCACCTGAGTATTTCTGCTTCCTGTCTCTGAAGGTTATGCCTTGGTTTAGATATACCAGGGACCAAATAACATGATGCAAACTATCCCAAAGGATTTCCATTTCTCTGGGATCAAACTCTTGAACAACAAAAAAAAAATTAACATTGAAATTTTCCTAATTGTTTAATTTTCTCTATAAAGTCTAAAATTGTTAATTACCTTTAAATATTTGTTGGCAGGGACCATCTATGTTAAAACAAATCTAGCAGATCTGAGTGATGTTTGAGATTCTGCATGTCTTCCAAGACCATAGTTGGTGTTTTTGGTTCTTATTCTAAATTATGATTTTTAACAGTTTAGCATATTTTAGTGGAACAGTGACTATCCTGGTAATATCTTAATGTTATTAGGTAGAAAATTTAAAATAAAAAGCCATTTATTTATTTCCATGAGGATGTTTAATTTTATAATGTGCATAAATGGGCAATTTATATAATTGATGAAAGAAACTTACCTTTTTCATTGTGTTTTAGGAGTTATGAGGTTAGGATTAGGAAAACTGATATAATATTTAACTTTTGAAGTTCCTTTTGGACCTAAATACTGCCTCCTAGATTTTATAATTGAAAGAAGCATTTATTTTTGAGACAGCTAGTATGTTCCACATTTCTTATTCTTATATTTTTACTTTTTAGAAAATATTCTTGGATTGAATGTCAATCAAGCAAATGAGTAAATATAAGAAATGTATGTGGATATATATGTATTAGGAGGTCTAAAAGAAATAATGTAATAAATAAGGCTTGAATACTGTTAGAGAGATTGAGGTTGATCTATATTAGTGTTTCTACTATGACTACACATTTAAAATCAACAAAAAAGCTGGCACAATGGCATATAATCTCAGTATTGGCAAGGCTGAGACAAGAGGATCACAGATTCAAGTCCAGCCTCTTCAATTTAACAAGACCATCAACAACTTAGGGAGGCCCTGCTTTAAAATAAAAAATAAAAAAGGATGGAGGTATAACTCAGAGGTAGAATGCCTCTGGGTTCTATCTGCAGTACCAAGAAAAAATCAATAAAGAAATTTTTTTGTGTGTGTGGTCCTGGGGTTCCTGGAAGCCCTTCTACCTCCGGGCTACACTCCCAGACCTATTTTTACATTTTCATTTTGGAAACAGGGTCTCCTAAGCCAGCGCGCGCGGCTGGCTTCGAACCTGCGTGATTCTCCTGTCTCTGCCTCCCAAGCGTGGGGATTACAAGCGTGTGCCACCACGCCCGGCCAACAAATAAATTTTTAGTAATCCTATACCTTGGGCTCAGGAAGACTCTTATCTTTGAAACTATAATAGCTGTAAGAATCTAGGAATCTTTAAGAGAATGCTATTTTTTGTTTGTACTGGCTCAAGGATGCTGACGATGGCTGACCTGTATGTGAAAGGGCCAGACAAAAATAGAGAGAAGAGAGTTGTAGTTGGGTGGAATTTGAATGTCTTTCACTAGAATCTCTTCATTGCTCTATAGGAATGGAGAGCTTATTTTCTAGTTCCCCAGGGTCCACAGATAAAGAATAATCTTGCTGGAGAATGAATTATTCTCAAATCTTCTACCATCATATTAAAATAATTTAGATGATGATATTTGGGACATTTGATCTGATGAGATTTAGATGAGATTTGAGGATATAGTTTATGGTAAAATTGGTTGAATATTTTGGGAGCCATTTAAATGGTTGACTATTGTTTACATTTTGAATGAAAATGAATCTTTTTTGAGAGAGAGAGAGAGAGAGAGCCAGCCCATGGATAATGAAGATCTGAAAAATCCCCAAAATAACCATATCTTAATTTCATGTGAACATAATAGAAAATAATATAAAAGGCTTTGGTTGTGATTAATTTAGCCATCTTGATATAGAGAAGTACTTATGGGTTATCTTGGTGGGACCATGTAACAACAAGAGTTCCAATCAGTAGGAGGCATGAACAGTTAGGAGGAGATATGACAATGGAATCAAGATGTTGAGCCGGGCGTGGTGGCGCACGCTTGTAATCCCCGCGCTTGGGAGGCAGAGACAGGAGGATCGCCCAGGTTCGAAGCCAGCCGCGTGCGCTGGCTCAGGAGACCCTGTTTCCAAATGAAAATGTAAAAATAGGTCTGGGAGTGTAGCCCGGAGGTAGAAGGGCTTCCAGGAACCCCAGTACCACCAAAAAAAAAAAAAGATGTTGGAGTGTTGTGGAGATGGGATTACACACCAAGGAACTGAGTTCCAGCAGAATTTAGAAGCCCACAAAGGCAAGAGAAGGAAATTTCCCATCAGACCTCCATAAAGAACCACCTGTTAACACCTTGACGTTCGCCTGCTGAAGCTTCTGTAGAGCTTCTGACCTAGCAAACTATCTGATAAAAAAAATCACATTTTAAACCAGTAAGTTGAATGTAGTTTTTAAATAGGAACGATATGGGCAGGGGTCGTGCGTGGCACACACCAGCCGGGGCCCGGGTCGCAGGACCCTGGGCCCCGGGCCGAACTGCGAGTAGCACGCCAGAACCCTGGAGAAACCGGGCCCAGTAAGACGCTGAGTTCTGGGCGGGGGTCGAGCGCGGCGCACACCAGCCAGGGCCCGGGTCGCGGCCCCAGGCCGAACTGTGAGTAGCATGCCAGACCCCTGGAGAAACCGGGCCCAGTAAGACGCTGGGTTCTGGGCAGGGGTCGCTCGCGGGGCACGCCAGCCGGGGCCCAGGTCACGGGACTCTGGGCCCCGGACCGAACTGCGAGTAGCACGCCAGACCCCTGGAGAAACCGGGCCCAGAACAGAAAAAGATAAAGAAAAATATCGGAGAGGAGGTAAGAAAGCCGTTATGGATGCCAGGACACGGGAGATGCAGACAAAACTTATCTAAATGCACTGGAACTTATGGAAAAATTCGCCGTGAAAGAGGACTGCTATTTCTCTATATTGTTAAGAATCTCAGACATCACCTGTAAGGAGAGAGTTTAGCGGAGACCAAGGAGAAATGCGGTGTTGAAAGAGTTCTCCGCGATGGTGGTGGAGACTTGTATTCAGGAGAAGCAGAAACCGGATCCTACCAACTTTATTTTTTTGGAGAAATTACACCAAATGTCGAATGCTACCATCACGCATGCTTAGGAACACTGGACAACATTCAGAGTGGAAAAAGAGCCTGGGAAGGATTTGAAACGGTGGAGGCAGTGGCAATGCCAGTGGCCAATACTCAGGGGAGGCAGAGATCTGATGCATTACACCTGGAACCTTTGAAATAATAACCACAGAGACAGTGATCGGAACCTGCTGAGGGGTTAGGCGGGCACCGGGGACAGTGGCCGACATCGGAGCTGCTGTGAGGCAAGGCCACTACTGAGGCCTCCGTGCCCAGGATTGGAACCTGCCGAGGGGTTTGACCGATGCTGGGGGCCAGCGAGGCCGGCATTGGAGCCTGCCATGAGGCAAGGCTTGTGCTGGGGCCTCTGAGGTCGGGTCCGAAACCTGCTGAGAGGTTAGGCCGGTGCTGGGGCCAGTGAGGCCAGCATCGGAGCCTGCCATGAGGCAAGGCCGGTACTGGGGCCTCCAAGGCCAGGATAAGAGCCTGCTGAGGGCTTAGGCCGGTGCTGGGGTCAGCGAGGCCGGCATCGGAGCCTGCCGCGAGGCAAGGCCGGTGCTGGGGCCTCCGAGGATGGGACCAGAGCCTGCTGAGGGGTTAGGCCGGTGCTGGGGCCAGCGAGGCCGGCATCAAAGACAGCCATGAGGCAAGGCCGGTACTGGGGCCTCCGAGGTCAGGATAAGAGCCTGCTGAGGGGTTAGGCCGGTGCTGGGGCCAGTGAGGCCGGCATTGGAGCCTGCCATGAGGCAAGGCCGGTACTGGGGCTTCCGAGTCCGGGATAAGAGTCTGCCGAGGGTTAGGCCAGTGCTAGGACCAGCGAGGCTGGCATCGGAGCCTGCCGTGAGGCAAGGCCAGGGCTGGGGCCTCCGAGGCAAGGATAAGAGCCTGCCGAGGGGTTAGGCCGGTGCTGGGGCCAGCGAGGCCAGCATCGGAGCCTGCCATAAGGCAAGGCTGGTGCTGGGGCCTCCGAGGCCGGGATCGGAGCCTGCCTTGAGGCAAGGCCGGTACTGGGGCCTCCGAGGCCGGGATTGGAGCCTGCCGAGGGGTGAGGTCGATGCTGGGGCCAGCAAGGCCGGCATTGGAGCCTGCCATGAGGCAAGGCCAGTGCTGAGGCCTCCGAGGCCAGGATAACAACCTGCCGAAGGGCTAAACTGGTGCTGGGGCCAGCGAGGCCAGCATCGGAGCCTGCCGTGAGGCGAGGCCAGCATCGGAGCCTGCCGTGAGACATGGCCAGTGCTGGGGCCTCCTGGGCCGGGAACGGAACCTGCCAAGGGGTTAGGCCGGTGCTGGGGCCAATGAGGCCAGCCTTGGAGCCTGCTGTGAGGCTCGGCCGGTGCTGGGGCCTCCGAGGCTGGGATTGGAATCTTGCCAAGGGGTTAGGCCGGTGCAGGGGCCAATGGCCAGCATCGGAGCCTGGCGTGAGGCAAGTTCACTCCTGCGGCCTCCAAGGCCGGGACCAAAGCCAGCTTAGGGGTTAGACCGGTGCAGGGGCCAGCAAGACCAGAACTGGGGCCTCCCATGAGGCAAGACCGCTGCTTGAGCCAGCGAGGTCTGGATCAGTCCACTGAGTAGCCAGGCCACTACTGGGACCATCAAGAGTGGGATCGGTACTTGCAACGCAGCATGCACAGAGAAATATCGCAGAAAATATAAATCAGACACTTCTCTTAATCAGCAATAACTAGGAGGAAAAGGGCAACAGGAAGAGGTTGAGCTATAGAAAGGGCCCTATAGTGAAGCAACTAATGTGACCAATCAGAGGGTATGTAATACTGGAGGACGGAGCCTCTTTAAAACGCAGGAGGTACATAAACAAATGTATCAAAGTAAATCACCAAAGAAGTGTGGGATGGAGGAAGGGGAGGGAATGGGATGGGGGCTGGAGGAGGGCTAATTGGATGATGTGTGCTTGTATATCCTCTCAAGTCTTGTACTCCAATGTGATTGATATATGACTACAATGCACCAATTTAAAAAATAAATTAATAATAAAAAATAGGAACGATAGATAATAACAATGATAAAAAAGAATACACAAGTTTTATATTAGGTAAATAATACAAAGTATATCCAATGAGTATTGATCTGACAGCAATACATAGGATGGTTTGAAATGGAAAAGATACCAGACAGGTACTTAAGATATCATTTAAAGACACAGTTTCAGCCAGGCGTGGTAGCGCACATTTGTAATCCCCGCGCTTGAGAGACAGAGACAGGAGGAGCACTGTTTTGAAGCCAGCCTCTGTGGCTTAAGAGACCTGTTTCCAAATAAAAATATTAAAAAAAATAGATCTGGGAGTGTAGCCCGGAGGTAGAAGGGTTTCCAGGAACCCCAGTACCACCAAAAATAAAAATAAAAATAAATAAAGACACAGTTTCTACAGATAAGTGAGACTATGCATTAATTTTATTCCTGTGGCTGGTGGATTTAACTTAGCATATTTTTCTCCAGGTTTCTCTCTGCTGTTGAAATTTCAGAATCTTCTAAGGATATTATTTCATGTTTTGTGTGTGTATGTGTATATATGTGTAGATAGATAACACATGATAACCACTGTTAATAATACTCTATTGTACACTGAAAATTTGCTAAAACAGTATATTTCAGGTGCTCTCAAGAAAGAAAGGAAGAAGGTAAGTGAGAAAGACAAAAAGAGAAAGAAGGAAATATGTGTGATAAATATGGTAATTTGTTTCATTATAATTATTTTACAATGTGTATTTATATCAAAACATCATGTTGCACACTTCAAGCACAACAGTTTAAAATTAATTTATATAATATTAAATCTCCAGAGGCATAAGAAAAACAAAGTGAGGGGAGTAAAATTATTCTGAAGGTAAATTAACATGTAAAAGAAAATGTTTATAATTCACTTTCTAGGTCACTATAGTAAAAAAATTTTTTAGAAATTCCTTGTGGTAGTTATAGGATAAAATGTCATAAACTGTTACTGCTGAGTGGGGATAGGTTTCACAAGTAGAGGCAAAGTCCTCAGTTTTTGTATGCTCAAGAGAAAGAATTCAGATGAGACCCCAGAAGAGTGTGTTGTGTGAACAAGAAGATTTATTGCAAGCAGTAGTATACCCTCAAGGAAGAACAAGAGTATCTCTCAAGCACATGGTCAGAGACCCCAGGAAGAGATGCTAGCATCTGCTTACATCTGATGTTAAATGTTACTTTCTAATTCTTTGAGGGGTTCTGAGGTCATTTGATTGACAGGTCTAAGTGGCTTAGGGCTTCCATGCCTATTCTGGGCACAATGCAGATGCTTACCCATAACTAACCAGAAAAGTCCATGGGGGTGGGGGAACAAAATGAAAATGCTAATAATATGTTAAAAGCATTATAATCAGATAGGAATCACTAGGTTGATCTGGGTCCCTCAGTGCACAAGTGTGTTCAGAGTTATTCCCACAAGCTTTCAAATGAGGAAGTTTTAATTCTTAGAAAAAGAAGTTTTACTACAAGTTAACCACATTTCAGTGAACTTGTGGGAGGATCTGTCTACTCAGGAGAGGTTCTTGGGTGGGCCCAGAGTGTGGAAAGTTTTATGGAAACTTTTGTTTTTTGGAGCCTGCCCTTTTATGGGAAAGCCTGGGGTGATCTCAGAAGGTTTAAAGTCCTCAGAGTGGAAAGCCCTGAGGGGGTAGTTAGCATCATTTTCTCAGTACTCATGCACAGGGTGGGAAGTCCAAGGGCAAGGTCCAGAAACCTGCCTCCTGTTGTTCATCCCTCTCTAACAACCTAACAGAACCACATGGACATCTTGTAACTTATCAGGTTTTGTAAGTCTCAGGAGAACTTGGTTCTCTATTTTGCTTTGATCGGAACAGGTATGAAATTTTGCAATTACTTTCATTAAACCTAAAATTAAAGAGAAAATAGCATGAAAGATATTAATAGACAGACACAATAGTAGACTCCTGTCATTCTACTACCTGGGAGGCTGAGAACTCAGGCTAATTTATGCCACCATAATCCTCCATATCTGAGTAGAATATAATCTCATCTATACTGGCACTAAAAAAATTTACTTGGTAAAATATTCATTAAATTATATGATACAGTGAAGTTGCTAGAAAGAAAACAGAAAGAACACTATATTGTTAGGTATAATAACCTGCACTGCTATATCCAGATGTTAATGTTACCAACACAGAATTATCCATTTGTTGAGATAAGTAGTAGAGCAAGAGACTTTTAGGACAGGAGGACAATGAAAGAAATAATAGTTGATTATATCAACTCTGCAGAAATGAACTCAAATATACTTTCTGTATGAGCTGATGCACAGACCACACTGATAATATACACCCCTAAGATGTGGGAAAAGTAGGCTTGATGGACATAATGATATCATAAACAAGTGATACAGATGGCAACATAACATAGCTTAACAGTTTTGCCTTATTTTTCTTTCAACCTTTTATTATGTAAAATGAAATAAAAGTAAAGATAGGGAAGTTATTCAGAATGTGGTGATGGTTATATGGGAAAATAAGGATGCCTGATGTGTAGGAGAGAATTTTCCAGGGTCCTTAGACCTACATAAAATTACCTGAGCTAAGTGTCACCTTGAATAACATCATGGGTCCTGGGGACAAATTCCCCAGGCTCAAGCACTTCTTAAGGCTTTTGTCTATATGACAATACAACATCGATTCTATTCATGAGCATCTTCTGCTATCCAGAATTTTCTTCAAGGCAAATTTGACATCCTTATTCCTCAGGCTGTAGATCAGGGGGTTCAGCATGGGCACAACAGTAGTATAAAACACAGAGGACACCTTTCCCTGGTCCATGGAGCTGACTGATGAGGGCTGCAGGTACATGAATGCAGCAGAACCAAAGAAGACAGCGACGGCCGAGATGTGGGAGCTGCAGGTGCTGAAGGCTTTGGACCTGCCCTCAGTGGAGCGAATGCGCAGGATGCTGGCCAGGATGATGATATAGGAGATCAGAATGGTTAAGGTAGGAATCAGAATGTTAAATGCACTTAAGAACAAAACCAACAATTCATTGATGTATGTGCTGGAACAGGATAGCTCCAAGAGTGGAAAAAGATCACAGAAATAGTGGTTAATCATGTTAGTCCTGCACAGAAAGAGTCTCAACATGAGGCCCGTGTGAATTGTAGACCCAATGAAACCCAAAATGTAAACTCCCAGTGTGAGCCAGAAGCAGAGCTGATGAGACATGATGGCCTGGTAAAGCAAGGGGCTACAGATGGCGACATAGCGGTCATACGCCATTGCAGCCAACATGTGACACTCTGCAATAGCAAAAAAAGAGAAGAAGTAGAGCTGAGTCATGCATTCAGGGTAGGAGATGATGTTCTTCTCCACCACAAAGTTCACCAGCATTTTGGGGGTAATGACAGTGGAATGACAGAGGTCGATGAAGGACAAATTGCTAAGAAAATAATACATGGGGGTGTGCAGGTGAGAGCTGAGCCTGATCAGTGTGATCATGCCCAGATTCCCCACCACGGTGAGCACATAGATTCCCAGGAAGAGGAGGAAGAAGGACACTTGGAGCTCTGGATTATCTGTTAAGCCAGCAAGGATGAACTCAGTCACTGTGGAATAATTTCCAGTCTCCATCATTCTGTCAAAATTTAAAAAAAGAAAAGATAAGTGAAATTTCATACCCATCTGTGCATGTGCACATATGTGGTGGGAGGGAGATTCTGTGGAAATCATTATTTTATTCCTCTTTAGAAATAATATGTAATACAAGAATCTCTTGAGTTTCTCCTGCTTCCCTGGGCTAACCAATGATTCCACTTGATCACAAGAGGAATTACAAACATCAAAGAGCTTAATATGAAAATAAATCATAACTTTCAAATAAAGGGCCAATTTTTGTATTTTTGCCTCTTTTAGAAGGGAGGCCATTTTAAAGGACTCTATTATTTCCCTTTTATATTCTATGTACTATATTAATGTTGTACATGCCAATGGCATAATTAAGTTTTTATTGAACTCAAAATAAGAAAGAGTAGCAAATGCTTTCTATCATTTTCTAATATAAGATATATTCGTCTATAAAAATAGCATTGTTATGGTTCTGAGTAATTTTTCTTACTAGAATTTCAACTCAAAATAGCTGAGGAACTGGGCAAGTACCAGTACAATATCTTTCCATTTGAAACTGCTGCCCTATGTCCAACATATTCATGCAGCCCAGCCACCCAGCAAAGCAGATAAACCCTTAGGTCTCAGTAGTTTTTATAAGAGAGCAGGAGTGTTCTTTCCTGTTCTAATCTGAGTATTCCCTGGGGGAAAATATGATGGCTTACATTTATGTCACAGATTCCAGCACTCTCATCAGAAATGCAGTGGGCTACAACTTGTCTGCTTTGGATTTTATGTTTTTTTTAATTTTTTATTGGTGCACTGCATTCATACATCATAGTGGGATATAAACAACTTTTGTAGACATACATGCACACATCGCCCAGTCAACCCCCACCCGATCCCCACCCCATTCCCTCCCCATCCCTCCTTCCCATGCTTGGCTTAGTGGTTGACATCTAGTATTATAGCAATTTATCCACGATCTGTTTTTTCTCTCGAATGTCTCTCATTGATCCACATTTTCACTCTCTTAATGATGGCTGGGGATGTTTTGGGCTTTCCCACAGGATAGATGCAGTTCCCTCCTACACTGATACACAGGACAATTCAGAGATTTACAGCTATTTTCACTGAGTAATAATCTCTTATATTGTCAGTATTTTCTATCATATCAAATAAAGTTCAAAAGAATATCTATATCATTAAAAGATTGGTATCATCTGTCAAATAGAAGAAAAGTTTGCCACTTTTATGTTCCAACAAGTAGGATATTCCATGGCCATTCCACAAAAAAATATATTTGATAGGGCCTCAGTTTTCATTCATAATATTCTTTTTCTTCAGACTTTTCTCTTCTTATATCACCTTATCTTATGAAATTCTACTTAACAGTTAAAACCCTCTAGTTAGATAATTAATAATGAAAACCCAGTTATTAGGTCCATTTTTATGAGCCCAAAGTGGTGTGTGTATGTGTGTGTGTATGTGTGTGTGTGTGTGTGTTTGTGTGTACTGAGAAAATGTATACCTGCTACATTAGTTTTTTATTGGTGCATTGAAATTATATACCATAATGAGTTTCAGAGTGATAGAAACATACACACTTATGTTACAAGTAGCATTATTTAATTCATATTAACTGGCACAATGCCTTGTAAATGGTAAGTTTCAATAAAATATAATCAATAAAGTTGTTTTAAGAAGCATAAAAAAAGTTAAAACAGATTCAAAATACCTAAACAAAGCCCCACACCACCTGAGCTGAGGAGAGTAAGCAGAGCAGTGTTTGCTATGATTTCCTGCTGCAGGGTCAGGGTCATGATGAGGGACCTGGTGTTCTTCAAGGCTGTCCCTCTTAGAACACAGATAGGAAGGGACAGATAAGTAGCCATAATATTTCTGTCTACACTTGAAGACACTGCAGCAGAGGATTCAGTTTAAAAGCCAAGGACTAGGATTAACACATACCCTCCTTCTTCCCAGAGAGCTCAGTGTTGTATAGTTTTCTTCTCTATTGTTCTGGAGAATGAATTTGGTGATATGAGGAGGTGACCAAAGGTATCCTTTTAGTCACTAATCCTGATTTCTGATGGAGCTGATGCTCAAGACCATTTGGCCCTCTGCAAAGGTTGGTCAATGTGATGGTTTTATATGCTGGGTGTAGATAATAAAGAGTCTTCTCAGGAACAAACAGTGTTAATGAGCTCTCACTACAATCTTATCCCATAAGTATCAACTCTGGGGAACATGAGCAATTAGAATTTCTCTTCTTGCACATTACTTGTAAAGCATTTAGTATTGCCACACAGATGTGATTCATTGCTTTTATTTAATTATGAATTAAAAGCTAGGATATAAGGCATGAAACCAGTGAGATTCATAGCAAGATATGTAAAAATTCAAGGTTTCAGGAAATGTTTGAGATGTATTTGATTTATTTATTTATTTTATTTATTTATTTGCAGGTCTGGGGATGGAACCCAGGGGCATTCTACCTCCGAGCTACACCCCCTGCCCTATTTTTTATTCTTTATTTTGAAACCAGGTCTCACTGAGTAGAGGGCCTCACTAAGTAGCTGAGGCTGTCCACGAACCGCGGTCCTCTGGTCTCAGCCTCTCGAATGCTGGAATTACAACAAGCGTGCGCCACCACGCCCAGCTTGTTTGAAACATATTTTAAAGAAATTATCTGAAGTGAATTCTCACCAAGAAAAAATATAAAAGCAAGGAAAGCAACTGATATTTGTAAAACTTGAAAGTATTTTCATGGAGCTCTACTAACTACATTTAGGTATTGTGATATATCCATATGACAGTAATTCTTATAACATTTTAACTTGGGGGATGGACAAAAGCAGTTTTGCTCAGCCATAATCTTAAAATACTTTAGAGATTGTTAAGACTCATTTGGGAGGTCCTAATTAATAGAGATGAGGACATTTTTCCTTGTAAAAATAAAAGATCAGTGTTGAAAAACACTGAAAACATATTTGCTATTGAAATTATTTTCATACTAAGCTATTTGCTTAGGAGTAAAATTATATTTATGCTCTTACTCAATGTTCATTAAGCAATATATAAATGTAAAATAAAATGCAATAAATTTTTGATTAAATTTTATTTGTGGTGTTTTAAAACATCATTAAATATAGAGATTTAATCTGTTTTTTGGGGGAGAACTAGGGACTGAACCCAGGGGACTTCCACCTCAAAGCTACACCGCTGGCCTCTTTTATTTTTATTTTGAAATAGGGTCTCACTAAGCTGCTAATGCTGGCCTTCAACCTGTGATCTTCTTGTCTCAGCCTCCCCCAAATTTGGATTACTGATGTGTGTCCCCAGCCTGGATTTTCATCTGTTTCTAAAGATATTTTTGTAAATTGCTAAACTCAACCCTTCAAGTTTTAAAGGGTAAAGGTTTGTATCATAATAGTTCATAATTGATAATACCTTAGAAGTAGAAA
This sequence comes from Muscardinus avellanarius, assembly GCF_963383645.1. Classification (NCBI taxonomy): domain Eukaryota; kingdom Metazoa; phylum Chordata; class Mammalia; order Rodentia; family Gliridae; genus Muscardinus; species Muscardinus avellanarius. Next base: position 124,354,682 of record NC_137786.1, on the reverse strand, counting down.
CATAACTCAACTTTTGTTCTCAAAAATTTGACAGTTTTTATAAGTAGAATATCCACAGCATCAACCAACAGAAAACAATGTTAGAGACAACATCATCATTATAGTATGTGTGGTGAACCAGAACTATGACTTATGACCAAGAGAGATGAGAAATATCTGAGAATTAAACACTTGTATTTATTATTGAAAGACATAAAATTTGGAAGAACAGGGTAAAGTCAGGAAGCCACTTGAGGATGAGGAATTGTGAAAGAAGACATGGTCATAGGAATTAACATAGAATTGTTGAGATATTACAAGGATTACTCCACCCAGTATGATGTGCACCTTCCTAGTAGATCTTAATATATGTTAAAATATTATCTATCTTAATATATGTTAAAATATATTTTATGTCTGCATTACTCCTTTCATTTTAATCATGTTTAATACTATTATTTCCCTTAGATGCTATGCTAAATCCAAGTAATAAACTCTAGAGAGAAAACTGTCATCTATGGCCTAATATAAGCATAGGACAATGCAGAAGTCCTTAGTGATTGCATACCAGTCCTGCTGACACCTGATCTCCATTGCCTTAAAAACAGTGTTCTTAAAAAAGCCATAAAACATCGTAACTGTTGAAAGGAACACAGTAAGTAAAAGGGAGCAGGAAAAAACAAGCTAGAAGACCAATTAGAGAACAGAAAACAAACTTGCCCACTATGCAGTCACAGATGCCATCTTGCCGCATGACAGCCAAGTCCAGAGAATCACAGGAAAACAACCAAGGACTTGAAGTTAGCAGCTAAAAATCATTGGAATTAAGAGCCATCAGTTCCTCCTGTGCAAACGCCAGCTATGACTTCCAACAGTGGTGGCTGAACTCACCACACACTTCAGAGATCCAGACTGGCACTCAACAACACCATAAATGAACCCAATGTCCCCTTGGGAGAATGCATAGCATGGCATCCCCAGATACTAATGCAGCCACAGTAAACTCCCTGGGTCTGAGACCTTGCAGTTCAATCCGGCAAAGGGTGGATGGAGTCAGCTGTTGGACGTAGCAGAGGTTCAGACAGACTCAGTCTCTGCATTAGTGGAAAAAGTTGTGGAAGAGACCTAGGCTTACCACTAGATCCAACTAGTAGAATCTTTGTGATCATCAGAGACCACCCAATCATGGTGAACAGGGAGAAGTCAGACCAGCCCAACCCTAGCTGTGGATAACAGAGACTCTTACATTGAGTTTGTTCCCAGAGGCATCCACCACCTTCGCAGGCAGGGAGAGACTCAGGCTCCACATCTGATACTAAGTTCAGCCTCATTAATGCTGGCACTCTCCATAGACTGAGAAATACTCAGATAATCAGGCTTGAAGAAGGAAAGGTGTCAGTGACACTCAGTGTCTGTACCAAGAGAGACTGCCGAGGCCCACTCTGCTGAATATTCATATATATTTTAGTGTTGCATTAATTTGTTGTTGTTTTGTTTGTTTTTGTTCCTTTTTATTTTGGGGATGAGTCTGTATTCTTGTTTGTTTCCTCTATCCCCAACCCCTCTCCCAAGCTTCTTCCCTGTACATTCCTACTCTCTTCTCTCCATCCCTTTTCTTTTCTTTTCTTTTTTCTCTCTTTTCTTCTTTGTCTTGTATTAAATCCACTTCATATCACTATATTAAATACTCTAAATTGGTTACTAGAATACTACTACATATTCACTATCTCTAATCCCTACTGTATACTACCTTACCAAAAATCATACTCTCATTCTGTTTGATACTATCTGTAGCTTTACCCTAATCTTGCATTTATGACTTCACTTCCCTCCTTACTCAAACTTCATTGTTGAATACAATACAACTTGCCCTTGGAAAAGTGTCAGTTGACACCTGCAAACTGAGAGAAATCTATCAATATCAACAGATACAAACTTTTGAAATCATGAAAAGGAGGAATAACAAAGAAGTAATGAGCTCCCACAAAACCACAATAACAGAAATTGACAACACAGAATTGCAGAAATCATCAGAAAGACAAATCAGGAATGTAACTGTAGAAATAATACAGGACTTCTGAAAAGAATTTAGAGAGAGTCTGAAAGAAACAAAGAATGTAATCATTGAAGTGAAGGCATCAATTCAAACTATAAACAATTGATTAGATCACAAGGAGAATAGAATCTCGCTCCTAGAAGATGATCACTCCAAAAACAAATGCATAGTATATAATTTGGAAAAAACAATTTGGCAGCATGAATTGGGCATTTAAGAAATATGGGCCCATTTGAAAAGAGCTAACCTAACAATAATAGGTATAGAAGAGGGAAGAGAAGGTGACACAAAGGGATCAGAAATCTTTTCAAAGATGTAATATCAGAAAATTTTCCAAACATAAAACAAGAGGTTGATACAGAGGTACAGGAAAATTATATAATCCCCTTTAGACAAAATCAGAGAAAAATTCATCATACCACATAATAGGCAAACTGATCAATGCAGAAGCCAAGGAGAGAATCTTTGAAGGCAACAAAAACAAAACACCAAGTGACATTCAGAGGCAAACCAATTACAATCACTGCAGACTTCCCAAATAAAGTCATGAAAGTCATAAGGGCCTGGAGTAACATATTCCCAACTCTGAAAGAAAAATAAACTTGTAACCCCAAATTTCCTACCCTCCAAACTATCTCTCAAATTAGATGGTGAAATAAAAATTTTTCACAACAAACAGAAGCTAAAGAAATTTATGTCTTCCACATCAGCACTAGAGAAAAATACTCAAAGAGATTAGCTGCAAAGAAAAAGTAAGTAATACATGCCAGAATCAGAGAAACAAGAATTTCCATCAAGCAAATAGCTAATCAAAGAGAAACAAAAAATATTTCAAACAGAAGTTAAAACTCAAAATGTTAAAAATTGAAAATCATCTCCCAATAATCACAATGAATATAAATGGCCTCAAATCCTCAATAAAAAGACATAAGGTATCAAAATGGACTAAAAACCAGAATCCATCTATCTTCTTGTGTCCATACCCCCTCTTTTTTGGGGGGCTGCTTTCAGTTACCCCAGGAAGGTACTGCAGTCACCTTTGTTATGGAGCATGCAGTGGATCAGGGGGTTGCCATGGCCAGGGAAGTGGAAGCATCTTTCCATCTTGTCACAGAGCTGTGTGATTCTGTGGCTGGTGAGCTCAGTGTCTGTGAAAAAGGTCTTAGATTGCTGATTATAAGAATATTTGTTTCTTCCAAAGTTTCCTGCCAGTTAGTGGACCTGTCTGTGGCTATTGTTCTAACGTCTCTGTTGTTTGCCTCCCCTGCCCTTTTTTTTTTTTTTTTTTTTGCCTAGGTGTTAAAGGTGGCCTTGTAGTTAGTCTACGGGTCCTTACACCATACCATCTTGGATCTCTCCTCCATCAGATTTTATCTTTGGGAATTTGAATCAGTGGGTCTAGATTGAAACAAAAGATCACGAATCCCCTAAACTTGCTCTTTCTTTCCTTCTTTTCCTACCAGTTCATTTTGGGACATGCTCATTAATCTTTGTTCTGACTGTCCATTGGTTTGTACCTTCTGGTGCTGTGTGTGCTGCTGACTCCTTTGCCAGAATCTGTATTGCCACTCATGCTAACTGACATCAGGCACCAAATCAGTTAAAGAAAAGAAAGATGACCTTAGAAGAAAAAAATGGCCTCTTATGTTCTTGAATTGGAAGAATAAATATTGTCTAACTGACCATACTGAACAAAGTGATCCACATATTCTATGTAGCCACTATCAAAATACAAATGTCATTGTTCATAGAGCTAGAAAAAGTCAGTCCTAAAATTCATAACAAAGCAATTCTGAGAAATCAGAAACTTTTTTATTTAAACATAAATATATGAGAATCAGAGCAGTTATATGACACCTCTACAATGTCAGAGTTGAGAATTTGAAAGTGTTGGTTTTAAACTCAGACTGACTTGAGGGCATACTCCTATTCTTTAGCTATAAAAAAACAGAACTAAAATTCAAAATGAAGAACAAAAGACCCAGAATAGCAAAGTAATATGAACAATAAGAACTTTGTTTATTTAAGCATAAATAATAACAAATCAGATCAGTGATATTACATCTTTAAAAACTCATGTTTGAGGATTTGTAAGGGTTGATTTTAAACTCAGAATGACTTTTGAGGACATACTCTTATTCTTTCAGCCTGTTTCTTATCTCTGATTGAGTATTCAGTACATGATCCAACATTTCTTAACACAATCTCATAGGCTTATAGAAATATATTACAAATGGTAAGTGACTCTTATCTGGAATTTTTCCTCAATGATTCCCATAAGGCATGACAAGGAGATTGCCCAAGGGGCTACCCACTACTCTGCCCTGGGGATGAACAATTTCTTGTGGGAAATTAGAAATTGAGTAGAACTTTGAATCTCAAAAGGTCCAAAGTAAGATCTATTATATAGAATGTAAACACAGGAAAAGTAATTTCTACCCTCAAGGGGCCCATCTAACTAGGAAGAAAAGCACAAAGGCTGCAAAATTTTCAGGACTTCTCATCAATTTCCCTAGAACTATGGGGCATGATATAGCATCTCATTTGTCTGAGGTGCTATTTTGAAAACTAAAATGAGGTGGTTACGTTCCTTAATGCAACTGAAGATAACCTGCTAGTGAGATTCTCAAATAAAAATTATGGAATAATCTCCAGATGATTCCTTCACACATGTCAGAGACACATCTGCTTGGATTACTAGTACCCCCTTCATAATCAGGAACTTGGTTTCCTTAGGACTGTAGGGAGGAAGAGCCTTTGATTTCCAGCAGAAGAGAAGCCTCCAATGGAACAAGGGTGAGCCCTGAATCATTGTGTTTAGATAATCATCCTTCACAGCTTATGCTATATAAATCATTGGTTTTGGAGAACACCACATATTTACTGTTATTCTCAGCTCTAATCCTTAGCAAAGACTGAGAAGGAAGGAAAAGATGCTCAGAGACACTGGGAAGTCTGTAGGCATTCTTCCTAGACAGAGACACACATCACAGGTCAGAGAAGCAGGAAGAAAATGGAGATTCTTCAAGAACCAAGATAGGAAGTCTTGCTCTTTGGATGCCTTACTGTGTCTTCAGATAACTTCAAGCTTGGAAACCCTTTGCTCCAACTGTCCCTTTCAGGGCCAAATAGCGAGGGTTCATTGGTAGTGTCACCTTTTCCTCCTGTTTCTACAGATACCCATGAGGAAAATGACTATAGGAAATGACTCCTCAGTGACAGAGTTTATTCTTCTGGGGTTGACAGACCTACCAGAGTTCCAACTGCCCCTTTTTTTTCTATTTTTAGTGAACCACGTAGTCACTGTAATGGGAAACTTGATCTTAATTAATCTGATTTGCCTGAATTTGCATCTTCACACTCCCATGTACTTTTTTCTCTTCAATCTTTCCTGCATTGATTTCTTTTATTCATTTGTCTTCACCCCCCAAATGCTGATGAGCTATGTTTCAGAGATAAATAGCATCTCCTTCCCAGGATGCATAACTCAGCTATTTTTCTTCTCCTTTTTTGTCAGCTCTGAGTGCTATGTGTTGACAGCCATGGCCTATGACCGCTATGTGGCCATCTGTCAGCCCCTGCACTACATGGTCCTCATGTCCCCCAGGGTCTGCTGTCTGATGATGTTTAGTTCATACTTGATGGGGTTTGCTGGTGCCCTGGTCCATACAGTGTGCATGATCAGGCTCAGCTTCTGTGATTCCAACCTCATCAAACATTACATGTGTGATATCTTCCCCCTCCTCCAGCTGTCCTGCAGCAGCACCTATGTCAATGAGCTTGCAAGTTCTGTTGTTGTGGGGACAGGCGTCACTGTATCTAGCTTTGTTATCTTCATCTCATATGGCTTGATTCTCTGTAATATCATTCGTAAGTCATCAGCTAAAGGTTGGTCCAAAGCCATGAGCACCTGTGGTTCTCACATAGTCACTGTGGGGCTGTTCTTTGGATCAGGGCTGCTCACATATGTCAATCCATCATCTGAGACTGCAGGCCAGGGAAAGTATTTCTCATTGTTTTACACTCATGTGGCGCCCATGCTGAACCCATTCATCTACAGCCTCAGAAACAAGGATGTAAAACTTGCTCTCAAGAGAACTGTGAATAGGATCACACCTGGTGTCAGGGAATAGGATCCCATATACCTTGTTTCCTTTTCTGAGGCTTTTCCTCTGTTCCTTCTTACTTTTATAGTTATACTTTTCATATTTCATTCCACAATCCAGGCAAGACTCTACTGTTGTTCCTTTTATCACCATGTAGTATCATCATGTGGATTTATTCTTGGACTTGAGACTCATCAGTCTGCAGTTGGGTCAAGTCTGGTCTTTATTATCTCTACTTTATGAAGATACTGGGCTGGTATATTTTCCTACATGAACTCTGCAGTATCTACTATTTTTCTTGTATGTCTTCTTCACCCAACGGAAGCCATTCAACTGCTTGCTTTCTAGCAAGTTCATTTCTTCATTGTTTTCTGAGACAATTTAATTGATCTATTTCCTATTTCAAGAGTTTTATTTTCTATAACAGCTACAGAAAAAAGATGGATAACAACAACTGTGGGAATGATAACAGTAAAACATCCGGCATTATTTAGAGTGTGTGTGTGTGTGTGTGTGTGTGTGTGTGTGTGTGTGTGTTTTACTGGGGATTGAACCCAGGGGTATTCTACACATCTGAGCTATACCCAGCCATTATTAATTAGTTCATTTATTCATTCACTTTACTTTGGAATAGGGTCTTGCTAAATTGCTCTAGCTGGTCTGGAACCTGGGATGCTAATGTCTCATTCTTCCAAGGATTGGGATTAGAGATGTGCACCACCACATCCAGTTTATTTAGGGTCTTCTTGAGAATGGTTATTACTCTAGATTTTTAGCCTGACTTTAAAAGTGTTGTGAATTACATTTGACTAAGATTGAATTTTGTGGATATTTGAGTATAGTTTAGGACTAACTATCTGCTCAGGTTTCCCAAACTCTACCAGTAATGACAATGTATTGGTAAACTGATATTTTTTCTTATATGAAACTGCAATTGTCATTGGCATGTTCCTGTTTTCTAGATTGTGGGTAATGTAAATTATTGTGAATAAAATATATGCATATGTACATGTATGTGTATATATATGTGTGTGTAAATATATATATATATATATATATATATATATATATATATATATATATATGCGTGTGTGTGTATTTTTTATGTTGGAGATTACCACTCTACCACTGAGGCCCCAGCCCTGTTTTATTTTATACTGTGAAACAGTTTTTAATTTTACATTGCTGAAGGTCTCACTAAGTTGTAGAAGCTAGCCTTGAAACTGAGATTCTTCTGTTTCTGCCTGACAGGTACTGGGATTACAGTTGTGCGCCAGCACATATGCTGTTATTATTTTTTAAAATTATTTATTTTTGCAATGGAACAGTGCATGACATGTAATGTCACATTTTTTGTTTCTGATGTTGCACAACAAGGATTTCTTTTGTTAAAAGAAACTCTATTTACTACTTTTTAAAAACAAAATATAGCTGGTTATAGTCTACTAATTGACTCGACATTTGCATGTAATTTTGGATTCATTGCCCAGCTCAAAAACCACAAAAACAAATAACCCCCCACATATATAGCTTTTTATGTTTATTCTCTTTAATATGTCTGCTTATTCTACTATCTGGATAATAAAATGCTTATGTGACATGGTTAAGGCCACAGAGCTAATGACATAGAGCCCTGTTATTGACCCCCATTTGCATCCTATGAGGAAATGAAAAGAAAAAAGAAAAAATTGTGAAGGAACAGAGCGAACTTCTGGAGAATTATTTCATAATAAGACTAAAAGTGGTGATTAGGTGGGAATGATGCTTTGAGCCAAGATTCCTATAGTAGAGAGAAAGTCTGCAAGGCTTTTGTGCCGAACTAGAAAAAAAAAATCTCATTTCTGCCAAAAATTCCATTTTAAAGTGGAGTAATCAGCCTTAGCTATAAGAAAATACTTCATTTTATTCATAGTAATAGTAACCATGTTTCAAGGGATGTGAGGCTGAGCAATATGAGTCAGTCCTTTCTAGTGAAGCAGCATGCCACTTTTTTCCTTATTAGTATATAGATTCAAACAAATCTATTGACTATTATGTTAGTACTTGGTAACAAAAACAAATTATTTGTATAGAAATTATAGAAAACAGAGCTCTACAAATGTGTTTATTGTGTATGTTGCAGGGAAGGTATAACGTTTATGGTTTATCACTACCTTGAATGGGTTTGGGGCAGATACCCTCAGTAGATGTATTATAGTCATGGGACAACAGACTGTTATCAGTATAACTTTTATATTTATATGAAGATCATGACATTTTTTTGAGATGAGATTTCTCAATCCATGTTGGTCTTGAATTTCTGAGCTTAAGTGATCCACTTACCTCAGCCTCCCAAGTGCTAGGACTGTAGACACACGCCACCACGGCCAACTAAGATCATGATTATTGAAAATGTCTAGAACATTAGTTTATAAGCCTTGTCTTAGAGAAAAATGGTGCCAGTGAAAAACTTTAATTTATTCTAATATTATTGACATAAGAACTAATAGTTATTATAATTTTATGTAAAAATTTTTTAAAAATTGTTTAAAATTTAATTTTTCAGGCTCTATCTGAATTCTTGTTGTCACTTCTATACTTATGTTTATATACATCATGGTGCATGTGTTTCAAGAGATTCTTAAACTGATTTGAAACATGCTGTGATATACATAGTTTAATAACTACATGAAATGCTTATTAAAGACATAAGTGAGTTTTAAAACATCTATGTCTTTAAAGCCTTTCAACTCAGAAATACAAAGTGTAAGATAATGGCTGCTGTAGCTGGTAGGAGAAGAGGAAAGGGGGATGTTTGTCCAAGGGAACAAAATTTATGTCGTGTGCAGGAAAATGGATGGAAGCATAGAATATTATACTAAATTGGGCCAATCAGTCTCTGAAAAGTAAGGGTTGTATTTTTTTTCTTATATATAAAAACTAGAGAGAAAATAGTAACTATAACAAACTCTAACATAGAGAGAGATGAGTAGAATAGGTTAAGGTTGGGAGTGGGAGTCATGGAGTGAGGAAAGAATTGAAGAAAGAAAAAGTTCAAATAATGTTATGTCTGTATATAAAGCCATAAAACCAATCTCACCAAATGAACATGGAAGAGGAGGTGGGTAGGATCTAGACGGAAATAAAGCAAGGGATGTGTGCATGTATGTTTGTATCACTCTGAATCTCACTAAAATGTATAATTACAATGCACCAATAAAAGTATAAAAAGTAATTTTTATAAAGGCAACAGAAATAACTTTTAGTCCATTGCAAGCATGGTGATTATAGTCAATATCAATGTATTATACATCTCAAAATTGCTAAAAGAATAGATTTCTTTCCACAAATAATGATAAGAATGTGAGGTGATAGTTTTGTTAATTTGCATTATCTAACTAACCACAGTGAATATCTAATGATATTACATTGCACCCCATTAATATATACACTTTTGTCAATTAAAATAAAACATAATCACTATCATTATCTGTTCAAATTTTCTCATTAATGGTGAATATCAAGGAAATAAGAGATATAATAATTAAAAGTTCTTGGTGAACAATAGGAAGTACCTGTTTCAGTCAAAAAGCCTGCTATAAAAATTGTTTCCTAACCTGGATGTGTTGGTGCATGCTTATAATCCTAGTACTTGGAAGAATGAGGCAGGAGGATAGCAGGCTTGTGGACAGCCTCAGCAACTTAGTGAGACACTGTTTCAAAACAAAAAATAAAAAAGACTGGTAGTGTAAATTGAAGGTATAATGACCCTGGGTTCAATCCTCAGTACACTCCTCCCAAAAATTATGTTACAGAAACAAGTACATATTTTCATTAATAATTATGAATATGTTTAATTTGGGAATAGTACCTAAGAAACAGGAAAAGTCTTTCATGTCTATAGGAAAATATAGTATTTACTGACTGTGTCAGTTTTTTCTTATTTTACCAAATAATACATAATCCTTAAAAATTTAGAAGTTCATAAAATATAACTTAACAGTTTAATGAATAATATAAAAATCTTTGTTATCACAAGCCAGTTCATAAAATAGAGTACCGCAGAAAATCTTCAGTAGTTTTATCTGTGTTTAGTGGATGGTTTGGTCACAATATCCTACCCCTCAAAGTGATGGATATTACATTAAAACTGTTATGTTTCTTATTTAGATCACTTTATTTCATTAAGAGAATAAGAAGCAAACCAATGACTGCATGGAAGTGTTTGAAAAACACATTTGATAAAAGACTTGTACCCACACTATGCAAAGAACATTTAAAAGTCAACAATGAAAAAATAATTTATTTTGTTTAAATAATAGAAGTGGGAGAATTAAAAAATGGAAAAATGGGTAAAGATATAGTTCATAGTACAGTGCTTGGATAGAATGCAGAGACTCTGGGTTCAATGCCCAGCATTTCCCCAAATGAAAAAAAACTAATTTCATTTGCTATTTGGGAACTACAAATTTAAAAAGATGAATGAATGACAAAACTATGGGATACACAGTGGAATTTTACTAAGCCATAAAGAAGAACAAAATTATGTCATTTGCAGGGAAATATATGGAAGTGGAAAACATGCTAACTGAGATTAGTCAGTCACAAAAAGTAAAAAGTCATATGCTCTCCTTAATATGCAGAAGCTAGGGAGAAAATAGGTCATAGGAGGAACTGTAGATGAAGAAGGTGAAACCTTAGATGAGTAAAGAAAGTGACCTGAGGGAGGTTGGAGAGAGGGAAACTCCCAAATGCACATGAAGTACATTCACAAAGACATAAAAGTCAATCACTAAAACAAAATGCGAAGGAGGGAGGTGAGGGAATGGGGTGGGAATATGGGGAAGTGGTAAATGAGGGATGTGTGAATGTATTCCTCTAGCATCTTGTACCATATTAAGACGCATGACTTCAGGGCATGATGATGCATGCTTGTAATTCCAGCATTTGGGAGGCTTAGACAGGAGGATTGCAGGTTCAAGGACAGCCTCAGTTACTTCACCAAAGGTGGTGGGGAACAGACACTGGCTAAACCCATTTCCCAGTTAGAAGAAAAAAGTGCAGCTCATTGCCACATTTCTTTCTTTCTTTTTTTGTGTATGGTACTGGGGATTGAACCCAGGGGTGTCTTACCTCTGGGATACATTGCAGCCTTGTTTTGTTTTTTATTGTGAAACAGGATTATTTCACACACTGGCTTCAAATCTGTGGTACTCCTATCTCAGCCTCCCAAGTATTGGGATTATAGGCATGTGCCACTGGGCCCAGGTCTTTAATTTTACATAAACACCATCTTTGAGGCTGAAATGAATCTGGCTGCACTGTTTCTGTTTGGAGTATATACAGTCGAAAACTTACAATAAAGGTGAACACAGGTTTGATCCCCTACAATTAAGTAGGGGCTTTTTATTGACCAACAGAAATGGAAGAATTGTTGAGAGAATGCAAACACCAAAGCAAATGTAAAAATCTTCCACCAGTCATCATTTTCCTGAAACAAGGTATATCTAAAAGAAGCCTTGTCTACCAAAACATCTCTAGCTCTGGTTTCTGCAAAATACCTTGCAGAAACATTTCTGAAAAAAAGAATTTTAGTTTGTCATTCTTCTTATTTACTACTTGTATATCTACTTTGGTGAAATGTCCATTAAATATTGTGCCTCTATTCTCATTTGTGTAAGTTCAAGACACAAAAAATTAAAATAATATTAAAATGTAAGCCCCAATGGAAATAATATATTTTCAAAATATATACTGATATATAATATATGACTTAAATTAAGTTAAACAAGCCAGGCACAGTGGCCTGCTCCTGCAGTCCCAGATAGTTAGAAGCCTGAGACAAGAGGATAAAGATCATGTAAGTTCTGAGCTTTAAGTCCATCTACTGTGATCCTTCATTTCCTGACTCATAAATATTTTCCAAAGCAAACCGGATTATGTTTTATGCCCAAACAAGGACCTAGTACTTTTATGATTACTGTACATGTCTTAATAAATTTGGATTGTCATAAACAGAATACTGCTCAGCAATTAAATAAATGAATTGCTGACTCATACAACAGCTTGGAAGGGATTATTATCAGTGAAAAACAGTCTTATAGGTTACTCTGAAGTTACTCATTGTATGAATCCATTTATTATCCTCAAAATGACCAAATTAGAGATGGAGAACAAGTTAGCAGTTTCCAGAGAACAGAGAGGAAAATGAGAAGTGATACATATGAACATAAAGTTTTTTTTTATAAGGAAGCTCCTTATGGCATAGAATAAATAAATCTGTATCCTGGTTCTGATGAAGGTTGCTTGACTATGCAGATAGCATTGGGTTGCAAAAGAACTCCAGACACACCTGTACATGTAAAGTTATTGGAAGCTCAGTGAAATCTGTGATTAGTTAACACTCCTGCCACAATGCCAATTTTTCAGTTTTGCTATTTTCCTACACTTCTGATTAATATCAGTATAAGCAGAAGATGGGTGAGGAGTTCAAGAGACTTTGCATATGACTTTATTAACTTCCTGTGAATCAACATTTTAAAATAAGAAGTGAGAAGATGGCGACTGAGGGAAGCAGTGATTACCAGTTCTGCTGTCACCAGAACTTCATTGCCTTAAAAACAACATTATACAAAAGCCAGAAAATACCATAACTAGAACAATAACATGGTAAGTACAAGGCAATCAAAGAGCAGAAAAGAAACCTCCCAGCCTTGCAGCCATGGGAACCACAGCGGTGCCATCTTGCCTCACTGCACCCGACTTCAGAGAAGAACAGGAAAACAACCAGGCACCTGAAGTAAGCAGCTACAGATCATTGGAATTGTAAGCCATCAGTTCCTCCTGCACAAACACTGGCTACAACTTCCAGCAGTGGTGGCTGAGATCACTTCACCCTGAGTGACATGCAACAACACCAGAAAAGAAACCTGCCAGCCTTGCAGCCATGGGAACCACAGTGGTGCCATCTTGCCTCACTGCACCCGACTCCAGAGAAGAACAGGAAAACAACCAGGGACCTGAAGTAAGCAGCTACAGATCATCAGAATTGTAAGCCATCAGTTCCTCCTGCGCAAACACTGGCTACACCTTCCAGCAGTGGCAGCAGTGGTGGCCGAGCTCACTACACCCTGCAGAGATCCAGAGTGGCATGCAACAACACCAGAAAAGAAACCTGCCAGCCTTGCTGCCATGGGAACCACAGTGGTGCCATCTTGCCTCACTGCACTCGACTCCAGAGAAGAACAGGAAAACAACCAGGGACCTTAAGTAAGCAGCTACAGATCATCAGAATTGTAAGCCATCAGTTCCTCCTGCTAAACACTGGCTACACCTTCCAGCAGTGGCAGCAGTGGTGGCCGAGCTCACTACACCCTGCAGAGATCCAGAGTGGCATGCAACAACACCAGAAAAGAAACCTGCCAGCCTTGCTGCCATGGGAACCACAGTGGTGCCATCTTACCTCACTGCACCTGACTCCAGGGATGAACAGGAAAACAACTAAGAACCTGAAGTAAGCAGCTGCAGCTCATTGGAATTTTAAGTTTTCAGTTCCTTCTGCACAAACACCGCTACAACTTCCAGCAGTGGTGGCGGAGCTTACCACGACCTCCAGAGATCCAGACCAACACTTATCAAGATAGTAAGTAAAGCCCTGCTCCCCTGAGGACAACGCCCAGAGTGGCTTCCCAGGGACTCGTGCAGTCACGATAAACTCCCTCAGTCTAAAACTTTGTAGTTTAACTTAGTGAAAGTGAGAATGAAGTCTACAATTTGCAGCAAAGGTGCCTGAGTTCACAAAGCCCTTCAGAGATCCAGACCAGCGCTCAACAATACCTTAAGTGAAGCCACCATCTCCACAGGAGAACACCCAGTGCAACACCCCCAGGAACTCAAATAGCTGCAATAAACTCCCTGGGTCTGAAACTTTGTGGTTCAACACAGAGTAGGTGGGGTTAGAGTTGGCTATTTGACATAGCAGAGGTTCAGATAGACTCAGCCTCTGTCAGTGGAAAATGAAGGGAGAAACCTACACTTAATACTAGATTCAACTAGTAGGATCTATGGGATCACCACAGGCCACCCAATCATGTTGAACAGGGAGAAGTCAAACCAGCCCAGACCTAAATGTAGAGAACAGAAACTCTTACATTGAGTTTGGTCTCAGACCCATCCGCCAACTTAGAAGGCAGAGAAAGACTGAGACTCCACAACTGTGAAAAGTGTGAAGGGTGACCTGCACTCAACACTAGATCCAGCCCCATTGATACCCGCCATCTGCATAGACTGAAAAAGAATCAGAGAACCAGGTTTGCAAGAGGAAAGGTGCTGGTAGCACTCAGTGTCTACCCAGAGAGAGACTGCAAAGACATAGTCTGCTGCTGAATATTCACATATTTGTAGAGTTGTATTAATTTGTTGCTGGTGTTATTTTTTTTTTGTTGCTGTACTTTTGTGTGTGTAAGTATATATGCCTGTTTGTTTATTCTATCCCAAGCTTCTTCACTTGTAAATACCTACTCTCTTCTATCCTTTTTTTCTCTTTTTTTCCCTCTCCTCCCTTATATTCCTTGTCTTGTATTAAATTCACTTCATATCACTATAACAGAAACTCTACATTGGTTACTAGAATACTACTACATATTCATTATCTCTAATCTCTTCTATATACTACCTTACTAAACTCATGCTCTCATTCTATTCAGTCCTATCTGAGGCTTTACTCTATTTTTCCATTTATGTCTTCACTTCCTTTTTCACTCAAACAGCACTGTTGAATGCAATACAACTTGCCTTTAAATATACCAGTTGACACCTAGAGATTGAGAAAAATTATTCAAAATCAACAGATACAAACTTCTGAAATCATGAGCTGGAAGAATAACAGGGAATCAATAGCTCCCACAACCCCACAAAAACAGAACCTGACAACACAGAATTGCAGAGATATCCAGAAGGTCAAATTAGGAATGTAACTGTATAAATAATACAGGACTTCTGAAAAGAATTTGGAGTGAATATGAAAGAAATACAGGATGTAATCATTGAAATAAAGGCATCAATTCAAACTATAAACAATTGATTAGACCACAGGAAGAATAGAATCTCACTCCTAAAATGAATGCATAGTATATAACCTAGAAAAAACAGTTCAACAGCATGAACTGAACATAGAAGAAATATGGGCCCATTTTAAAAGAGCTAAGCTAAAAGTAATTGGCATAGAAGAGGGAATAGAAGGAGAAACCAAAGGTATCAACAATCTTTTCAAAGAAGTAATATCAGAATATTTTCCAAACAAAGAGCAAAAGGTCAATACACAGGTCCAGGAAACTTATAGAACCCCCTTCAGACAAGATCAGAGAAAAGGTTCACTATTTGACATAATAGTCAAACTGAATATTGTAGATGTCAAGGAGAGAATCTTAAAGGCAACAAAAACAAAAGACCAAGTGACATTCAGAAGCAAACCAATTAGAATAATTCCAGACTTCCCAATGCAAGTCATGAAAGCTAGGAGGGCCTGGAGTAGCATATTCCAAATTCTGAAATAAAACAACTTGAAGCCCAAAATTTCCTACCCAGCCAAAATATCTCTCAAATTAGACAGTGAAATAAAAATCTTTCATGACAAACAGAAGCTGAAGAAATATATGTCTTTCAAATCAGCATGAGAGAAAATACTTAAAGAGATTAACTGCAAAGAATAAATAAATAATACATGCCAAAACCAGAGAAACAAGAAATTCCATCAAGCCAACAGCTAAGCAAAGAAAAAAAAATAATTCAAACAGAAGTTAAAACTCAAAATGTTAGAAATTGAAAATCATCTCTGAATAATCACAATGAATATAAATGGCCTCACATCCCCAATAAAAAAGATATAAGGTATCAAAATGGATTAAAAGCCAGAATCCATCTATCTTCTGCCTGCAAGAAACACAGCTTAGAAATAAAGATAGTAGTAAACTAAAGGTAAAGGGCTAGAGCAAAGTAATCTATGCCAACAGAACTCAAAAAAACAGCAGGAGCAGCAACTATGATTTCTGACAAATTATACTTCAAGCCCAAGCTTATTAGAAGAGGCAAATCAGGTCTTTTTTTTTTTTTTACTGGTAAAAAGAACAATCCAGCAAAAGGAAATAATGATAGTCAACATTTATGATCCAAACATAGGTGCAGCTACTTTCATAAAACAAACTCTTTGTCACATTAAGTCACACATAAGTCCCAATAAAATAATGCCGGAAGACTTCAGCACTCCTCTCACACTGTTAGATCAATATTCTGGACAAAAGGTCAGTAAAAGATGCCTCAGACCTAAAGAACACCATCAAATAGACCTATTAGAAATAGGTAGAATATTCCACTGTACTATAGCAGAGTTCACATTTTTCTAAGCTGCTCATAGAACCTTCTCTAAAATAGATCACGTCCCAGGCCACAAAGTGAGCACTAGCAAACTCAAAAAACTGAACATTCTTTCCTGTGTCTTTTCAGACCATACTGAAATGAAACCAGAAATAAACTATAAGAAGACCCAGAGAAACCACATAAACATGTAGAAACCGAACACCACACTGCTAAATGAAGAATGTGTCATAGAAGAAGTAAGGGGTGAAATCAAGAAATTTCTAGAAACAAAAATAGAGATACAACATAGCTAAAACTCTGAGACACTTTGAAGGCCATATGAAGAGGAAAATTCATAGCACTGAATGCTCACATAAGAACAGAAAATCATCAAATAAATAACCTAATGACACACCTCAAAGCCCTTGAAAAACAGAAAAAATCTAACCCTAAAGCCAGTAGAAGACATGAAATTATTACAATCAGAGCAGAAATCAACAAAATAGAGAATAAAAAATAAAGAAAATCAACAAAAACAAAAGTGGTTTCTCAAAAGAAGTAGCAAGATAGATAAATGATTAGCCAACTTAACCAAGAAAAAGAGAGAAATTATGAAGATAAGAGATAAAAAAGGAGATATGACACTGATATTGTAGAAATCCAGAAGATTACTAGAAACTATGTTGAAAAACTATACTTGAACAAAATGGAAAATCTGGAAGAAATTGACAACTTCCTAGGTAAATACAACCTACCTATCTGAGTCAAAAAGATATAGAAATTTTAAACCAAAGAATTGCAATCAAAGAGATTGAAACAGCAATAAAGAGCCTACCATCAAAAAAAAATCCCAGGACCAGATGGTTTTCCAAGTGAATTTCATAAAACGTTTGTAGAAGAGTTAATTCCGATACTCCTCAATATATTTTGTGATATAGAATGAAACGAGTCTCTCCCAAATACATTCTACAAAAAGCCAACAATACATTAATACAAAACCAAATAAATACAGCTCAAGGAAGGAAAACTACAGGCCCATATCTTTTGTGAACTTGGATACAAAACTGCTAAACAAAATATTAGCAACATGCATTCAAAGCCACATCAAGAAAATCATATATCATGACCAGTAGGGCTTATCCCAGGGATGCAAGGCTGGTTCAACATATGAAAATCAATCTATGTAATCTTTCACACAAAACCAAAAGCAAAAATCACATGAACATTTCAATAAATGTTGAAAAAACATTTGACAAAATCCAACATTCATTTATGCTAAAAGCACTGCAGAAAATCAGAATAGAAGAAACATGGCTCAATATCTGAAAGGCAATATACAATTGACCTACAGTCAACATCATATTAAATGGGAAAAAACTGAAAGAATTCTTCCTAAAAACAGGAACAGGACAAGGATGTCCATTATCATCACTTCTTTTCATTATAGTACTTGAGACTCTAGCCAGAGCAATAAGGCAAGAAAAGGAAATAAAAGGAGTACAAATAGTAAAAGAAGAACTCAAACTTTCACTATTTGCAGATAACATGTTACTATACTTAGAAGACCCAAAAACTCAACCAAAAGGCTTAGAGAACTGATAAAAAAAATTCAGCAAAGTGTCTGGATACAAAATCAATCCTAAAAAATTGGAAGTTTTTCTATATTCCAACCATAAATCAACTGAAAAATAAATCTATAAAACACTTACACTCAGGATATCCCACAAAAAAATAAAATACTTAGGAATAAACTCAACCAAGGTAAAAGACTTCTACAAAGAAAATTATAAAACACTGAAAAAAGGAATTGAAGAAGACCTTAGAAGATGGAAAGTTCATCCATGTTCATGGATAAGCAGACTAAATATCATCAAAATGGCCATACATCCAAAAGTGATGTACAGATTCAATGCAATACCCATTAAATTTCCAATGTCATTCCTTA
Organism: Muscardinus avellanarius; assembly: GCF_963383645.1. Lineage (NCBI taxonomy): Eukaryota > Metazoa > Chordata > Mammalia > Rodentia > Gliridae > Muscardinus > Muscardinus avellanarius. The sequence continues at coordinate 124,336,264 of NC_137786.1, read as the reverse complement.
GAGATATAAAAAAAATCAGTCCTTAAATTCATTAAAAAAAAACAGAATAGCCAAAGTAGTTAGCAACTAAAACCATGCAGAAGGAATCACAATACCTGACTTTAAACTCTACTACAGTGCCATAGTAATAAAAACAGCATGGTACTGGCACAAAAATAGATACATAGACCAATGGTGTAGAATAGAAGACTCAGAAACAAATTTGCACATGTACAGCCAATTCATTTTTGAAAAGGGGGCCAAAAACATACACTGTAAAAAAGATAACCTCTTCAACAAATGATGTTGGAAAAACTGGTTAATCATATGCAGAAAAATGGAAATAAATCCTTTCTCACAATTCACAAGAGTCAATTCAAGATAGATCAAAGACTTGGAAATTAGACCAGAGACCTTGAGGCTCCTTGAAGAGAGCACGGGTCCAACACTGCAACACGTAGGCACAGGTAAAAATGTTCTCAACAAGACCCCAAAGGCACAAGAAACTAAAAAGCGAATCAATGCATGGAATTGCATTAAACTGAAGAGCTTCTATACAGCAAAGGAAAATATCAAGAAACTCAACTCAGAGCCAGCAGAATGGGAGAAGATTTTTGTCACCTACTCCTCTGATAGTGGACTAATTATCTAGACTATATAGAGAACTCAAGAAACTCTGCACTAAGAAAACAAATAACCCAATTAAAAAAAATGGGCAAGTAAACTTCATGAAAGAAGAAATTCAAATGGCCAATAAATGCATGAAAAATACTCAAATAATTAGCAGTCAGAGACACAAATCAAAACTACCTAACTCTAACTAGAATTTTAATCATTCAAAACACAAACAACAACAAATGCTGGTGAGAGTATGAGGTGGGAACTCTAATACATTGTTGGTGAGATTGTAAATTAGTGAAACCAGTTTGGAAAACAGTATAGTGGATCCTCAGATAAATGGAAACAAGCTTATCATATGATCCAGCAATACCAATTCTGGGTATCAACCCCCCAAAATAGAAACCAAAGTAACTGTTTATCTATGTTCATAGCTACACAATTCACCATTGCCAAACTATGAAACTAGCCAATCTGTCCATTAACATATGGATAAGTTTCAAAAATTTGGGATATGTACACAATGGAATTTTACTCAGCCATAAAGAAAAATACAATTATGTAATTTACAGGAATATGAATGGAATTGGAGGACATTATGCTAAGTGAGATTAGTCAGTCACAAAAAAAATACAAAATTGGATTCTCTCCCTAATATGCAGAAGCTAGGGAGAAAATGTATCATAGGAAGAACTCTAGATAAAGAAGGAGATACTATAGATGAGCAAATAAGATGACCTGAGGGGATAGGAGGGGAGAAGTGGGAAATTTTCTAATGCACATGATGTTCTTTAACAAATATATCAATGTCAATCACTAAGCCAAACATGAGAAGGAGGGAGGGAAGGAAATGGGGCAGAATTGGGTACAGGCTAATTGGGTGATGTATACATGTATTCCTTCACCATTCTTTTACTCCATTAAGATGTATGACTACAATGCACCAACAAAAATTTTTTAAAAATAAATGTTCTGAGTCTTAGTTTAGCTGACATTCATGTCTCCATAATAAATACATACACACATACATACATACATACATATATACATAAATGTCTGAGTCATAGTTTAGCACACTGCCATCTAAATAGCCATGACATTTCTTTAACTCCTCTTGCAACCTGGTTTGCCATGTGACTAACTCCTTACCAGTGAGATAACACAGGTGGATTAAGGTCTATCCCTTCCAGAAAGTGTTCTTCATATTGGGAGACATCTCCCTCTTCTTCCATATATTGATCTGATGGCCAGGTGGTGAAGATGGAGGAAGGATCTGAAGTCTTTATTGGAGACCAATAATGTTCACTACATCTAATGCAGTAGTGCAAACATTTAAAAGTATCTTATGTCTAGGATGAGCCATAGAACCACTTATACATCTGCTTCTGGTTTAAGGCAACATGGAGTGTCCCTGTGCTCTTCTATGGTGGACATCCAAACCTAACCCTAACTAATACAGGAGGTAAAAATACAGGAGTGGTGGCTCTCGCTTATAATCACAGCATTTGGGAGGCTGAGACCAGAGGATCGTGTTTCACAGACAGCCTCAGGTACTTAGTGTCGTCCTTCTGCAACTCAGTGAGACCCTCTTTCAAAATAAAAAATAAAAAATTGGGCAGGGGATGTAGCTCGGAGGTCGAATGCCTCTGGGTTCCATCCCCAGACACCCCCCCAAAAAAAAGGTTCTACTTCAAGATTGTTTCTGTGATATCCTAATGCTCCCTACATATTTTAAGTGAGTAACTGTTTTCTTTGGCATTAATGCATGCTGATATCGCAGAAATAAAAAATACTGTATGAGAACATTATCCACATTTATCATAGCCTAGTGTTCAAATGTATTTGCTGTATTGTGGTTTTTTTCAAATATGCAACTTTAGATTGCATATATTTTTCTGTAGTGGTGTTTAAGTAGCCCTACATATTTTTACTTTTGTATTTTGTTATAATATCTCTCCTGCACCAGTGTCTTTTATCACTCTTTCTGTGGTAGAGAACCACATTTATTTTGCAATGTTTCTGTTAGGTATGTGAGTATTTTAAGAGTATATCTTCCAGCAGTCCTCAGAATACTATTGACAGTCTGACCATTTATATTATTCTAAACATGTCTAAATATACTTAATAAATTAATAAAGGATTAGAAAGATAAAAACTCATAAATAGCCATTTTAGTTTTTGCCCAAGAACTGAAAATAATTGTTGGATGCTGTTTCTTTAATGCCTGAAGTACTAACTTAAAATTTCATACACACAGAGGTAGGCATAGTGGTGCACACTTGTAATCCCCGCATTTCGGAGGCTAAGACAAGAGGATCCCAGCTGGTGAACAGCCTCAGCTACTCAGTGAGGCCCTTTGCAACTCAGTGAGATCCTGTTTCAAAAGAAAAAAAAATAAAATATAGGGCTGGGGATGTAGCTCAGATGTAGAATGCTTCTGGGTTCCATCCCCAGTACTGAAAAAAAAAAAACAATTACATGTACATAAATCTTGTAAAATAGATCCAAGCAATTCAGATTCAATACACAGTGTGCATATATTTTACACATTAGCATATATACACATACACACACACGTGTGTGTGTATATATATATATGTATATATATATATATATATATAATCACATGCAAATGTCTACATTTGGATAAATAAGCACACATATGGATATTTTACAGAAAAATAAAATGAGATATGAGGATATGAAAAAATTGATACATGGAAAATCAAGAAATAAGTTAGATGACACCCATGATTTTTTTTACTCTACTTCTTAATGGAGTATCATAATTTCCTCTTGCTATATTATTCTTTTTACTAGTGAAAAAGTCCTGCTTTGTTTCTTCTGATAAACTTAAGCTTAATGTCTAATTTGTCTGATATCATAGTTGTAACTCCTGTTTGTCTTTGAGTTCCATTGGCATGGATTACCTTGTTCCAGGCCTTTACCTTTAGTTTGTGAGTATTTTTACAAGATGTGTTTCTTTTAGGCAGCATATAAAAGGATTGTTTTTTTAAATCTATTTTTTCACCTTATATCTTTTTATTAGAAAGTTTGAGGCCATTTATATTTCACATGATTATTGAGAGATGATTCTTTAAAAAGAATTTTTATTGGGGCACTGTAATCATACATCTTAATGGTGTATGAGATTGTAGAGGCAGACATGCACACATCATTCACTTAGCCCTTTCCCAGTTCATACCCCATTCCCTCCCTCTCATGTTTGGCTTACTGATGGACTTTGAGATGTTTGTGAATGTATGTCATGTGCATTAGGAGATTTCCTTCTCCCCCTCATCCCCCTTAGTTAGGTCACCTTATGTGATTATCTATGGTTTATCTTTCTTGCATATCTATGTTCATAGCCAATTCACAATTCATAATTTCCAAACTATAGAACCAGCCAAAATGTCCATCAACAGATGAATAGATTACAAAACTATGGGTATGTACACAATGGAATTTTACTCAGCCATAAAGAAGAACAAAATTACATCATTTTCAGGGAAATGGATGGAACTGTATAACATTATGCTAAGTGAGATTAGTCAGTCACAAAAAACAAAAAAAAATCAGATGCTCCCTCTAATAGGAGTAATTCTAGATGAAGGAGAAATGATTATTAACTTCTAACCATTTGAGTTTTAACTTCTATTTGAGGTAGTGTTTGCTCTTCTTTGCTTAGTTGTTTGTTTGATGGAAATTATTGTTTCTCTGATTCTGGCACTAATATATTAATTCTTCTTTGTAATTTATCTCTGATTATTTTCTTTAGTGCTAGCTTGGAAGACATAATTTTTTCAGCTTATTTTTAGATGCAAGATTTTTATTTCCCAGCCGGGCATGGTGGCACACAGTTGTAATCCCCATGCTTGGGAGGCTGAGACAGGAAGATGACTCAGGTTTGAAGCTAGCCTTAGCTGGTTTGAGACCCTGTTTCCAAATAAAATATAAAATAAAATAGGTCTGGGAGTGTAGCCTGGAGGTAGAAGGCCCCTGGGTTCCATCCCCAGTAACACACACACACACACACACACACACACACACACACAAAGATTTTTATTTCCCTATTGAATTTCACAAATATCTTTGCTAGGTAAGATATTTTTGGCTGCAAAGTGTTTTCTTTCAGTGTTTAAATATGTTTCTCCATGCCCTTCTAGTTTTCATAACTTGGTTTGGGAAGTCTGGTTTGCCTCTGAATGTCACTTCTTCTTCTCTTACTTTAGTTACCTTTAAGATTCTCTCCTCAGCATCTATGTTAGATTATTAAGTGGCATGGTGAACCTTTTCTCTGAGCTTGTCTAATGGGGGTTCTATTTGTTTTCTGTACCCTTGTGTCAACTTATTTTGCTGTATTTGGAAAATTTTCTGGTATTACTTCTTGGAAAAGGTTATTGATTCTTTTAAATAAGAATAATAGGTCTTCTATGCTTATTTTTTATAAGTTAACTCTTAAAACTGGCCTAGATCTCTTCACTGTCCAATTCATGCTGTCAAATTGTTTTTTCAAAATTGTATACTATGTGTTAATTTTCAAGTGGTCATCTTTTAAGAATGAGGTTTTATTTTCCATATGGTCTAGTCTACTGTTTATAGTTTGTATTGATGCCTTCACTTCAATTATTTCATCTTCATTTCCTTCAAAGCTTCTTTTTAACTCCTGTGCAGGGTGTCAAATTCTTTATTTGTCCCTTCACTTCTTTCATGATCTTTCTGCCTTCTTTTCAGAAATCCTGTATCATTTCTACTATTAAAGTTCTGAATTGTCCTTCTGACAATCTCTAAACTTATGTGCTAGTGAGTTTTGTTATTGCTGTGATTTGTGGTGTTGTGGGAGTTTATTGTTTTCTTTTTCTATTATGCATATATTTATTTATTTTTTAATTTTATTTATATGTGGAACATACTGAAAATGGTATACATTTAGACTGTGCTTGGTGCCCTCTCACCCCCATTCCCCTCCCCCCCAACAATGCGTGTCCAAGTTAACCATGCTATATTCATACTTTTACACCTATTTGGGTGTAGCTTCTCTATTAATTAACCTCAATCTACTTCCTCTCCAATCCTTCCATTCTAGCTTTGTTGAGATTTTCTCCATTATCTGGAGTCCCTCTGGTATCCCCAATACTGTGTAGTTTGGGCATATTAGAGAAAATATATGTCCCCTCTCTTTATGTGCTTGGCTATCACTTAACATAATGTTCTCCAGATCTTTTCATCATCTTACAAATAGCATGATTTTGTTCTTCTTTACAGCTGAGTAGAATTCCATTGTGTGTATTTCCCATAATTTTGCAATCCACTCATCTGTTGATGGAGACCTAGATTGGTACCATGTTTTGGCTATTATGTATTATGCTGCTATGAACATAGGTATGCATATGTTACTGTAGTTCTCTGATTTCAACCCCTTTGGAAAGATACCCAGAAGTGGTAGAGCTGGATCATATGGTGGATCTATTTCAATTTTTCTATGGAATTTCCACACTGATCTCCATAGTGGCTGAACTAGTTTGCACTCCCACCAACAGTGTAAAAGAGTTCCTCTTTCCCCACATCTTTACTAGCATTTCTTTATGCTTGCCACTCTGATTGGGGTTAGATGGAATCTCAGCATAGTTTTGATTTGCATCTTCCTGATGGCTAATGATGAAGAACATCTTTTCATGTGTCTGTTGGCCATTTGTATCTCTTTTTTTGTGAAGTGTCTATTCAGTTAAGTTGCCCATTTCTTGGTTGGGTTATTTGTTTTGCTAGTGTAGAGTCTTTTGAGCTCTTTGTATATTCTGGATATTAGCCCTCTATCAGAGTGGTGGCTAGTAAAGATCTACCATTCTGTAGGCTTCCTCTTTAGGTTCTTGATGGTTTCCTTTGATGAGAAGAGACTTTTTAATTTGATTCAATCCCACTTGTTAATTCTTGCTTTAATTTCCTGTGCTTTAGAGGTCTTGTTGAGAAAGTTACTACCTGTGCCTATATGTTGGAGTGTTGAGCCTATGCTCTCCTCTCTCATCTAATTTCTACATCTTTGATCCATCTCAAGTTGATTCCTGTGCATGGTGAGTGGTAAGGATTTAGTTCCATCTTTCTACAAATGGATAGCCAGTTGTCCCATCACCATTTGTTGAAAAGGCAGTTTTTTCTTTAGCATATGAGTTTGGCTCATTTGTCAAAGATTAATTGAATATAAGTGTGTGGATATGTTTCTGTATCTTCTATTCTGTTCCATTGGTCAGTCTGCCTGTTGTTATGCCAATACCATGCTGTTTTTTTTTTTTTTACTACTATTGCTCTATAGTATAATTTGAAGTCAGGGATTATGATGCCTCCTGCATGGTTCTTATTGCTGAGGATTTATTTGGCTATTCTGGGTCTTTTCTTTCTACATATAAAATTCATGACTGATTTTTCTAGGTCTATGTAGAGTGTCATTGGTAATTTGATAGGAATTGCATTGAATCTTTAGATCACTTCTGGCAGAATGGCCATTTTGATGATATTTATTCTGCCTATCCATAAGCAAGAGAGATCTTTCCTTCTTCCAATTTCTTTCTTTAATGTTTTATAGTTTTCATTATAGAGGTGTTTATGTCTTTGGTTGGGTGTATTTCTAGGTATTTTATTGGTTTTGAGGTTATAGTGAATGAAAATGTTTTTTCATTGTGGATTCATTGTTGGCATAAAGAAAAGCCACTTATTTCTTTAGGTTGATTTTGTATCCTGCAATGTTGCTGAATTGGTTAATCAGCTTCAGAATTCATTTGGTTGAGTTTTTTGGGTCTTCTAGATAAAGGATTATGTCATCTGCAAATAAGGATAGTTTTAATTCCACTCTTCCTATTTGAATTTTTTTTATTTCCTTCTCATGTTTTATTGCTGCGGCAAGAGTCTCAAGGACTATATTGAAAAGGAGTGGTGATAGTGGACATCCTGGTCTTGTTCCTGATTTTAGAGGAAATTCTTGCAGTTTTTCCCCATTCAATATGATGTTGGCTTTGGGTTTATTGTATATTGCCTTAATGATGTTGAAATACATGCCTTCTATTCCAGTTTTCTGCAGTGTTTTTAACATAAATGGGTGTTGGACTTTGTCAAATGCTTTTCAGCATCTAATGATATGATCATGTGGGTTTTATTCTCAGTTCTATTTATATGGTGAATAACATGTATTGATTTGCATATATTAAACCAACCTTGCTTTTCTGGGATGAAACCAACTTAGTTGTGGTGTACAATTTTCTTGGTTTTGTTTTTTTTTTTTTTTTTTTTTTGGTGGTACTGGGGTTCCTGGAAGCCCTTCTACCTCTGGGCTACACTCCCAGACCTATTTTTACATTTTTATTTGGAAACAGGGTCTCCTAAGCCAGCGCGCGGGGCTGGCTTCGAACCTGCGCAATCCTCCTGTTTCTGCCTCCCAAGCACGGGGATTACAAGCGTGCGCCACCACGCCCGGCATCAATTTTCTTGGTTTTGAATGTGTATAGCTAGTATTTTGTTTAGAATTTTTGCATCTATGTTCATTAGGGATATTGGCCTGTAATTTTTCTTTCTTAAGGTATCTTTATTTGGTTTGGGGATTCATGTGATACTGGCCTCATAGAAGGAATTTGGGAGAATTCCATCTCTTTCAATTTCCCAGAACAAGTTGTGAAGTATTGGTATTAGTTCTTCACTGAAGATTTTGTAGAATTCAACTGGAAACCCTTCAGGGCCTGGGGTTTTCTTTGATGGTAGATTTTTATCACTCTTTCTATTTATTTGCTTGCTATTGGTTGGTTTAGGCTTGCTATGTGCTCTTGGTTCAGTTTAGGTTACTTATATGTGCTTAGAAATCTAACTATTTCTTCCATGTGTTCCAGTCTATTGGAGTATAAATTTTCAAAATAGTTTCTGATAATCCTTTGAATTTCCCCACTGTCTCTGGTGATGTCTCCTTTTTAATTTCTAATTTTAATAATTTGAGTTGATTCTCTATGGCCACTTTCAAATTCTTGGGTTATTTTTCTGAGTTTCTTGGGGCTGCCATGCCGGGACTCATGGTTTGAGCCCACGGCCCATGATGGCATCAGTGGCTGGGTGTGTCTGCAGCAGGTCTATCTCATGCTTGGGCTTTTTTGCAGTGGATTTCACAGTTCAGAGTTACTGGCTTCCTTCTGCCGTGGTTTCTGGATCTATTTTGGGTCATGAGCTATATTTTCTTTTGTTTATTAAGATGCTGCCTTCTCAGTAGTTGAACTTTATTTGTTTCAGCTACTGAGATGTGCTATGTCCCGCAGTTGTCATTTTGACTCTCTCCTATTGTTTTCTTATTATTCTTCCCCTTTATGATTTCCAGCTTCTTAAGTTTACATCTTTGTTGCTTTTAATAGCTTTCTCTTAAACTGTAGGATTCTTATGTGTTTTCTCTCTTTTAATAGTATCTTTTTGTGGAGGTAAATATTTAGGACTAGGTATGCCTTACAATTGAATAGCTTTTACTATATGGTTATTCTCTGTTCTCTAGTGTATATTTATCAGCCTATGATATCAACCTTGAAAACTGTGTCTATTATTACTCCACTGTTTTTCTACCTGTAGATTGTCAGTACTGGGTTGTGGTTATTCTGGTGCTCTTTTTCTGCTCACTGCAATGGTGATGTTGATGGGTTCCAGGTGTTAAGTTTCAGGGTCCAGTCTGTAATCTCTGTTAAAGGTAGTTGGCTCAGAGGTGTAAATAGAACAGTTTGTGCCCTAAGCATTTTTAAACTTCAATTTTGGGCTGTTGAGAAATTTCTGTCAGCTGTGATTAGCTTATCCTTAGTGTCTGTAATTAATTTCTGGTGGTTCACCTCTCTGTCCCAATAACAGTAGGGATTTAGTAGTTTCATCTGGTATATACAAAGGCAAGTTGTATTGTATTCAATCGTGAAGGTTGTGTGAGGTGGAAGGAGCCAGAGTGATGGGTGCAGGAATAATACAATGTAGAGGACATGACTGAATAGAATGAGAATTTGAGTGTAGTATATGGTAGAAACTAGAGATAGTGAATATATAGGAGGATTCTAGTAGCCAATGTAAGGCATTTAGGTATAGTGATATGAAATTATCTTCATATAAGACAAAAAAAGAAAAAAGAAAGAAAGGGTTGGAGGAAAGACAGTAGATAGAAATGAGGGAGGAAGCTTATAAAATGTATGGGGAAGGGAGCAAACAAACATACACACAAAAAAGCAAAACAACCAAACAAAAACACCCTGCAAAGATACAAGTATAGAACAGACTTGGCCTTTGCAGCCTTCCTGGGTCTATGTAGATACTTTCAGCCATTTAATGTCTACTTACTATAGTAGATCCTCCAGTATGCTCCAAGCATTTTTATTTGCTCAGTAACCTATAGCAGTGATGTCATTTTGCAGCCTCACTTTTGGGTCTCCTGCAATGATTGATATCTTGGCTTCCTCTTGTGTCTCTGTTCACAAAGGCACGGAGTGCTGCTAGTGCCTCTCCTACTGCATGTTTGTGTCTCCAAGCTCTCCACAGGGCCTGTCCCTGTGCCTCTTTCTGTCTATGCAAGCAGTGGGTGTCACTAGGGCTCGACCCAGTGTAATCACAGGGTTCTATGCTTTCTGACCTTAGGCCTCTCTCTGTCTCTTTCTCTCTCTGTCTTTCTCTGTCTCTCTCTCCCCCCCTCCATCTCCCTCTCTCTCTCCTCCCTTCTCTCCCTCCCCCCCTTTCTTTCTCTCTCTCTCTCTCTCTCTCTCTCTCCCTACACAGGTTATGGGTATACAATGTCATCATGGGGCAATCTCTGGAGACCCTGTAATGGCACTGTGCCCTGTGTGCTATCGGTCTCTCCCATGTCTCTGCTGTGTCCAGCAGCATCCTTCAACCCAACTTCCACAGGGGTGAACTGTAAAGTCTCAGACCCCATGAGTCTATCGTTAGCCATATGTGTCTCTGCGGCCGGGCTGGGCAGTCTCTCCTGCTGGAGCAGGTAGTTAACTTATGGTTGAGAGGGTTGTTCTGTATCTCTGGAGGGAGAGATGCGCTGAGCTGCCACTCCTGTGGGTTCTGGCCAGGTGTCTGGGCAATTGGATGTTTGTGGAACATGAAGAGAGGTGGTGACCACAGAGCTGAAGTTCTGCAGCCACTTCCCATCAATTGCTTCTTTTCATATCATTGGCTTATTTTCTGGGGGCCTTTAGAGGCTACAGTGTTATCAGTCCTGGCACAGCACAATCTGGCCAAGATGACCTGGCCAGCTGCTGACAGTGCCATTCTCCAGGTGTGGGATATGTGAAGCACTTTGCTATCCCCTGTTTGACACATATGATTTTTTAAAAATACAGCCTTAGAAGTTGGATTGCTTATACAGTATTCACAACTAATAAGTGACTTGTGCTCTGCCTCTGGGCACAGCATATAGAGAGCACAGAAAAGAGTGTGATATCATTTGGAGATTTCTGTGCTTGTCTCCTAAATGCAATATATATAATACATATATACACATTTCCTTTTCTATTTTGTGGTACTGTGAATTGAACTCAGGGGTGCCCTATTTTATTTTTTAATTTGAAACACGGTCTTGCTAATTTAATGAGGGACTCACTAGATTGCTGAGCCCAACTCAGCCTCCCTAGTACTGGGATTACTGGGATTATGGGAGTGTGCAACCACTTCAGGCTTAATATGGTGGTACTGGGGTTGGAACCCAGAGGTTTTCTACCTCTGGGCTATAATCTCAGATTTATTTTATATTTTATTTGGAAATAGGGTCCCACTAAGTTGATGAAAGCCTCACTAAGTAGCTGAGGCTGGCTTCAAACCTGTGTGATCCTCCTGTCTCAGCCTCCCAAGTATGGGGATTACAAGCATGCACCACCAAGCCCAGCTTAATACAATATTTTTAAAGCTTTGAAGCTTAGAAGCAACAGAAATAATGCAACTATGACTTGTAAACTAGAAGTGGATTTCACCAAAAATCAGAAATATCTGTTGCTCAAATGTCTGAGAAACTCTTCTATGGAGAGATAAGAAAAATCATTTAGGTACTGCTACCACAGGAGTAGAATGTGTGGGAACCAAATGACCTATGTGTGCCACCAAGAGATACCAACACTGGCTGCTGGGATAATGGGCTCTTAAGAGGAGTAACTCATGTTTTCTGAATACTCTTTTCAAGAGAATCAGTAGGAGCTTATTTTGGCAAGAGAAGAAGAGGCAATTTGTTGGTTGTCCATCCCCCTCAAACAAATTTATCTATTGTCCATCCCCCTCAAACAAATCAATTTGAAGGGCTAAATAAGTGATGTGTGCATGTATGCCTCTACAATCTTGTACCACATTGAGATGTATGGTTACAGTGTACCAAAAAATTTTTAAAAAGAATGAATAGTGAGCCAGGTATAGTGGCACACACCTATAATCCCAGTACTTGGGAAACTGAGACAGGTGGATTGCATCAAGTTTGAGAATAGCCTCAACAACTTGGCAAGGCCCTTCAAAACTTAGTGAGAACTTGTTTAAAAATTAAAATTAAAATAAGGCCAGGGGTGTAGCTCAGTGGTAGTGCATCCCTGGGTTCAATCCCCAGTAACACACACACACACACACACACACACACACACACACACACACACACACACACACACAGTGAAATGGAAACAGTGGGGAATGTTTGTAATCCCAGTATTTGAGTGGCTGAGACAGTAGGGCTGCATGTTTGAGGCCAGTCTCAGCAACTTAACAAGACCCTCAACACCCTAGCAAAATCCTATTTTGAAATAAAAATAAGAAAGATTGAAGTGCAGTGCAGCTCAGAGGTAGAGTACCCCTGGATTCAATCCTCAGTAGTCTCATCCCACCCCACAAAAAATGGATAGTGAGTTTGAATAGGGAAGATCATTGTTATTAGTCAGAAAATAATTTTCTGATTTTTAACTTGTGCATGTGATTAAATAAGTCATAGAAATCCAATAATAAAAATGCTATTTATAAATCTAAGGCTCTAGCCAGGTGTGGTGGTTCATGCTTGTAATCCCAGCATTTGGGAGGCTGAAACAGAAGGATTTGGGTTCATGGATAGCCTCAGCTACTTAGAGAGGCCCTCTGCAACTTAGTGAGAACTTGTTTCAAAATAAAGAATAAAAAATAGGGCTAGTAGGTGTAGCTCAAAGGTAAATGCCCCTGGTTTCCATCCCCAGTACTGCAAAAAAAAAAAAAATCAAAGGCTCTATAATTTGAGTTGTAAAATAGAGCATTATCTTTATAGAATATAAGATAATGTGTACAGAATTGCTGAGAAAATAGAGGTGGTAGCATAGTCTCAGCACTGTTGTGCAAGAAATATTGCACAGATGTATGCCTAAATATACATACCACTTTTAATCTAGTTTGGAATTTTCAATATTTTTTACCATATTTTAATCTCCTTTTGAGTTGCAAATATTTCATCACACATCATGTGCCTCTATATTTCCTAACATAGTCCTACACTTTTTAAAGAATTAGGAGTTTTATATGATAACTTAAAATGATTTATTTTAGAGATTGTCATTTTATAAGTGTTTGTCAATACAATAAGATAAAAAAAGATCAGGTACATAGATATAAAGAATATAAAGAATATCAAGTACTCCCTAAATACAGGTAAAAGAATATTACATTAAAGATTCATGTTATAAGCATATAATGCATTAACAAAATGTGGAAGATGTAGAAGAATTTTTTAATATAATTAGAATTAATGCAGGTAGTCTCAGCAGACGACTTCTGGAGCATCCAGAGAGGTGCTGTCTTTCTTGCGTCTGATCTTCTGAATTCAATTTTACCCCATCACCTTTCTTCCAAATAACCAAGTACTAGCAATAATCTCATTAATTGTCAACATACATTACTGTATGTCTATAAGGACTGCTTCTTTACTAAATCGGTACACATTATACATTTTTAGTAGAGCTAGATACTCTTTTCACAGGAAACACCTTTTTTCAAGGAGTTTATGTAAGGCTACTTTCACATCTTTATTCCTCAGGCTGTAGATCAGGGGATTCATCATGGGCACAATGATGGTATAAAACACAGAAGATACTTTTCCCTTATCTTTGGGGCTGACTGATGAGGGCTGCAAATACATGAATGCTAGAGAACCAAAGAAGATAGCAACAGCTGACATGTGGGAGCTGCAGGTGCTGAAGGCTTTGGACCTGCCCTCAGTGGAGCGAATGCGCAGGATGCTGGCCAGGATGAGGACGTAGGAGGCAAGGATGGAAAAGGTTGGGAACAAGATGTTAAATGCACTTAAGCATAGAACAATTAACTCATTAATAAAAGTACTGGAGCATGAGAGCTCCAATAGTGGAAAAAGATCACAGAAATATTGGTTTATTACATTAGCATCACAGAAAAGCACTCTCAGCATGCAGACTGTGTGAGCAGTAGCACCAATCAATCCCAGGCTGTACACCACAACTACCATCCAGGAACAGACGCGATACGAAATGATGGCATGGTAAAGCAAAGGTTTACAGATGGCAACATAGCGGTCATATGCCATTGCAGCCAACATGTGACACTCTGAGATAGCAAAAACAATGAAGAAGTAGAGCTGAGTCATACATGCAGAGTAGGAGATGATGTTTTTCTCATTCACAAAGTTCACCAGCATTTTGGGGGTAATGACGGTGGAATGGCAGAGGTCAATGAAGGACAGACTGCTTAGGAGATAGTACATAGGGGTGTGCAGGTGAGAGCTGAGGCCGATTAGTGCGATCATGCCCAGGTTCCCCACCACTGTGAGCACATAGATTCCCAGGAAGAGTAGAAAGAGGGGCAGCTGGAGTGCTGGTTTATCTGTTAATCCCGCAAGGATGAACTGAGTCACTACAGAATGATTTCTTTCTGCCATTTTCTTCTGATAATTCTTTGGAGAGAAAAAATAATTTTTGAGATAAGCATTTACTATCCCATCACACAAAAGAAGTGCGAATCAGAATTCAAATATTTTCTACCATGTACTCTATTTCTCTGCCAGCTCCTTATTTATTTTTATCACTAAAGAACTTGGAACCCCAGCAATGCAGATATTTTTTAAATGCCAGGAAGTACTAACACTATTTGTGTTTTATACTTTAATATTTTTATTGGCATTACCATGTTCCTGAATTCCCAAATAAATATTGTATTTATTTTGATGTACTACAAAAACTTTTTATGCTTTATTATGGTCAACTTCTCTGCAGAAAAAATACTATTAATTAATTAATTCATTCATTCATTCATTTGTTTGTTTTTACTTTTTTTGTGGTACTGGGGATAGAATCTAGGGGCATTCTATCTTTGAGCTACATACCTAACCCTATTTTATTCTTTTAGTTTAAAACAGGATATCACTAAGTGAAGGGACTCTCTAATTTGTTGGGACTAACCTCAAAACTGCAATCTTTCTCTGTCAGCCTCCCAAGTACTGAGATTAAAAGCATGTACCACCACATCTAGCTGGAAAATATTTTTGATGTTAAGATAATAATAGCATCAAAAAACCCCCACACAGATACTATACTTAATGATTAAAGGCTTAAAGAATGTTCCCTTGAGATGATGAACAAGACACAATGTTAATTCCATACACTTTTATTCAACATTAAACCAGAGGTTCTGGCTAGGACAATTAAAATAGAAAATGAAATAAAAGACAACCAGATTTGAAAGCAAGAAGAGATACTGTCTATATTTGTAAATTATATAATCTTGGATATAGAAAATCAGAAAAAAATCTATAAAAGGAACTACCAAAATTAATTAAAAAGTCAAACAACATAAAAGAATACAAGATAAAAAACACTCCATTGAACTTCTACACATTTGTATTGAATCATAAAAAATGTACTTTCTGTAGTATAAAAAGAATAAAATAAGTAGATATAAACTAAAACAAAATGCAAGACATTTCACTTAATTTTTAGAAAACATTACTCAATGGAATAAAAAACCCCACATAAATGAAAAGACACCTCATGTTCATGAATCAGTAGACTCAGCCTTGTGATAATAGTTCCCATCTTCAAGTTCAGTGCCACCCTGTTACAGTCCCAGCTCTGATATTTTCAAATATTGACAGATTGATCATTCAGTCTTTATGAAAAAGCCAGGTACACAGAGTCATCAAAGCTAACTCAAGAGAGAAAAATAAAGTCGGCGTGTCCCTTTTCCCTATTAGAAAACTTACTATAAAGTTACAATAATAAAGATGATATGGCATTGTTCTAAGTAGTGACAAACAAATAAATGAGTTAAAATCCATAAATAAAACATGTCTGAAATTATTTGAGTTATTATAAGTTTTTCATAGCAATTCAATATGGAAAATAATTTTGTGTGTGTGTGATACTGGGTTTTCTGGAAGCCCTTCTACCTCTGGGCTACACTCCCAGACCTATTTTATATTTTTATTTGGAAACAGGGTCTCTTAAGCCAACAAGGCTGGCTCCGAACCAGTGCGATCCTCCTGTCTCCGCCTCCCAAATGCGGGGATTACAAGTGTGCGCCACCACGCCCAGCAGGAAAATAATTTTTACAGCAAGGTGTGGTGGGACAATTAGCTACATGTGAAATAATTAATTTTTACCTATTTCTCATACCATCCACTAAAATAAGCTCAAAAGGGATTCTAGAACTAAAATCAAGAGCTAATTCTATAACTATGTTAGAAAAATCCACAAGATTAAATTTTTGTGACCTTAGATTTGATAATTTTCTTTTTAGATGCCAAAACCAAAACCCATCTTAGGAAAAGGATAGTAAGTTATATAAAAAAAAATTTAAAAAAACACCATTTGCAAATCAATGAGACCCTCTTTCAAAATAAAGAATAAGCTGGGCGTGGTGGTGCACGCTTGTAATCCCTGCGCTTGGAAGGCAGAGACAGAAGGATCACGCAGGTTCAAAGCCAGCCGTGCTGGCTTAAGAGTCCCTGTTTCCAAAAATAAAATAGGTCTGGGAGTGTAGCCTGGAGGTAGACAGGCTTCCAGGAACCCCAGTACCACCACCAAAAAATTTTTTAAAAATTAAAAAAATTAAAAAATATATAAATAAAGAATAAAAATAGGGCTGATAAAATAGCTGGTATAAAAAGAGCTCAAATGTAGACTGTCCCTAGTATACAGTCCCCCAGTACTGCAAAAAATAAATAAATATATAAATAAATACCACAATTGTCTGTTTAAGAGGGAATTCTGTTATAATGCACAGAATTGGAAAAAGTGATTTCAAGTAATATTGGATTTGTAAGATACTAGTAATATCAAGGGAGAGTTTTTAGTCTCTACACATAAAAACTCTTACAATTAAACAATGAAAGGGGAAAATAACCCCATTTAAAAAGGGTCAGACAATTTTCCTAAACATTATACATATGACCAAAAACACCTGAAAATATGTTCATAATTATGAATAAAGAAATTCAAATCAAAATCAAAGTGAAATAACATTTCACACCTACAAGGAAGATTATAATCAAAAGCTAGATACAAAGTACTGGCAAAAATGTGAGGAAATTTGAACCTTCATTTATTGCTGGTGGGATTTCATAACACTATAAAGTGTGAGGTAAAATGCTGAGCAGCTCTTCAAACTATTAAACAGAGTTCTCTGTGGCCCAGTGATTTCTCTGCTGGGTGCATATCCACAAGAATTGAAAACATACATTCATACCAAAGCTAGTGTATGAATGTCCAGAGCAACCTTAACTATAAGAGCCAAAGAATAGAAGCTGCCAAAATGTCCATCCAATGATGAATGGAAAAGCCAGGTGTAGTATATCTATGCAGTGGAACATTGTTCCAAAAAAGAAAAAGAAATGGATATCATCAATAGATACTAAACATGTTAAGTGTCCGGGCACAGAAGGCCATATGTTGTATAATTGCATGTACACAATTTCCAGAATAAGTAAATCCATAGAGACAGAAACTAGTAGCATCTGCCAGGGACTGTATGAGGGTAGGTGCTGAGATAGACTTTCTAATGATTAGGTTTAAATGAGGTACCTCTGAATGTGCTACCTGACTTCTCTTTTCTTCTGACTATCTCCTGGGTGTCTCCTACAGAGGACAGCCATCTCTAGTTCTAGGCCAATTCTATATTTTACTAGGGAAACTGAAGAAAGTCTGGAGTGGGAAATTAATAATTCTTAATCAAGCAAAAGTGTTGCTGATTCTGTAATCCCATAACTGATAGATTTCTAGTTTGCTTTATTAAAGCCCAGTTATTCATTTTAATGAATCTCCTGACTTCATCTTGATTAATGAAGCTGAGCTCCCATGTCCTTCAAAGATCATGTATTGCATCTTCATCCCCAATTCAACAGGGTTTAGAGGTGGCACCTTTAGGTGAGGTCATGTGGTGATGATTAATGTGGCTATGAGAGCACATTGGTTATCCAGGCATGGACTCCTGATCCAGGGGTGAGTTTGGCCTCTTCCCTTTATCTCTCATGCATGTGTTCATTTGTGCTCGAGGATTTAAGCATGAGACACTGCATGAGAAGGCTCTCTCCAGATGTGCTCCCTTCACCTTAGACTCCACAGCCTTTAGGACCTTGAGACAAATGTATTCTTGACAATTACACATTGCCCAGCCTGTGATATCCTGCAACACCCACACAAAATGGACTAAAATTCACATCCTTTCCTATTTCTGACTGCACATTTTTCAGATGACTACTTTCTCTTTGCTGGACTCTCATAGGCTGTCCCACTACATACTCTTTCCCACCACAGAAGCACCATTATCTCTTGCTCAGTTATTGTAACTTTGACAATAGGTGTGGGGCTCAGCCCAGCCATGTGACCAGCTCCCCCTGAAGTCTGACGCTGATGCCTACCCTTCATTTCTACCGCTTCCTCTTTAAGCACTTGTGTGCTTGAATTTCTTTGACCTTTGTGGAAAATTCCAAAATAACCTGCCCTGTGCAGGCCTCCCTTCCTCTGGTCCATCTTACAGATGAATGAACTCAAAGTAAACTATCAAAACAATTAAAGGGGAAAATTGTACCAGTACTGGGAATGACCGAGGAAGATTTGAGAAAACTCTGATTATTAATAAATATATTTCAAAAATCATTGTGTAAAAAGGGCAGACCTAGGGAAAGACTTGGTTTTGGTTTAGGTCAGGAAGCAAACAGCTATTGAAACTGAAATTGACTTAGCTAAAAGTAATTAGCAAGTCAATAGGAGAGGGGAGCCAGGACTTCTTCATTCTAAAGACAGATTTACATAATAATTGGATAATCTAGTTTGAATGGGAGGAGGGGTTCGACCTTTGGGAGAGGAGAAATATGGGCATAAACTCAGTTTGGTGGGAAAAGTAAGGGGAGGAACTTAACAGGGACTTTTACTACGTCAGATTTCTATGAAACAAGATGTAGGTTATCATGTATATAAAAAGTCTGTTCTGTGTTTTGTATTTCAATGATTTCGTTTGGAGTACCCCCTCATGTAACATGAGGCTGTGACTATCTTCTGTATTTCTATCTTTTTAATAAACTTCTTTAAATCTTCAGCAAGAGTCCAGGCTATTGCATATCTATCCTTAGCTCAGGAAAAGAACCCACAGTTTTTGTGTTTTGGGGGGGAATTATTCCCAGGGGTCTAACAAAGGTCCCTGGGTACAGTTCCCCCAGATGGTAACAGTTACCTTCAAAACCATAATAAAATTATTTTGTTTGTTTCTTAACAGTTAATTGAGGTATAATTGATAAGTATATAACTGTACATATTTAGCATATAGTTTTTTTTAGTTTGGACATAAGCAAATACTCATTATACCACCTGTACAATTAAGGACATTGAAATACCTATCACTTCCCAAACTTATTTTTTGTTCCTTTGAGATTTTTGTTTACTTTGTTTGTAGTACAGATACTTTATAAGCTGGATGTGGTAACATAAGCTTGTAATTCCAGTACTTGGGAGGCTGAGATAAGAGAACCACAGGTTTGCGCCCAGCCTCAGCAACTGAGGCTCTCAGCAACCTAATGAGACCATGTTCCCAAATAAGAAATAAAAGCAGGCTGGGGGTGTAGTTTGGAAGAAGAATGCCTCTGGATTCAACCCTAGTGCCCTCCAAAGGCCCCCAAAAGAACAATTTATATAAGATCTACCTTTTTAAATTTTGAAGTACAATACCATACTGTTAACCATAGATATCA
>NC_137786.1:123482222-123616534 GCF_963383645.1 Muscardinus avellanarius | reverse complement strand
TTCCTTCTTCTTCTTGCTAAGTTGCTGAGAGTCTTCCTACATTGTTGAGGCTGGCCTTGAACATGTGATCCTCCTGTCTCAGCCCCCCAAGTACAAAATCTGGTTTCTAATTGGCAGTGTGACTCTTGACAATTCTAGGCCTCAGTTTCCTTAAACGTCAAAAAATTTGTTCTCACACATCCTTCCTAGCCCTGGATCTTTTTGTGTTCTAAGGTCCCCCTCCAGGTGGTTGGGCAAGGGTGGGGGTCTCCTCCCCTTTTAACTGCACCTCAGCCAGAGTGTGCAGGGGGTACAGAGTACAGGAGCCAGTACTGACACCCCTTCCTGGGGCCAGGTGAGTCTTCTCTGCTGATTCTACAGTGCTGGGCTATCACCAACCTGAGGCCACTTTCAGAGAGATTACTAGGTCCCGCCTCCTGATCTCTGCCTTTGGGCTCAGTAGCAGATGGCTTTACTGAGTCCTGAAGGACTCAGAACATCATGGGGAATGGAGAGAGCCTTTTTCAGTGTCAGAGGGCTGGGGTTGAAATTGTGCTTTTGTGTCTAGCTGATGATGCTGGGGCCATTGACCCCTCCGAACCCACCTCCTTTTAGAACTAAGTGAGTTAATGAATCTGTTCAAAACAGGGCTCAGTGGGGCTCAGGAAGAATTTGTGGAACAGAGGGACGTTGAACTCCGATAAGCCGCTGGCTCAGAACTGGACCTGAGTCTCAGACTCCAAGTCCAAGTTCTGATGGCAAACAGAGTGGTTTCTTCACTGGGGACAGACTGCACTGTTGGGTGTAGAAATGTTGGAGGGGCCTGGCTTGGCTTCCCTGGAACCCTGGCAGATCGGCTACCTTGGGCAACCCTTTTCCGGAAGGCTCTAGCACTGTCTCTGGAGTGGGTCCTGGGAGCTGGGGCTGGGGGGTCCCAGGCACAAGGGCCGAGGGTCTAGGAGGAGAACTAGAAGAAGAACCAGGCTGGGGGCACAGTGGCTAGCTTCCTCTTTCTCCCTAAATCTCTTTCTCTAAATGTGGCTCTTTCTATACCACAAGATTAGCACACATCTCTCATTCTCCTATTGCAACAAGATTTTATTTCTAATTATGCCGTAATAAAACTGGAGCGCTCCCAGGCTTCCTTTCAAATAACTTGTACACACGCTGCCGATTGGACCCTCCTCGGCCCGAGTGTAATAGCATCTCCCTGACATTCATTAGACATGCATGAGAGGGGCGCTTTAAGAATAGAATTGCATTTAAATGGATTTGCTGAGAGAGGAGGATGAAAAAAAGCAGAGGGAGGAGGAGAGGTTTGTTGAACAAACTATGAAAACAAGAAGCTGTAATAACAGGGAGCTGAAATAAGTCTCTTTGTTCCTGGTCCTCATTCGCTGTACATGGCAGAGCCCAGCCGGGGGCGACAGCCTGCAGCCCCCCCCCAGCTCCCCCCAGCCCCAGCCCCATTTTTATATCACCCGCCACGAGCCTTCTGACTCCTCGCTCCACGCGTCAGACGCTCATGGTGTAACCGAAATCACTGTTAGTGTGATTTGGGGATGCAGCCGTGCTTCTCAGCGCCCGCTAGCCAGTTCAGGCAGGATACCCTGCAACCCCATCCCTTCGCCAGTGAGCAGTTGGAGTTACTCTTTTACCCTGGGTGACTCTGTGATTGGGACGTGTGTGGCCTGGGAAATCCATTCTGACACAGGGCGCCCTAACTGATCTCCCTCCCCAGGGACCATACTGTTCCCTTCCCCTCTGAGAAGCCCTGAGACCTCACCTGCTGCCTAATCAAGGGCCTACTGTGAATCTCTACCTGCTTGTGGGCTCATTTACTCCACTGTCCCCGCAGTAGCTGACCCTCTTTCTGTGGGCATCTGATCATGCTGATGGCCACCCTGTGGCTTCCTATAGTTGTGAACAAAGACCAGAATCCCTGGCAGGGCAGCTGAAGACCATACTCCTTCCAGCCCACCTCTGGTTCTTCTCTGTGCTGCTCATTTTTCCTCTCTGGCCCAGGGGATGCTTAGCATGCTCCTCACCCCAATGCAGTTAATTCTGAGCCACCTCTCAGGCTCCATGCACACCCCTTGCTCAAAGACACTGTCCTGCAGTCTCTGTCTCTGGCTGGGGTGTAAATTGGTGCCTCAAGGCCCGGTTGACCCTGAAATACAGGCCCCAAGGGCAGGGAGGTGGTTCTGTGCGCAGGTCCCAGCTTGGTGGCCCAGGCTCAGCAGGATGGAATGGTGCCAGCACTGGCCGGCACTAGCTGCCCTGTGCCACATGTGATCCTTGGCTCGGCCTCCTGACATGCAAGGTTCCCCCCCCCCTTCCAACAGACAAGGAAGCTGAGAATCAGAGCAATCAAAGCAACTTGCCCCAGATCTCAAAGCTGGGCTGTACAGCCAGGCCTTTTCCAAAAAGTTCCTGGTCACCACATCACCACCAAATCCCACCTGTGCTTGTCCACTGTGAGCTCAGCAAGGACCTCAGACTGACAGTCCCACTAAGGAGGACCCTTCTCCCTCTGAGGACTGTTCATGGCTCCCACCATCGAGCCACATCCCGGGACCTGCGTGGACACCGCGTTTTGCATTTGGATGGAGTCCTACAGAGACCATGCGGGTGTTGGTGTGGCCTTGTGCCAGAAACCTCTTGGACTCCCTTTCCATATCTGTAAGACTGAGCTGATAACAGCAGCAGCCACATGGAGATGTAATGGTTTCATGAGTTGCAGTTCCTGCCCCAGTGCTTACACAGAGATTGTGTGACAAGCGAGTGCCCTCATGGTTGGGGCAGCAGATTCCCTGGAGGGGCAACTCCATCGATGCCCATTTGAGCACACTTCCAAGAATGGGACCACCATGCAAGTTTCTGGCCCTACATCCCTTCTGTGTTCTGTTTCCCTCTTCTCAGAACTCTTGTAAGTCCTCGGATGCTGCTCCAGTAGCAGAGGTCATTCAGCTGTTTGAAACACCTACCTTATTTACTTATGGGCCAATCAGCGTGACAGTCATCCACTCTGACCAGGGAGCTTATCAGTAAGGGTAGAAATGTTCACAAGTCCCATCAACATTAGTCTTATCAGCTCACAGAGTGAATCTGCCTCACTGAAAGGGTGTGAACACAATGGGTCACGCATCGTCTTCTCCCCACTGTGCACACTCAGCACCTGTCAACACTAAGTTATACCTCCCTTCTTCAGGGACAGCCACCCCCCCAGCCTTGTCATCTCCTCCCCAGCAGTGACAGCTGTGCCCTGATCCAACTTTATCACACACTTGCCTTGTATTGTGGATTTAAGACTTTTTTGCATTGATGGCTGTGGAAGAGGGGGAAGTAGAGAGCGGCGGAGACATCCCTCTCTTTGTTTAGTTTCCACCATGTGATGGGCATAGTGGCAGGTCTTCCCTATCCTTGGGGAAGTTTGTTCCAAGACTCCAGTGGATGCTTGAAACTTTGAATAGTACCAAGTCCCATGGAGACCATGCTTTTTTCTATAATGTATACCTATGATAGAGTTTAATTTTTGGTTAACACAGAGATTAGCAACAATAACTAGCTGGGCTTGATGGTGCACACCGTAATATCAGTACTTGGGAGGCTGAGAAAGGAGGATTGCAGGTTCCAGGCTAGCCTAAGCAACTTAAAATAACTCTGTCTCAAAATAAAAAATAAAGAGGACTGGGGATGTACCCTGGGTTTAATCCCCAGTACCAGGAACTAAAACTAAAATAAAACCAAAGCCAGTAATTAACAATAAAGCCAAACCCTGATACCAGCACACTAATGAAAGTCATGTGATTGTGGCCTTCCCTTTTGGATATCTTCCTGGAGGGTGGCACCCTTCTTGGAACGAGTGACACAGTGGCTGAGTGGCAGTCGCACAGAGGCAGAGGCCTGGGCATGGCCTTAGGCCACCGCTGAGCTTCTGACCATGTGTCAGGAGGAGGACCCAAGAGCAGGGGTGCGCCTGGCCCAGGCAACCAGCTAGAGAATCCCACGGTGGGATCTGAACCAGATGATTAGACCCACAGCTCCTTTAGGAGAGAGCTGCGCTGCCCCCAGGGCCTGGCCTGGATGCCCCACTGAGTGCTGCCCACCATGCTGCCTCTCAGGACATCACAAACATTACCCGAGAAGTGCCAGTACAGGTTTCCCACGGGCCGTACACAGTCAGGATGTAACCACGGAATCCGGCTGCACACTCTGTGCACGTGTCTTCCAAGTGAAGGCGCCGGCTCACTTCTTCCCGGGCCCTTCTGTCTCCCCACCTGGTCACTGCGCAGAGTGGCGCCAGCGCCCCGGCAGAATGCGGCACTGGGAACCATGGGCTCATTCACCAGACAGGTGTCATTTCCTACCCCCCACCTGCAGATTCTTCCTGCACAATCAATCACAGCGCAGTGCCCAAATGAACCGAGACTTAGCTCCGACCTTGCCTCTTCTGAAGCTCACAATGGCTCCCCTGCCTCTTACCTCCTCTGGACACTGGCTTCCCAGGACCTTGCCCCCTCCTTGAAAATGCCCTGGGGGCTGAGTCAGGGGTTCTGTCCTCTGAGGCCCCAGGTCTAGGACTGTTCTAGACTTGGCCTCTTTTTCTTTGTTGGCCTTTTTGTTTTGCTTCTATATTCTGGGCTTTCTTCTAATTAATGTTGTGGATTGAAGGGCCCATAAAGTTTCCTTAGCATCAGTCTCTAAAAATGTGTAGAGGGAAAGTGGGGACAAAGTCAGAGGAAATCAGTGCAAGGAAAGTTTGGGGGCATAACCATGGTATAGTTCTGGGTATATCCTAAAGCGGCTTTTCCCAGCTCCAGGAAGTTCCATCTCTGAAACATGAGAGGAGGGAAAGGATGCCAGCCAACCACTGCTTGGGCAGGGGATGTACCCTGGTCTAAGATGGGTACCAGATGGGCACCATACCCCCCATGATAGGTGAGAAAACTAGACACAGAAAACTAGAGACACAAGGTGGTCTGTTGTTTATGTCGGAGATCTAGAAGTGGGCCAGGCCCAGAGCTTGGCCCCTGTGTCTACCCTGCCAAACTACCTCTGTCTGTGCCCTACCTAGAGCCTTTTGGAGGGCACATGTACAAAGGGAAGCAAAGGCCATGCGGGGGGGGGGGTGCACATCTATGATGTCAGTGACTTGGTATGAGGCAAGCCTGAGCAACTTAGAGAGATCTTGTCTCAGAATAAAAAATAAAAAGGGAGTGCAGCTTAGCACCACTGGGGTCAACTGTCCCCCCAATAAGAAAGGACTGGATGCTTGATCATCATTCTTTTGCCACCTAAGCTCCAGCTTTAGCCTGCCTCTTTGGCCCCGTGTTAGAGGCAATCGTTGCCCTCAGAACTGGAGGAAATTCTGGGGGCTACGCACTTAGGAGAGAGAAAGCCTGCCAGGGCCCTCTTGTGATTTATCCACAGGGCCTGGTGGCCCAGTGGCTGTGGGCGGCATCTGAGCTTATTAGCAGTTCCATGATCAAAGAACAAGAAGGAATTAATATCCCTGAGGTGGTCCGGGGTCTCTGATACCAGCAGAAAATTACAGGACAGGAGATGAGGAGTATTAAGAATGGATGGGAGGGGACAAGAGGTTTCCGTGGCTAATCCTGTTAACAGACAATTTCTTATCAAACTTATTATGCTTTTGAAAGGAGGGAGCAAGGAAGGGAAGGGGAGGTGGAAGGAAGATGAGAGGCAGGAGCTGCTGGCTGGTGCCTGACCTACAGTTCCATTACCTTACGCTGGCAGCTGCCAAGTGACTGAACTAGCCCTCCATCTGCTCCAGGCCTGGGGAAGCCTCTCCCTAGAAGCCCCCTTCCTGCGGGGCTGCTGGGAATGCTGCCCAGTGGGGCCCCTGCCCTGTTCACTGTTTGGCCCCATAGATGCCAGGACTAAGGCAGGAGCCTTGGCCCTTTCCTTGACCCATCTTTCATCTGGTCTCATCTCCCATGGATGGGGAAGAGCCATCCTGACCTGCAGAGATGCTGAGAAAACTAGACAACAGTCAAGCACCTTCCTCTCCCAGCCCTCTGTCCTCCGAGATGGGGAAGGATGATAGGTCTGGGGAGCCAGAAGGCCCTTTCTGGCTTTTACCAGCTGGGCATCCCTGGGCAAATCACTTAATCTCTCTGATAATTTCTTCCTCTTGAAAACAGAGATTCAATAAATTCTGCCCCATCTACTTCACAGAATCCTTGTGAGGCTAAGGATGAGTGTACATGAAGTACTGTAATCTGTGACTCTTGGTGCTGTTTTGAAGTGAGACAGCAGGCTCAGAGGGTTAAATGCTGTTGGAGGCAGCAAGGCTGAAAGTGGAGGCTGGGATGAAACTTTTGTTTTAAACCCATAGTCGTTTCTGCTGCTACACAGCCACTCCGTTGCTCTGTCTTTGACTAGCTAATCACAAGGGAATTCAACTGGCATGGCTTCAGTATCTGTTTACTGAAGGCCCGAGGTGCACTCAGTATTGTCCCCAGATTGGATTAGGCACGTGCAGAGCGGTGTCTCTTTGTCTACCCTTTCTTTCCTTTCAAATTTGTTTGGGTTGTTGATGTGCACATCATTGCTTGGTCTAGGTGACAAGATCAGATTTATTGAGCATGGGGGAGGGTGGAAAGAGCTTCCAGAAAATCATTTTTCAAATAAAGGGGACAGACATTCACCATAGATCCAAGACCTAAATGTAAGACAAAATGATTAACTCTTAGAAGAAACAAAGGGGAAAAGCTTCAAGACACTGGATTTGGCAATGATGTCTTGAGCATGAGACCAAAAGCAACAACAATAACAACAACATAGATAAAATGGACTACATCAAAATCTAAGACTTTTGTCCATCAATGTATACACTCAACAAGATGAGAAAGCACCAATGAGCCGGGCGTGGCAGCGCACACTTGTAATCCCCGCACTTGGGAGGCGGAGACAAGAGGATTGCGCAGGTTCAAAGCCAGCTGTGCTGGCTTAAGAGACCCTGTTTCCAAATAAAATATAAAATAAATCTGGGAGTGTAGCCTGGAGGTAGAAGGGTTCCATCCCCAGTGCCACCAAAAAAAAAAAAAAAAAAAAAAGAAAGAAAGAAAGAAAGAAAAAGCACCAATGAAATAGAAGAAAATATTTGCAAATTTTATATTTGATAAGGGATTAATATCTAGACTATATAAAGAATATCTGCTGATAGCAAAACCCAAAGAATTTGACTTATAAATGGGCAAAGGGTTTGAATAGACATTTCTCCAAAAAGATGTACTGATGGCCAATAAACATGGGAATTGATACTCAGCACCAGGGATGAGAATCAGAACTACAATGAGAAACCACCCCATACCCATTAGGATGGCTACTATGAGGCCAAGTTCCAGAGAACAGCAAGTGTTGGGGAGGATGTGAAGAAATCTGAACTCTTGGACACCGAGAGTGGGAATGTAAAATGGGGCGGGTGCTGTGGAAAACAGTGTGGTGGGATCTCCAAACATTAAACCTAGAGCTAGCATGTCACCCAGCAATTCCACCGTGGGTACAGACCCAAAAGAATGGAAAGCAGAGACTCACAGAGATTTCTATCTGTACACTGATGTCCATAGCAGCTTTGCATGCAATAGCCAAAAGACGGAAGCAACCCAAGTGGCCACTGAAGAGTGAATGGATACACAGAGTGTTCCATGTGCACACGATACATACAGTCTTCAAAAGGAAAAAAAATTCGGACACATACTACAACATGGAGGAACTTTGAGGCACTATCCTGAATGACATACGTTAGACCCCCAAAGATAAATGCTTTGTAACTGCATTTACTTGAGGTACCTAGAGCAGTCAAAGTATAGAGAAAAAAAGTAGAAGAGAGGTTGCCAGAACTGTGGGAGGGAGAACAAGGAGCCATCATTACCCAACAGTTTCTGTATGGCTGCTATAGTTGGATCTGAAACGTCTCCTAAGGCTCATGTGTGGGGTGTGGCCTCTGTGTTTATACTGAGACCCTGTTTTTGATGGATGGCATAGATCAAGGGGAAGAGGGTACTAGTTCAGAGGTGTTCTGTTGCCCTCTCCCCAGCAAGAGGGGCATGATGTCTCTCACAGAGTGGGATGCAGGACAGTCTCAGTCCAGACAGGATGGGCCAGGATGAAGCTGAATGAGAACTTCTGAGAGGTTCATGGTGGTGCGGAAGCAATGGAATTGCTCTCTAGATGATGAGAATCAATGTCACCAATGGGAGGCCATGTGAGGACTTGCAGGACAGGTGCTGACTAGACAGAGAAGGTGACCCCCTAGGACTAGGCAGGAGTCCAGGCTGCTTCCCTGGAATGCACAAGGGTCTCAGAACCCCTAGCGTCCAGGGGACAGCTTCCCACCTGCTCTCCTCCTGCCTCCTGTGCCCTTGTACACAATGTCCCAGCCAGCTCCTACCCTCCCTCCCTGGAGATCCTTTACATCAACAGAGGGTGGCTGTAGTGGGGCTGGAGAGGGATTCCCTGTCTGCTTTGCTCAGGCTCCATTCTCCCTTCCTGCTTTCCATCTGAGCAGAAAATAAGGGAGAGACCTCAGGCGCTGGCAGAGCACTCCACTGTGAGCAATATGCATGCTCTGTCTCCATCCTGAGTTGCCCTGGCTGAGTCCAGTGTGGGCTGTAGAATGCCATGTAGTGGTGGTCATGTGTGGGGGGTGCTGAGACTAGGGGATGCACAAATCATCAAGAGAGGGGAAGGTGTGGAGAGAAAGCAGGGACTACAGCTCCAGTGCTGTGGATCCAGGGCCCAGAGGATATTCAGCAATGCTGGAGACATTTTTGGTTGTCATAGGAGTGGGAAGCAGTTGCTACTGGCCTCTAGTGGATGGAGGCTGGGGATGCTGTTAACACCCTACAGGTAAGGACTATCCAAAATGTCAGCGGTGCTGGTCAGTAGATCAGAGCACAGGGCACAGAAGCAAAAGAGAGAAGGATGGGCAGCCAGATCCTCCCATGTCATCTCCAGGGTGGGAGCAGTGACTGTCTAGAGGGAACAGGCTGAGAATCCACAGCCAGTGGCTGCTGGGTGGTCATTTTGGGAAAAGGTAGAGAGAAGTTAAGTGAGATCACAGGTATCCTGAGCAGAGGGCCCTGCAGTGCTCCCTGTCAGAAAGAGAGGTGAGAGCTGGGCGTGGTGGCACACGCTTGTAATCCCCTCGCTTGGGAGGCAGAGACAGGAGGATTGCGCAGGTTCGAAGCCAGCCGCGCGCTGGCTTAGGAGACCCTGTTTCCAAATAAAAATGTAAAAATAGGTCTTGGAGTGTAGCCTGGAGGTAGAAGGGCTTCCAGGAACCCCAGTACCACCAAAAAAAAAAAAAAAAAAAAAAAAAAAGAAAAGAAAGAAAGAAAGAGAGGTGAGAGCGTCTTTTGCTATGTTTGAGCAAAGCCAGGGTACTGTTCGGTGCAATGGGCTGGCTGGGGCCACTTGGGCTGGGGAAAGGGGGACACAGGGAAGGGAGGGTGTCCAGCTCGGGATCTGCCATGCCCAAAGAAGTACCAGCCCTGCCCAGAACTCCTCGGTCTGTCCCACAGGTGAACTTGGGCAGGCATGGGGGTGGTGGTGATGTGCTGAGGTGGGCCTCTGGAAAGGCAGCAGGGACCACACTGGCCAGGGACAACTGCAGATAGAGGGCTGGGAAGGGCGACAGTCTAGGAGAGATGACAGAGATGAAAGCACTAGTGGTTGTTCTAACTGCAGCTACTACTGGGCAGCATGCTGTGTCTCCTCAAAAGCTTGGTGAAATTGTGTCTCCACAGTGACATTATCAACAGCTGGAACCTTTAAGAGGTGACCAGGAGCCACCCCCATGAATGGATAAAGGTTTTTACTCTGGGAATAGAGGAGAATCCAGCCCCCCACTTTCTGTCACCTATGATGCTTTTTCCCTCGCTTCTTGGATCCCTCCATCCTGGACTTTCAGCCTCCAGAATCGGGAGCCAGATGAGCTTCTAGTGTTTATAATTCATTCTGTCTGTGGTATTTGGTTACAGAGGCAGAAATGGACTAAGATGAGCACCTAAACAAAGCCAGGCAGATACTGGCATCATATCCTATCGTCCAAAGCGCAGGAGCAAAGGGTGTTCCTTGTGGTCCAGAAATAGCCTGTGGCCACTGCCGTCATAGTCTCCTCATGTTTTATATTTGTGCATTCAAATCTACCTTTCCAGTTGATTGGCACATTGCACATCACTAGACTGGGAACATATCAAGAATCTAGTTTATTTGTTACTATCATTATTAATAATAATTCATATTATTATGTGGTACTGGGGATGGAACCCAGGGGCATTGTACCTCTGAGATAAACCCCCAGCCCAGTTTTTTATTCTTTATTTTGAAACAGGGTCTCACTGAGTTGCAAGGGCCTAAGTAGCTGAGGC
Source organism: Muscardinus avellanarius (assembly GCF_963383645.1). Taxonomy (NCBI): domain Eukaryota; kingdom Metazoa; phylum Chordata; class Mammalia; order Rodentia; family Gliridae; genus Muscardinus; species Muscardinus avellanarius. The sequence continues at coordinate 123,606,155 of NC_137786.1, read as the reverse complement.
TGTCGGCAAATCGAGATCCTCCTGTCTCAGCCTCCCAAATGCTGGGATTACAAGTGGGTGCCACCACGCCCAGCTCCAAGAATCTATTTTGCATCTAAGAAAACTGAGGACAGCCATTCATCTGTGTGAAAGCCAGAACCAGAACCCAGCCTTTGACTCCCAGCCAAGGTTCTTTGTAGAATTCTATAGGATTCTAGACACCCTGCTTTCACCTAAAATAGGGCAGCATGGGATCCAGCTGTCCCACAGCTTGCATGAGGGTCTGCAAGAGGTTCCCTGGGCTGAGTGTCCTGGCAAGCTGGCACTACCTGTTCCCAGCAGCTAAGAGAGTGCCTGTCAAGAAATTGTGGTGACTGAGCAATTAACGGCTCTGAGAAGTTCTGCATGTATGCAAGACCTATTTATATCGATCTCCCTTCCCTCCTACGCTCTGTAAATGCTGCTCTGGGTCCCGTGGCAGATGGCGTGGCTCTCTGGTGGCTGTGTTATGACTCCAAGGCAGTGACCCTTCAGTAGGACGGGGGTGGGGAAGTCCAGCTATGACACAGGAAGCCACTGGTCATAGCAGCTGGAACCTGGTGCTGAAGCTGTTCCCCGGAGGAGCTCAAAAAGGGACAGGGCTCCCGCCAGCCTGGCCCCACGCCAGCTGCGAGGCCAGCTTTCCACACACTGCAGCTGAGGGCAGAGGCTAAGCTCTAAGGATTAATACCAGTCGCTTGCAGAACCCAGTTTTCATGTCGGATGATCTCAGCCGGCACCAGCCCCACACAAATGAGGCAATGAAATCCACACCTCATTAGGGGTGCGGCAGGGCCTGGCACACAGAGCCTTGAGGAGGCAGGCGATGGGAGACCAGGGCTCCGGGTCGCGGCTGGGCTGGCTCCTGTGCTGTACAGTGGACAACTGGGAGGGCCTGAGGAACTTCCCTGGACTGAAACAGAGGATTTGAGAGCAGGAAGGGGCTTTGGAGCTCACTCGTATCATTTATTGACGTGGTGGCTACCACTAGCGGGGCAGCTGCTAAATTCTAGATGCTGCTGTCTCAATGTGAATCAGCCCAGAAATGCCTGGGGCAGACTGGAGGAGATGTGATCCGCAGGCCGGTCCTTTTTGGCCTGGTGTTCACTGTGGCCACAGTGGGGAGAAAATGGTAAGCACAGCACTTTCTCAGATGCCATGGCCACTGTTCTTCCTGAGGATCTGGAAGAGAATGATTGCTTCAGCCTCCTCCTTCTCCTAGTGGGAAAGGTGAGGTCCAGGACCCTGCTCAAGGCCACGCGGCAGTGAGGTGTCCATGGCACACTGAAGCCCCCACCGCATACTGAAGTGCAGACAGAGCTCACCTGGGCATTCCACACCTGACCTGCTGCTGTCAGGGACCATGCTGGAGTGGACCACCACACGCCCTGCAAACTATATCCAGCTTCCTGCCTTCCAGATCCTTGTTTTGGGGCTGCAATGTCCAGATACAGGGGCCTTCCAGTCCCCAGGGCTCTTCAGAGCCTCCCATTCCATCAGGAGCCTTCTGCCTGCTCCTTCAGTCCCAGACCCAGGACAGGACTCCCCGGTCCCTCATTCTCTGCTCCAGTCACAGCCGATCCCCGGGGCAGAAATTCAGAGTCACAACATGCAGAGGTGGGGGGACCCAGCAGAGAGAGTAGCTCCAGGGTGGTCGGCAGTCCTTGTCCTCTGTGACTGCCTATGGGAAAGGGAGAGTCCAGGATTCCCTTGGAGTGGTACATGCTGAATGCTAAGTTCTTTCTAAAAACTTGGGCAAACGCCAAAGGAGATGGGTAGAGGAGGACTTGCTGGAGAGGGAGGACTTCCAGCCCCACTGCATGCAGGCCCAGCACAGCGGAAGGAGAAGGCCCAGCCTTCCCCAGCTACTCACCTCCTCTGAGCCCAAGGTCCCTGACACTGGCCAGAAACTTCCAGAGGCCAAGGAGCATCTCTTCTTCCCTATGAGCGCCCTCCAGCTCTGCATCCACAGCTTTCCAGAGCTGGGAGAGGAGTGTTGCACCCCATCCTAAAAGCTGGGGAGGAGGGCGAGAAGGCCAGCATGCTCACCACTCCCACTTTGCCCCTGTGGCTACTCTGGGAGGAATGCTCTCAGCTCTTAGTCTCAGTTTCTCCCCTGGGATCTAGCCTCCAAGGATCAGATGGGCATCCAGATCAGAAGGGAAGGAGGGGCCCAGTTCCCGGTCACTGGGTGGTCTCAGAAAGGCTTGGAACTGGGGGTATCTGAGCCCTTCCACTGTGTTGGGGGGAGTTTAGGTACAGCGTGTCTGGGGTGACTCCAGGGAGTTGCCTGCTGTTGTTACCTGGGGGCTGAAGTGTAGTAATCTTCACTGACTTTGAAGCCCAAGTCCTTTCTGAAAATTGCCTTTTTTGTTGTTGTTCTTAGGCCTCTGCCAGAGAGCTGTGGCTATCTTTTTTTTCCCAGGGAGGGGCTCTTTGGCACCTACTTGCCAGGGACATGAACTGATGGGCCTGTACTCTCTCTGCAGTGCTCCGTCATCATGGGGACATGTTCTCTGGGGACAGTTCCAGACATGGAGACCCCCCTCAAGGGCAGAATTCAGGTCCTGAACTGAATACTGGATATGGAGTCCTCCTGGGGTCTACCCTCTCCAGCCATGGTGCCTCTGGCAAGCCACAGAGCCTTGTGGGCACTGGTACCAGATGGACTCCGGGTAAAGCAGCATGCAAAGGCCCAGTCCTTTGGTGGGGGTGGAAGTCCCTGGCTCAGGCCACAGAGAAGAGGCCCAGCCTCGCAGACCTAGCCACACAGGATTGAGTGACAGTTCTGAGAACACAAGTCTTACGCCTCAAGGCCCTGAGTCCATATATAGAGGGCCTGGGAAATCCAGGTAAATCCTCTGGGAGGATGCAGGATCGAGAGCCAGAGCCACCGCAGGCACTGGGAGAAGCCAGGAGGGAGGTGCGTGGCAGGGGACTGGCTTGCAGGGCCCTGAAGTCCAGTTCACTCCAGCAGCCTCAGCTCCGATGCCTCTGGGGGTCACTTCAAAATGCAGAAGTCCGCTCTCCTCCAGACGCTGAGTGGGTAGGCTGGGGTCATGTGGTGCAGTTGGAGTAGATAAACTTGTCCTGGTGATTCTGCTATGCTGAGAAGCTGGGCAGGAGAGCTTCCTCTACTGAGGTGCATGTCATGGTCTCCAGGATGGGCAGAACCGTCCCTCCCCACTGGGAAAATGCCATGAGGGGCCACCAAGAAGCAGAGGCATGTGTCTACTCTGCCTACTCTACAGAACAGGGAGAAGGTAATTGAGTCTGGTCCTTGTCTGGGCTCTGGATAGCACCCAGTCCCTCAGCCTGTATGCAGGTGCCCTTCCGCAGCCTGGCATCTGACTATGGTCAGCACACCTCGGGGACCGTGACCAGGGCCAGGAGGAGGTCACCTGGGGAGAGGCAGACCACCTGACCGGTGCAGGGCCTCTCCTTTGGCTTGCTGACTCCATGCTAATCTGTAGGCAATGCCTATACAGTGAAGAGGTGGCCGGCTGCCGTTTCTGGAAGTGAGTGGCTTGTACCACCGAGCATGGCTGGCCCGGCTCTGCCGGTTGGGCCCAACCTTCCTCAGTGACGAGATGGCTTTCTGACAGTGGCTGTGCAAAAAAAACACACATGACTGCTTTCTACTCCCAGTTCCCTTCATTGTGCCACCACTTCATTACACTCCAGTGTTCAGTATCTGCTTTGGTAATAGAAATGAGCACAGGAGCTGAGATGTGGCGCTTATTATGGGAGGCCAGACACACGGAGTGCCTAGTGGTGCTGGGCACGCGGTATCTGCTCAAGAAACACAGATCCCTCTCCCTTCCCCAGAGAGTGGAGTCAAGCCCCGCTGTATCCGTGAGCTCTTCTCTCTATATCTAGAACCCTTTTATTTTCAGCTTCCCAGCTTGCAGGAGCTGCTAGAGAGGAGGCCCCGCTGCGTCCCAAGTGTCAGAGAGCAATCAGCTGCGGGCTCAACATTTTCATCAGTGTGAGTGCCTAATCCAAACGCAGATAATTGAGACAGGGCTGGAGTCAGAGATGGCGGCTTCAGAGACTCCTCACCAGTGAGCTGCATATTCTAGTTATCTATATGGAAACGTTACACTTTCCACATGACTTGAGCTTACTTACTCTCTATTTGGAATCCCTGATTTAAATTTCCTCGATACCTTATCTACATGACAAATCCTACACTCCCCAGACCAGAGTGGTGAGCTACTGAAGCCAGCAGAGCACTGTGTTAAGTTTCAGGGCATCTATGCCCAACCCTAGGGTCCTCTTCTACTGCTGCCACCCAAGGATACCAAGACCTTGGTCTCTGGCCCAAGAGCTGCCAACCACTGAATTAGAGGTTCTCAGATTCGGGCCCAGCAGTACCGGAACCATCTGCCACCTCCCTCAGAGCTTCTGGTTCCATTGTTCAGGGGTGGGCTCTGAACATCTAAATTTTTAAAAAGCTAGGCAGTGATTTGAAAGCATGGCCACATTTGAGAATCCTGCAGCCGAGAAGAGCATCTCGCCCATTGGCTCCCTTGCAGGCTGTCACCCAGCAGGCTGCTTCTTAACTTCTCTTGGCTTCCATCCTCTCTCAGCCCTCCCTCTCCCTCTCTGCCATACCTTCTCAATGTCTTCTCTGCTCCCCTTATTCTGTTCCACATCTCAGTGTTGGTGATTCCTAAGGCCCCCCAGCTGCTGCTCTCTCTCCAGACTCTCTTCTTGGTTTTGTGTCCCGGTGGCTTTAAATCCCCCACACACATTACCACGTCTTAATCTGTAGCCTGGATCTCCCCCCAAAACTAACTTTTTCAGCTCTTCTTGATGTCTTATTGCCATTTCAAAGTGAACATGTTTAGAGCAGAACACTCAGCCCTCCTTAGCCCTCCAGCCCATTTCTTCTGTCCTTCCCCACAAAGGGCACTGCAATCCACTCAAATAATCAAAAAATATAGGAGTTATCCTGACACGCCTGTTTGTATTTCTGACCTAGTCTGATTGCCAGCAAGTCTAGTTGGCTCCATCTCTAAGTAAGTTCCAGATCCATCTACATCTCCCCAAGCACATTACCACTGCCTAGTCTGAGCCTCACCATTCTCCCAGAACTTGACTATCCTTTCTGCTGCTGCTCTTGTCCCTGGTAATCCATTCTCTGCTTGATGGCCAGAGCGTCCCCTTTAAGAACATGCCATCTCCTTCATGTTGCGTGAGAGCAAATTCAAACTCTTCATCACAACCTAGCCTCCAAGGACCTGTTCTTCCCTGCTTCTTGGCCCTCACCTCTTTGGCTCTCTCATCTTTCTTAACACCACGCTGGCTACTCCAGCCCTTGGCCCATCCCTGGGTAAAAGGTCATGTCAACCCAGGGCCTTTGCTGGCTGTTCCTACTGCCCGGAAGCTCTTCCCCTGAGCACCAGATGCCCCTTTCCCGTCATTAGGTCTCAGTTAAATGTCAACTTCCCAGACAAGCCTTCCCCAACCACCCTATTTGAAGTAGATACTGACTTGATGAAGGAACCAGTTCAAACAACCCTATGTACACACGTGAAGCTATCAGTACTGATTTCAATATTATGAACAGGGAGGGGCAAGAAATGGGGCAGGATCAAGAGAGAAATGTACCGGGTGCTGTGTGCATGCCTGCTCTATCACACCAAACTTCAATAATTGCAATGCACCGGTGAAAGAATATTAAAAATACTTCAACTATGATGTTCAGAAATAAGTCAGAAAGATGGAAAAATAAAAAAATGAATAAACAGACACCAAAGCAGGGTGTGGCAGTACATGCCTATAATCTCAGGACTTGGGAAGCTGAGATAGTAAGATGGCAGGTTTGAGGCCAGCCTTAGCAACTTAGTGAGACTGTGCTTCAAGTAAATAATAAAAAGGGCTGGGGGGATAGGATGGAGCTAGAATGCTGTTGGGTTCCATTCCAGGGACCAAAAATAAATAAATAAAAATAACGTGGATACCTCACACTCTTTTGCAATTTATTTATTTATTTATTTATTTATTTATTTATTTATTTTGGTGGTACTGGAGGTGGAACTCAGGGGCCTTCTCCGGGCTACACTCCCAGACCTATTTTATATTTTTATTTGGAAACAGGGTCTCTTAAGCCAGCGCAGCTGGCTTCGAATCTGCGCAATCCTCCTGTCTCCGCCTCCCAAGCGCGGGGATTACAAGTGTGCGCCACCACGCCTGGCATTCTTTTGCACTTTATTCTGCTTCCGTTCTCTTCAGGGCACACACCACTGTTTAACATTTACTCTTCTTTCTCTACTGCAGTCTCTTTCCTCTAGTATGTCTACTCCATGAGGTCAGCAACTTTGTTCATTCTGTTTACTGCCTGGTGCCTAGAACATGGATGGGCACATCGTAGCTACTCCATAAATAGTTATTAAATAAGTGAATAAATAAAATTCCTCTCCAGTTCTAGAGGCACATACCATATTTATCATATTTAGTAATTTATGTTTGGAATACAAAGAAACTGGGAAGAGTAAGGGGGCAGCCTGCTGCCTTCAGCTCCAGGTACTAGTTTTGCTTCTTGGAGGCGATGAATTCCATAAAGAAGGGGTTTAGCCCGACCCGTCCTCAGGTGTCCCCGAGCTCAGGTTGTGCTAAGCTCTGTACATGTCTAAGAGAATGGACCGATGGTCATCTTGGGGCTGAGGAAGGGAACTGAGGCAGCGAGTAGGGGACATGCACCTAGGGGACACGATGGCTACTTGGTGGGTCAGTGGCTTGCTCTGTTCTCACTTCTGGGCTATCTGCCTCTAGCCCCCTTTTACCTTTTCCTCATGCCTGCAGAGGAAATGCCAGGCCCAGCAGCCTTCCTTCCTACACACTGGTCTGGAGGACCGTGAGCAGACTTTGGCTGATCGAGCTGAGATCGGGCAGATGTTAGCCCCACATGTGCATCTGCTCTGTGACTTTGGGCAGGTACTTAATCTTTGTCTCTCCCTTTCTTTACCTGTAAAAAGCAGAAAATCATAGCACACAGCCACTCAGAAACTTTGTAATGATTAAATAAGGAAATACCTGGAAGCTCTTGGTATGTTGTTCACACAGTAATTGCTCAATAAGGTGGCCACTCGAATGATCCTGAGCCTGGATCTGGGCCACTAGGGTTCTCTACCTAGGATTCTTTCCCCACATCCATTTGTAGCCGTGGGCAAGTCACCTGGAGTCTTCCCCTTCTCTGCTTTTTTGCAACCAGATAATGATAGCTCCCCTTCCTCCTAGCACTGCTGTGTGGATTAATTAGTGTTAATTAATGGGCTTTGAAAATGAAAAGCACCTAGGTAAGTGCTGATCATGATTATTAATGGGAACCACGAGCTCACGGAGAAGGTGCTGAACAGGGTCCTAAAATTACACAGATTAAAGAACAATGCAGGGAGATGAGAATGTGGCTATTAAGCTCCAAGGCTGGGGCCCAGTTCTGCCAGCCTGCTGCCAAAGTCTCAAAGCAGAACAAAACCCCACAGTCATACTCATGCAAAGATGGCTGGGTGAGCCAAAAAGGTGGAATGTCTTCACCAAGTGTCACAGACAGGAAAGACCACGGCAGGTCCCTGAGCCAAAGCCTGCTTTAAGGACTGCAGCCCCTTTGTGGAACCTGCAGAGCCCCTGCACTCTAAGGCAGGGAGGGTTTCCCAGGACTGTGATGACCAGTCCCAGGTACCATATATCACCACTCAGTGTGAAAGTGTGGTTACCTAGTAAGCACCATGCATTAAGGGCTTTACATTGACATGTTGTCTTTTTCTTTTTCTTTTCTTTTTTATATGGGGGATTTAACCCAGGGGCATTCTACTTCTGAACTATACCCCTAACCCTCTTTTATGTTTTATTTTGAAACAGGATCTCACTAAGTTGCAGAGAGCCTGTGATCCTTCTGTCTCAGCCTCCCAGAGAGGTCAGATTTATGGAGGTAGGTTTACATAGAGTAAAACTCACCCATTCTTGTGCACAGTTCTGAAAGTTCTGACATACCTATGTAGTTGGTAACCACCACCACCACCACCACCACCATCGAGGCACAGACAATCCCATCACCACTCTGACCCTCAAATCTCTCTACCTACTCCAGCCCCTGGCCACCACCAGTCGGATTCCTTCACCACAGTTCTGCCGTTTCCAAAACATTGTCTACATGAAATTAGCAGTTAGCCTCCAGAGTCTGGCTTCCTTCCTAGCTGAAGGTATCTGAGCACACTGCTCAGACAAATGCTGGCTGGGCCCATGCAGCAAACAGTATAGGTAATAAACATGGTCTCTCCATCCTTGGCCATTTCTAAGGTAGCTACTAGTATCTCCATTTAAAAAACGAGGCACCAAGGCTTAGACATGTTGGTTAACTTGCTTAAGGCCACACAGCTAATCAGTGATGAAGCCAGGATTCAAACTCAGAATTTCTGATCCCAAAGTCCGTGGATTTGACTGCTACAGTGCTTCACATGTGGCCCAGGCTGGACCAGCATGGGCTAAACCAGTATGGGTAAACTTAGTTAATTGTTCACACCGATTCTACCCTCATTTCTAGAAACCTCTTTGCCTCCTGAGCTCAGCCTATCTCCTCAGAATTCACTTCCTCTTGTATGTGACTTTGAGAGCAGGTCTGGTTCCCAGCTCATGCATCCCTGTAAGGAGTACCACCTCAGCTCTCTAGGAGGCAGAGCTCTGTCCTCAGTGGCTGAGTGGGCATTGAGTGAGAGGAGATGGGGACCAGGGCAGGGGGAGGAGAGGCTGGGACTGACAGTCCCACCTACTGTGAAGATCACAGCCTGGTTTATTTGGATTTAGAGTCTAATTTCATTTCAGCTGTTGCTTGGTTGGTTTGGGCTCTGTAACCATTTCGGAATCCAGTGGGATCTGGGGTGCAGTGTGGTTCGAAACCACAAAACCAACCATTCCCTATTCCTGCTGAGCTGGGGTTTGGGGAGGCACCTTGGACACGAACTCAGCAATTAGTACCTTGACGGAGGCGCTTTCCCTGCACTGGGTCCTTTATGGCCTCTGCTGAGAGAGAAAGAGAGAGAAAGAAAGGAGAGAGACAGAGAGAGAGAGGGGGGGGAGGGAGAAAGAGAGAGAAATATGAAGTAGTTCTATAGCCCACGTGACCCTCTTCTTCCCCCGCTGTATCAATAATTATTAAGATGTGCATGAAAGTGCATTGACCTACTTGGAGGTTTCATAAATATAAATAAATTAAACAGTTCTGCTTAAAGATGCCTGGGAAAACATGGAGAGAGGAGAAGGAGAGGGCTGCTCACGCTTGGACAGGCGGTGAGGGGGACCCCCGGGCCTGCCAAGTGACAGGAGAGACTACCAGACTGCAAGAGGGAGGAAAAGCTCCGCAGGGGCCTGCATCAAGGAGCCAGGACCCTCCATCCCAGCGCTGGCAGAGCTCAAGCCCCCCACGGCGGACCCTGGCCCACGGGTTGTGTCTGTGGCAGGGTAGGGAGCCCTTAGCCCTCAAGGTACCTCATCAGGGTCAGGATGCGGGGCTGGGGACCTTTGGCTGCCAGCAGCTGGGTCTCTGTGCCCCCATGTGCTGGAAAGAAGTATTTTCTATTTGTGCATTGAAGTAAATATAATTGAAAGTGAGTGGGGGAAATAAGGAACTTTTTACTGTTGATGTCCAAGGAGGACAGAAGACAAAAGGATGCACATAGCCCTTTGTCTTATTCAACATGCTTGCATCTCCTGATCTTGTTTCATTCTTAAAATAACTTGGCATAGGAGCCAAGGACTGTTTTTTGTTTTGTTTTGCAGTACAGGGGATTGAACCTGGGGGAGTTCTGCCTCTGGGAAGGAGCCCCACCTCCTTCTGTGGCCTCCTTGATCATCCCGGCCCTGCCTCTGCACCAAGCCCTGTCGCAAGCATCATAAAACTCTCCCTTGCCCACAGGGAGTGTCTGACACACAGGACCATGGACACTGGAGAGAGCCCAGCCCATCCCTGCCTTGCTGTGACCTGCATCATGGTCTTGCCCTCTCTGCAACTTCATATACAAAATAGGACCGAGCTGAATCTAGAAATCTCCATTGCTCAAATTCTCTGGAATTCTGGATCCCATCAAGACAGTGGGGTAAAGAAAGCCCCATGGGGTTTAACATCGGCCTTTTCTAGGTATTTGCATTTTAATAGCATTTAATGCTTGTAATGAAAGGAAAGAAGTACTGACAGTTGGGGGGGGGGTCCTAGTTCCCCTGAGCATATCCTGCAGAGGGCTATCTCCTCTTGTCCAAAGGCCAAGTCAGCTCGGTAGAGATTCCTGGCTCCCCAGCCTTCCCACCCCCACCTCCCCAAGCAACATTAAGGATCCTCGGGGGAACTAGGAAAATAGAAACCCATTAAAATTCGTCTCTGCTCTGTCCTCTTGCATTTAGATGACTGGTTCAGGCTCACCTCAGTTCCCATGGTGCTAACTGGGCTCTAGCCCAAGGGCAGGGCGAAGTCTTTTCTGGGCTTTGAACTCAGATGCTGGGTTCTAGATCTGACTCACCATCTGCCACTTCCTAGTACCACCACTGCTTAGGAGCCCCTGGGAGCAGGATTCTACCCAAGATGGGGATGTTTAGAAGGAACGATCAAGGCCAAAGCACAGCTAGGAAGCAAGCTGCTGTGGGTATGCGGAGCTTTATGGAGCCAGGTGGTCTAACTATTCATTCTGTGTTTGAGTCAGCGAGAGTTGGATGTGGGCTGCATCTCAAGTGTGTTGCTGTTTTGTTTGTTGACACTGGGGACTAAACTCAGGGGCATTCTACCTCCAAGCTACATTCCTTACCCTCTTTTATTTTTCATTTTGAAACAGGGTCTTGCTAAATTGCAGTAGCTGGGCTCAAATTTGTGGCTCTCCTGTCTCAGCCTCCTAAGTACTGGGATTACATGCATGCACCACCATGCCTGGCTGGCCTGAGTATTTGCTATAGTCTAATTTTTTATTATCTCTGACCAGATTATCCTTGCAAATATCCTGTCTGGGATTCTTCCAGGCTTCTCTTTACAGTTGTTCAATCTTTCCACGGGACTCACCTCTTTTTGATGATCAGCAATATAAAATTAGAAATTTATATTTTCTGCCTCTAAAACTGCATCTCAAGTCAAATGGAAATGGTCTGGGTGGATATTTACTACTGCAAATGAGGAGTTCTGGTTTCTGTAAATACACTGTAAGCATGCACACACAAGGAAGCACTGGTGTTGTGGGTGTGACAGGTGTGCCGAGCAGTTGGCTTCAAGGAGCTCCCCTCTCCATCCTCACATCCTCGCCCAGTGGTGGCTGGAGGAGCTGGCACAGGGCACAGGGCAAGAGCCATTGGAAAACTGGAGCCTCTGTCATGAGCCAGAGAAGGTGAGTTGTCGGAGCCCAGAGGCCCCACTGAAACTGAAATGTCCCTTCCTCTGCATGACCTCCTTAGTCAGAATGACTCATGCCTTCCCATGTTCTCAGCATTTCATTGATACCATGGGCCTTGCATGGATTGCCCTGACAGGCAGGATAGTCTTGGTTTCTCCAAACATCCAGAGCCTCCAGCTCCATGCCCTGGGTGTGACTGACCATTTCCAGAATCCGAAATGAGATCTTTGAGGACTCCCCCCTCCAATTTCCTCCTCTACAGATCCAGGAGATTGGCTCTGGAGGGGTAAATAACATTCCCAAGGTACCATAGCTGCTGCAGAGCTGGGACTTCTGCAGGCGTTTTGACTGGCCCAGGTCTCTGCATCCTGTACCTGCCGACCAACTTGGCCCAAATCACCAGCGGTTCCTCATGCTCTGGGGTACACGGCCTGGTCTGTGGCAGATTCCAGGGGAAGGAACCATTCCTCAGCCCAGGTTGACATCTAGTAATTTCCTTTAAGCCAGCATTGTAGCAATTTGCTATGTCAAGCATCTTAGTTATTGAGGACAAAGTTGGGGCCTGGCTTGCCCTGCATGGTGCCAAGGCAAAACTTTTTCGGGGGGGAAACATTTTTTGGTGGGGTATGGTGGTGATTACAGGCGAGGGACCCAGAGACGCTCCCCACAGCATCCTGCAGTCCACCGGGCTCCATCCTCTGGGACAGAGGTGTAGCCTACCTGGCTCTTCTCCAGACAAGTTCTTTGGGCAGTGGGCACACTCTGTGGAGGCCACAGGGAGGAGGTTCTCGACTTTTTCCAGAAGTTCTCTGTATTGCTGCTGCCCTCTGAGAAGTCTTCTCAGGTCAAACCTGTCTCTCCTGCCTTTACTTGTCATGATATCTGTGACTACCGACCTGCTGGCCAGACACTCGGGTTACGAGTGCTAGCTTAGCGGCTCCTCTCCATAGGCCCAGGGCCTGGATACTCTGATCATTCTATGTTTCAGTTGGAGAAGACATTGAGGGTGAAAGAAAGGTCAACCAGCTAGAGGGTGGCAGAGCTGGGCTGCAAGGCAGGCTCCTGTCCCCACGCCTATCACACCCTACCTCCTGCCCCAGGCCCCATGGTGGTCTGGGGACACCCTGTGCACTGTCATCCTGGTCCAGGCTGTGGGTGCTGGTGACATCTCCCTCACCCTGTCTCCTGCCTGGAGCCTTAGGCTCCGGATGAGGACACTTAGGCTGATACTTGGGCCACTGTGCAAAACCACCAGCGAGTCGGTGGACCTCAGGAGCAGGGGACAGGCTCAGAGTGTTAACCTCTTGGAGGTGGAAAGGGAGAGGGAAATGTGACTTAGAAAACAGTAAGGCCCTCTTGATGGCCAGGGTTAGGGTGTTCTTTGCTCCTATCTCTGTTCCCTGCCCCAGTGCACAGGTGAGGTCCTCTTGGTAGGGCTCCCTCATGGGGCAGGTGGGGAGAGCTGTGTTCTGGACTTTTCTGTGGTCCTAGATGAATCACAGGTCCTTCCTGTCTGGGACTAGGGGATGTCTGAGTGTAACATCCTGGGATTCAGTGACACCATCATCCTGAACCTCAGGGCAACCTGCTACCCTGGGGAAAACAGTGCATGGTACTTCCTTGACCAGGACTAGCATGGCATTTGATGGTACCAGTCGCCATTCTGAGCACGCTGGTGATGATTCTTTTCATCTGACCCCCTCTGGTCATGTTCTGCTGTTGCCCTCGTCTTAGGACTGGGGAGGCCACACAACTAAGAGGCGGCAGAACAGGAAAGACCAAGGGTCCAGGGTGGATCTTTGTTCTCAGCCACGCCACCTGGGGGGTGGGGGCAGGCTGCTTTTCTTTCGGAGGCCTGGCCAGCCACTCCCCTCAGATGGTATTCCTTAGTGCCATCACCTTTTCTTTCCCCTGTTGGCTCAAGAACCAAGTGTCCATTCTGTTCACATTCTGGTTTTAGGGAGTGTGTCAATGGTAGGGGCAAACTAATCCTGGAGAACTCAGACTGCCACTCCCAAACAAAGCCCTGTTGACAAAGCCGCCCTCCCCTGCAGGCCCAGAGCAATCATAGCAAGGGGCAGAGACGTTTTTGTAGGTTATTACATAAATACGCATGCGTCTGGGTGGTGGGGAGGCAGGTTCCAGGCTGCCACACTCTCTGCTGCTGGAGAGTACACTCAGGAGTGTGGGCATGGGGGCTGTCGGGCGCTAAGCATCCACGACGCCTGTAACCAGATGAATAAGATTTCCTCGGAAGGGCAGGCTGAGTTCCAAACACTGAGAACACCTAGGATCGGAGGCTGACATGTGGCCAGAGGTGGGCCGGGGCAGGGTCCTGTCCCTGTGCTTCTGACTACCCCTCTAGACTGTCTTCCTGCCCTTCTCCCTCCATGTCCCTCTCATCCCCTTGATAAGCAGGAGCATCAGTCTGATGTCTTCAGACCTGAGATCAGGGGACCCTGCTGCCATCTGCAGAGAGGAAAATGAGCCTCATCGACCCAAATAAATAAAATGAGCACACATAGAAGGAGCCAGGGTTACAAAGAAAAACAACGTGTAGTGTGGAGTTTGGAGGCAGGAAAACGGGTGGGCAGAGGGCACAGGAGATCTCATTTTTGTTTATTCCAAACCTTGAATAGGAGAAGGGGACAGTAGTCCTTGTGCTCCACCACGATCAAATGCAAACCTGAGAGGGGGCTCATGAATAGAGTGGAGCAGATGACAGGCACCAGCAGAGTTTTAAAATGCAAGGACGGGCGCGAGCTCCTGACGACTGGGCATCTGCCCTGGAGATGGCTGCTGGACCAGGTTGGATTAGATGTGCAGGCAGCCTTCCTCCTGTCACCCAGCTATTTATTTATGCAAAACAAACATGAGCTCAAAGTCTTTTTATCCTAGGTGAACAAAGCAAACAGATTCTGCAGGCAGAACCCCCCCCCACCTTCCCCAACTCAATGTGTTTTCATTAATATAAATTGTTTGCAGTAGGCAAATTAATTCTAGAAATGGTTCTTAGACACGGCAAATTGTTCTTGTAAAGCAAGGGATGCACGAGAGCCTGCTGCATTTTCCTATGCACTAGGGAGCTTAGGTAAATAAAATAACGTTGATCACGATAATCGATGCTTATTACAACGGCTAGGCTTAGCGACCCAGGGCACTGAGAGCTGGCCGGAGTGATGGTGGATTCTGGGTCGTGCGCTGCAACCCGCTGGGAATGGGAAATGACGCGAGGAACAGAAAGCTTTGAAACTGGGGCATCTTAGTGCATCTGAAGCTGCCTCTGTAGAGGGCTTCCCAGTTCAAAAGCACTCTCCTGCCTGCAGAGCTCGACATACCGAGGGGTGGCAGTCAGAGCAGATGGGGGGAGTGAGTTGTACCCTAACTCAAGAGGTTAAGTGGAGAGGCCAAGGTTACCTAGTGGCAATTAACAGAACTTGGCCTGAAATTCAACTCTACTCCTCCTACCATGACACGGCTCATCGATTTCAGTTTTGGGTCTCATAAGGGCTTTTTTTTTTTTTGTCTTCCCCAAATACCATCTGCATTGTTTATTTAATATTTTTTTTCCTCAAAAATAGGCCTTAAATTATTAAACTGTTTCAGACTCATTTGCAGCAATAATATCCATGGGCCAAAGGTTATACTGGTTTTATCTTTTTTTTTAAAATAAAGATTAGAGTGAATACATACATATATACCTGCCCATGCATCATCTAGTGACTGGTATGCCATGAGGGTGCACACGCCACATTTTGGAAAGCGCTGGCCTACACCAGAAAGAAGCTTCCAGATGCACTGGCTAAAGTTGTTCATGGTTATTGTTCATCTACCCCAAAACCAGCCACAATGGCTTGCTCCTCTGAGATGGGCCTGCAGCCATTCCTCCTTAGATATGTCCCTGCAGCTCTGGTAGGGTCTGGGGATGGAGACTTAGGTGTGCTGTTGAAAGGAATGCTGATCAGGCTCTGCTGTGAGCATGCCGGGGGTGTTCCAGGGGACCCCTAGGCCAGCATCACAAGCCACACAGTACCAGATGAGCTGGTACTGGATGGTAACAAAGTTTGCCAATTTCTTAAGTGGTAATGATGATGGCATAGGAAAATGGGCACATTTCTATTTAGACTGACTTAAGTAGCTGTGAAGTCACTGGAGGCTTGGGATTCACTTTAGAACACTCCAGTCCAAAGTAGGGAAAGAGACAAAGCCGGCGTGGACAGAGCTGGAGAGCTATGGGATCTGGCAATGGGGAGGCAGGTATATGGGATGAGGCTCATTAGACTGCACAACCTGAGATTATTTGCAATAATTATTTTACAGTGGAAATAAATGGTCCTCACTTGGCTACTATAGCAAAGGGGCAGTAGGTCCTGTAAAGAAGTAGTGGGGTAAGGGTGTGAGGTGGGGCTTTTAAAGGGAGGAGTTGGCTCCAGCACTCCCAGAACCCAAGGGTCACCCTGGCTCCCCAAAGTTTGTCTCTGCTGCCTAGTCTGTTGGGGTTACTCCCTTGGCCACCACATCTGTAATGAGGAGTGATGTATAACTGATGAAAGCACAACGTGACACAGTCACGGAAACCTCATCTGCTAGAAGACATCTGTTCAGCACAAAATCCACTCAGCCGCTGTCACATGCATTTATCGTATTGTATGTGAGCGCCACGCGCGCTGCGGCCTGTAGCAGTCTATGCTCTGGTATTCTGCGCCTCTGCTTAGATGTTTCTGTGTCTGGGCTGTGCTCCTCGCACCTCCCCTGTTCTGTCTGCTTCCTCCAGAGTCCTCTTCATAGGTCATCCCCACAGGGGGCATTCTAGAAAGACACAGGGGTGACTGCCAGGGAGGTGGCTCCTGGGGCTTCCTTCCTTCCCTGGCTCTGCCCTTCTCCATTGGTGCACACCCCCATACTGAAGCCACCTATCAGACACTCTGGGTCCTTGGGGGTGCGTGGTGTCATGTGGTGTTCCCACAGGTTCTGGACAAGGCGGTGTACAGAGCTGGGGACAGGGGGGATCTTAAAAGGCCTGGCAGGAAAGGCCACAGGCATCGGATCCGTGCTGTTTCTCCTGCATGTGAGGTGGGGGAGGGGATGGCCAGGGTGAAAAGCTGCGCTGAGGAAGGGTGGGGGCCTGTGCAGCAGCCGCTGGGCCCAGGGCCACAGGCTGAATCTTTTACAGTCTGGGTTTTGCCATCTTACTCCTCGCTGATATGCCCCAGCCTGTGGTTCCTCTGCTCCCTAACTCACTAAAAGTCTTAAGCCTTTTAAATTCCTGCCTGCATGGAGGCATAACCACAATTTCTGTTTCCCTGAAGCCCCTCAGGGGCTAGCTCTGGGTATTTCCTTTCTTTGGGAGTTCCCACAAGGCTACAAAGACCCCTGGAGCTAACCGCGTGGCCTCTTGCCGTGGGAGCCTGGGCTGTGCCAGGCTCGCTGACTGTCAGTAGTGGCTGTGCTGAGCTGATGGTCACACGGCATCGGGTGTGTGCTGAGTGATGTTTTAAGTGCTTCACACATGTTTCAGAATGTGAACCGTCCACTAACTGCACAGGTCCGTCATTAGCCTCTCTTGTGGGATGGGGGAGCCGGGCCCCCGGCCACCCAGGGGAGGGTGTGGAGGCATGCTTTGCTCTCAGGCCACTTGGTTGCAGAGCCTTAGTGTGGACACTTGGCCTAGCCACTTCCTCCCGCCTCAGGAGTCTCCTCCCCTGTGGTGCTGCATGATTAAATGAAATAAGCCAATCCAAGTGTCATAAGACACTTCTGAGGCACCTCATGAGAGTGTTGCTGCCCCTCACAGCAGGGGAAGGTCTAGTGAGGGGGATGAGCCAAGCCTCTTATCTTAGTAAAGACTGCAGCGAGGCCTGGCGTGCGGCCTCCTCTCCCTGTCCATCATGGGGACGTGGACTTCACTTTTCTGGACCCACTGAGCTGAACCTGCTGTCTTTCCGAGTGACCTTTGTACAGAAGCCAGGTCTGGTTAAGGAGGGAAGCACATCACCAGCTTTTTTTCCGGTTGTCAAGGGGCAGAGGAGGGGCAAGAGGCCTGAATGAAACCTTCCTCTGAGGGCTGCATGGCTAGGGGGCCAGGAATATACCTCCAGGATTCTAGCCTGAAGCAAGACTCCAGCTGTTCTTTTTTTTTTTTTGGTGGTGCTGAGGTTCCTGGAAGCCCTTCTACCTCCGGGCTACACTCCCAGACCTATTTTTTATACTTTTTTATTTGGAAACAGGGTCTCCTAAGCCAGCGCACATGGCTGGCTTCGAACCTGTGTGATCCTCCTGTCTCTGCCTCCCAAGCACGGGGATTACAAGCGTGCGCCACCACGCCCGGCTCCAGCTGTTCTTAGTGGGGCCGGTGGGCATGCAGGGCATGCCTTTGTGGATCTCTCCAGGCAAAGAATGTGAGGTAGTCCTACTTTGGGGGCACTCTACACCAGTAGATCCCTAGTTGTTTCTGACAACTAACTGTTCCCTCCAGGCCCACTCTGCAACGCCCAGGAAGGGGAGGTGCGGCCCCAGCGGAGAGGCTCCTCAGGCTCCCGGGCTCTTAGCCATGTGCATGCCTGCTGGATCCTCTGTTCTGAGAGCCAAGAACCCGCAGGGCTTCTCCCAAGCACCTGCTTCTCCAAAACACTAGGGGCTGTCCTCTGGCTTTGTGGGCATTCAGACCGCCTTCATGCGAGCCCCACAGATAGGCAGCATCCCTGCTCCTCCTGACTTGGGTTACTTGGCTCCCCCCCACCCCTCTCTCTCTCTCTCTCTCCTCCCTCCAGGTAAAGGAGGCCAGGATAAGGCTTGCCACTTCTCCCTGGGGAGAGCTTCTCCATTTTTCAGCTTTCTGTTATCCCATGTCCTTGACAACAACCCCGACTCCCACCCTTAACGGTTTCCATGGTGGGATTTTAATTCCTTATTGACACCTTTTTCATCTGGGACCCTCCATAGTTCAGCCTTGCCAGCCTCTTCAAATGTTCTGCATTTCCATGCTGAGTCCTCCTTCCTCGTACAATATTCCCCCCCCCCCCTCTCTCTCTCTCTCTCTCTCTCTCTCTCTCTCTCACACACACACACACACACACACACACACACACACACACACCCTTTGATATTTCCTTAAGACATTTCTCTGAGGGGAGACTCAAGGGGTGCTTTAATGAGGAAGGCTTTCATCACAGTGGAGGAGAGGGAGTCATTAGAATAAGGATCAGGGAAGTCAGGGGGAGCCACATCTCCAGAGGGCTTTTAAAAACTCTTTCTTTCTGATTAAAAACACACTCGTTGTGAGAAATTTGGAAAATTTAGAGAAGCAGAAATAAGAAAATAAAAATCCCATGTAATCCCACCAGCAAGAGATGAAAATAACCTTGTGGTGTATTTGGTATTATTTTCTTTCAGTCTTTCTTTGCTGAGTGGAGGGGATCAGGCTGCATATGCAATTTTATGTAATTTTTTATGTTGCAGTAAGAGCTTAAGTTCTGTATCATTAAATCATTATCAAGAACATAATCTTAAGGACTATGCAATATTCCCTCCCAAAAGCAGGCTGCCACTGGCCTTAAAGATGCTAGGGCTGGCCCTGCCCAGGATGTCTACTGATGTCTAGAGAGGCTGAGCCCTCTCCCTGGTGATGTTTTGCTACCTTGTTTTACAGTCAGGAAGAGTTGGCCAGTGTTGGCCTGCATCCCCACTCCACCCTGAGAAGTGATGTTTTTTTTTTATCAGCTCTCTGTACAAAGTGATCTTTCAGGCTCTAATTCCTTTATAACCAACATAAGGACCATTTTCCCTCATGAATATCCCACAGTAGAGAAATAGAAGGGAGGACTGGAAATATGCAGACAGATGTGGCTAAAGAACAAAATATCAAGTCCTCAGGTCCAGGACATAATCCATCAGGCAAGAGCAAGAAACTTATTAATAAATTCTTTTTTTGTTTCCTGTTGTTGTCTATGATAAACGATGACATTCAACATCAATAACTGCAAATATCCCTGGGAAAGAGATATACACACAAGGCCATCACTTCTAATAAAGCCAGTGGATTGAATTCAATTTGGGAGTTGAAGGCAAATTTCACAGCCCTAAACAAAATTATCTTAGAGAACTGCCACCACGACACATGTCATAAAAGGAAGGCCATTGTGGCTAAAACCAGGAACTGTTTCCCCAGAGCACTGGAGAGTGAAGGATCACTGCCCTTAAGTCCAGGTCTTTTGAAACTACAAGGCTCTTAATGGGATTGCTACCAGGAGACATAACCTCCCTACAAGTTCAGAATATGTTCTTATCAGCCAGAATGTGCCACTCTTAGAGGAGAAAAAAAATCCCAGCAAGGCATGCAAAAAGTACAGAGAAGTCTTCATGAAGTTGAGGGGGAGAGAGAGCATTGGAGAGAGAGTCCAGCTTTACAATTCTAATTGTAATTCTCTATTTCTATGCTTGGGTGAAATTCAATGAGGGAGGAACTTTTAGAAACAGATTCAATCAGTATATGTCTGTCCATTACTTCCCAAAGTACCTGACTACACTGCTCACAGGAAGTAACAGAACCACACATTCAAGAGAAATAACGATGAGGCATGGAAAGTGCAGGGCAGAGACACGGGGGGTGGGGAAGGTAGCCAAAGAAAGCAACACATGTACTTTGCTCAGAAAGTGAATCTTTATGAATCAATATCAGCACGGCTGATGCATGTGCATTTAATATATAAAAAGGAAACTGAAAAAGAGCTCATTGTTTTGAATGCAGAGACAGACCTGAATACCCAGTACATTACTATAAAATGTTGATAAGAAAAAAAAAACAAAAAACAAAAAACAGAGGAAACCCAGGAGCTAGCTTTGGGATCAACTAGTTTGTCATTTACAAGGTTTCCATGTTCATGAATTTGTCACTGCTATGGGCTTTCTTTTCCCTTGGCACAGAACAGTTACTGTGATGAGCAGTCGTATAAAGCACAATATAAATTTTTATTATCATTGGGTGGTTCAGTGGCTGGAAGAGCACTGTCCTGCATAGAGGTTTCCAGACATATCATAATTACATTCTGTAGGTTTGGAAATAATGACATAACACAGTCACCTTACTGTGAGTATAATTTATAACAAATAACAAAATGTTATTATATGGAAATTAGTTTCCACACAACCGAAGACTAGAGAGGAGCTCTCCAGAGCCAGTTTAATCACTAGGATGGAGACCCACGGTCTTTCAGGACCTGGGAGAGCGCCAAAGACATTGCGCCTAGATATGTTGAACATGGAGGCAATTTGTGCCTGGTCCTAAACATAGACTCAGGTCAAACCTGAAGCCAACAAACTATATAGTGAAGAAGTATAACATTTGTTGGTCATTTAACATTGTTTCCGGTGGGTGGATGGCCCCTGTTTATAAAAGAAAGTGAAATATGAAGTGTTCACGCATTCTCTCCATCCCCCTCCCCTCTGCCCCTCTTCTCACCCATCGTGTGTGGTTAAGACACCTAGGATCCCATCCTAACGGATCTTCCTAACCTGCTCCATTCTGAGGCCTTCCAAAGGGACTACTATTTAGCATAATGCATTTTACCAGGTAAAAGTAAAAGTGGTAAGACTTCATAGAACCTTAGTGTTTCCCATGTTCTTGGGGTAGAACTTACTCCTCCATTTACCCTAAGAGTAGGAGTCAGTCCAGTGACTTGCCCAGGGCAGAAGGGTGAAGGAAGGAGTAAAGCTCGGGTTTGCTATGTCTTCTTCTGTGGTACACCCCACTGTTTCGTGGGCACCCAGGGTGTTCAGGGGGTGGCCGCTGTCCAGAGCTGAGCAGGCCTGTATCTGGGCTTTGCCATGCTTTTATGCCTCAACCTGGGAGTTCTTGACTCTATGAAGAAAATCTGTCTTTTCCATCTTAGACTACATTCAAAGATGAATACAGACAGCTCTCGATATCTTATTTCCACAACATAATGTCCAGACGTTTCTCTCTTTGTTGATAAACTTCTAGGGTTGGGGGGGAGGGGCAAGGCAGGGTGGGGCGGCACTTCGTGTGCTGAGGCAGGGCAATGCCAAACTCCCGTTACAGATGACAGTCCCCTGGAGCGCAGTGAAGCAGACTCCAAAGTCACTTTGTCATGATCTCAACATCAGGGCTGAATTGCTTTCGTTTAAACTGATTAAGAGCTCTGAAAAAGCCTTCCGACTCTCCCACTTTGGAGCAGGGTGTTCCATGATGTCTTTTTTTTTTTTTTTTTTTGACGTTGGTGCCCAAAGTTTTGAAAGGATAAGTGCATTAAGAATTTAAACACTGGGAAAGCAATCACTCAGTGACATTTAATAACATTAATGCAGTGGAATTACGGAATTATCACCATAATACGGATCTCAACCCCAGTTTCCTTTCAGTGATTAGAAAATTCCTGACCAATTAACATGAAATGTTCCGCTGTAGCTTGGGGTAAATTTTGAGGCAGTTGCCGCTGTAGTGCCAGAGCTCTGTCTTAGTGCCACAGCACAGCACACCTCTTATTTACTCATTTTCTCAGGACTGAGGAGGGGACATTGCAACTGGCGCTGTATTGGGGCTGCTCCTGGGAATGTGCATCTTCTTCTCTGTCACCAGCCAACCTTTGGCCCCTTGTTTAAGTCTGGTCTACACTCTTTCTTATCCCCTGGACACCTGTGACTGGATGGCAATTTCCAAATGGCTTCTCTCTGCTGGGCCACGTCACCAGCCATTCTCTGCACTGGTGTAAACATGGTCACTGCATCTCCTCCTCAATACAAGACATCTGTACCATCCTGTGCTTGCTCTACCAAAGCAGATTCCACTCCAATATCCAAGCCAGTGTGGAGGATCTGCAGCTGGGTTGGAAGACGGGCCCATGAGACTCACAGAAGTACAATGTCAGATCAACAGCGGTGTCTGATCACTCACAGACATCAGTGGCTTGCTTAGCATCTGGGCTTCACCGTGGTTGCCGTGCCTGCGTGGATATGTGGTGCGTTACCTGAGGTGGTAGAGAGCTGAGAGCATGGTCTAGAGCCAGGCTGTGCTCTTGAATATGAGCTCTGCTGAAACATATAACATGGAAGAAGTCACCCAACTTCTCTATGCCCTTATATGCAAATATGGGGGATAGGCATCATGGAGATATGGCAAGGAGCAAACAAATCTACACATTGTGGAAAAGCATTTAGGAAAAATGCTTGAAATGAAGGAAGCATTCAATAAGTGCTGGCCCCCTCTACTTTGGACCACACTTTGTCTTCCTTGCCAGGTCTCTATGTGATGCTGCCAACATCCCCGGCTGGAGCTCCTGGAGCTGAGCTAGGGTAGGGAGGTACTTCTTCCCTTGCTCTGTGCATCTTTTCCTGTCCCAGGCTCTGCCAGCCAAGTGGGAATGTCTTGCAGACACGTGACAGCCTCTTGCTGGGCTGCAACACACAAAGGGATTTACAGTTGTAGAGGTCTCTCTCTTGCCTCGTCCCCGCTCTCTGCTCCCAGCTGTATGCTAGCAGGCCTGGCCTGCAGAGGGAAATGCCAGCTCCCCTCTCCCTGGTTCTGGATGCCAGGGACCATTCAGAGTCTGCCCTACCCACGCCACGGGAGCCCCTTGCTCCCTGCCACATTTCTCCCCGGCAGAGGAAGGAGGAGGAGGTGGTCTGAGTCTCCACTCCAGGCAACGACAATTAAGCCCATTCAGAGCAGAGTCATTTGCATGCAACTCCTCACTAGGCAGGAACACGCAACCTGTCATTATCTCTTGGCATAGCTGGTGGAGATGGCAGCTTCCTTTCCCTGGGCGCTGCCAGGCAGCATTGATGGCGGCCAGAGCCTTTCCTTTGGGCCTAGCTGGCCTCTCCAGGAGACCAGGAGGCTAGAGCCAAGGGGAGAAGAGGAGTGGGGATGAGGCCCTAGATCCCACAGACCCACCTGTGCTTGAGCCCTGGGAAGGGTCTCTGGAGGGCACTCGGAAGGAGAGGAGAGGAGGGAGGGCAGAAACCATCTGAGGGTAGTTCCCACCTCCTCAGCTGGAATGTATTGAACGAGATTATTCTGTGGAAAGTATTAAAACCACCATTTTCCCACACGCCCACAGCGCGGCCCCACAGCAGCTGCTCCCTCAAAGGCGCTCCAGCTCTTCCCTGCCCCCAGCTGCACCCACTCCTCTCCTCTCAGTCCCACCGTTGACTGTGAATAAGCCACAGTGAGGGCCCACCACACCTTGTTGGGCCGGACAGCATTTCAGATCTCAGAAACAAAGACAAAGAAAAGACCCAGAGGCAAAGGCTCCCCATGATCCCTCCACCCAGACCCCTCAGCAGAGCCAGGATCCACAGGCCAGAGGGCTGCGGGGTGGGGTGGCAGGGGAGTGGTATCTTCCACAGGTGACTACTTGAAACTTGGAGACCAAGAGAGGGCCCCATGGACATGTCCATGATCAGGACCCATTGCCTCCAGGTAGAAGGGGACCAACCCCTGGGAGAAGCAGAAAAGTCATAACACCCGCCAAGATCCCAATGTCACTACTCAAGTTTTCTTTCTTCATTTAAAGTTGTGAGCCTGGTTTAAGTACAACTAAAAATCTCCTCAGTATGGAGATTCCTCAGAAAACTGGGAATGAATCCACCATACGATCCAGCTATACCACTCCTGGATATATTTCCAAAGGTACTAAAATCAGGAAATTATAGTAATATATGCATATCCATGTTTATGGCAGCAAAATCCACAATTAGCCAAAATATGGAACCAACCTAGGTGTTCATCATCAGATGAATGGATTACAAAATAAGATATACACACAGCCGGATGTGGTGGCACATACATGTAATCCCAGAATTCAGGAGGCTGAGACCAGAGGATTGCGGTTCGCGGACAGCCTCAGCTACTTAGCGAGACCCTTCACAACTCAGTGAGACCCTATTTCAAAAAATAAAAAGACTAAGGAATAAGGCTGGGGGTGTAGCTTGGAGGAACAATGCCCCTGGGTTCCATCCCCAGTACCGAAAAAAAAAAAAAAAGATATACACACAATAAAATTCTACTCAGCAATAAAGAAGAACAAAGTAATGTCATTTGTAGGAAAATGGAGGGACCTGGAGAACATTATGTTGAGATCAGCCAGTCACAAAAAGTGATATGTTTTCTCTCATATGCAGAAGCTGGGGAATGATCAGGATACCGCAGGGACTTCAGATAATGGGGAAGAAACTCCAGTGGAGCCAGGGAGGTGGTCTAGGGGAAAGGAAAGTGGAGAGGGAGGATCAATGGAGGAATCACTTCCATTGACTTATGTGCATATGTGAAAACACCAATGTCAATCTTGATGTTCTGTATGGGGTGGAGGGGACGGGGAAGGAGGCAGGGGAAAGCACACTGAGTGCTGTGTACATGTGTCATTATCACTATAAATGACATGATGATTTGAGATTATAATGCACCAGTAAAAATATATTTTAAAAAACTTGAAAAACAAACAAACAAACAAAAAATATGAATACTCCTGACAGAGTCAATATTGTGAAACTGTGTTCAGCCACTTGCCCCTGCATATCATGAGACTAGAGTAACAGAGAAAAATAAGAGATTTGGTAATCTACAGGAGCTTGACCTGGTATGGATATAGCCAGGTTCCTTAGAAATATACGTGAAAACCCTGTGATTAAGAGCTGTGGGCCAGGGGTATTTAAATCTTCGTTCTGTCATGTACTGGGGGACTGTGGGCAAGTTAACCTCTCTAGGCCATGGTTTCCTTGTTTGCGGTGATGGGGAGCTACCTAGATCAAAGTTGTCTGTGGAGATAAAATGAGGTTGTGGAATTGAAGCAGCACAGTATCTGACACCCAGCAAACATCAGGGAATCTTTGCTGTTTAATATTATTATATCCCATATCACATCAGTAATGTCATAAAGGGAATACAGCACAGTTCATCCCAAAGGAAGAATTTTTAACTCAAAAGGGAGAAACTGATCCCTGTCTTCCAGGAAGGTGCAACAATAGAATTATTCTTTGTAAGAAAGGCTACTCAAAAAATTTGGATAAAAAATGGGGAAAAGTGGGGAATTTCCTGTATGATCTTGAAGATCAAGATATTGGTATGAGAACCAAACACTATCACTACCACCAGCAGCTCGAATTTATTGAGCACATACCACATGCCAGATATCATATTTGTAGTCTTTAAAGTGACACTTCTAGGCAGGAATATTACCTCACATGATCGATGAGGAGGCTCGGCAAGGCAGGTGACTCGGCCAGCTCTCCAGGGCTGAGCACTGGCATGCTGGCACGCAAGCCAAGCCTGTCTGACCCAAAGCTCGGTCCTATGCACACTGCCCATGCATGGCAAGGCAAGCCCAAGGATACGCTCCTTGCAGGTGACCACATGAGGCCCAGCACACACACACCCAGTGTCTGAGCCAGGGCAGGTTGCAGGGAATGAGCAGTGGTAAAAACCTATGTCTTAGACCAGCGGTGGAGAGGTGCCATATATCCTGCTTTGTGGACCAGCAGTGGACAGGTGTCATGTATTCCGTTTCATGGACCAGTGGCAGAGGGGTGCCGGTCATGAGAAGTGCCCCTCCTGGCTGTAGCACCCAGACTTTTGTCACTGTGAAGGGGATGATAGTGACGAACCTGTTTCTGAAATGACTGTTGTGAATTTGATCTTAGAGCACAGTGATCTGTTTCCCTCCTGGTGCCTGTTTCTCTCTCCCTGTACTGTCAACCTCTGTGTTAAATCGCAGTGAGCAATGGAGGCCCCATGTAAGGGGGCTGCTTGTGGACAAGAAGCCAGGCTCTGTTCTTTGGAAGGAGTTCTTCCTAGGCTGGCCACCTGTGTGGCCGGTCTCACCACCTCAGCTGTTTATTTATTCATGATCAAAGGGGTGAGCTGGCCTGGTCCTTCCTGACAGCTCCACACACCTTTTCTATAGTTCTCTCAAGGGCTCCAGTGGCCGACTAGATGATTGTCCCAGGTGCCAAGACAAGGAGTGGAGACTGGAAATGGAGATCAATTCCATGCCGTGCCTCCCAGCAACAGAGCTGCCTGGGAGCCCAGGCTCCCTGCCACAGGATGTGTGGCCTCTGAGGATGGGGAGGACCGGACCAGAGGGCTCCTTTGAATGGCAGCTGAAGAGCAAGCAGCTCTCCCGCTTCTGTTCCATCTCCATCCTGGTGTTAGGTCAGCTCAATCCTTCTCCCTCCCTGTCCCTACCCCACCTGTCATGGGGCTGGCCCAGCAAACATTTCTCAGAATCACTGAGGCTGGGAAGACTGAGCAGCCCATCCTCCTGTCCTGAGCTCAGATCAGGCCTCGTGTCCATCCATGCCCAGCCCTCCATCAGCCTTGACCCCAGAGCCCTCTGGCCTCAGGAGTCACATGCAGCCCAGCCCAGCCCGAATGCACAGATGCAGCACGGAGCGCCCGGGCGAGGCCTCGGCCAGCTGCGCTCTGCTCTATCACCTGGCCTCTCTCAGTCCCGGGCTCAGGGTCTGTCATCATTGGCTTAGATTTCTCCATTTAGGTCAGGAGAGCCTGCAGGGGGAGGCCAGAGATGCTTATGGAGGCATGAGACAGAGACAGAGGGTCTGGTGGGACAGGGAGAAAGAGGTCCAAGGGTCAGGGAAAGGGCTTCTGAGTGGCCCATGCTGTATGGTGACCATCCTGATAAAAGCTCCTGGACCAGGCGATCTTCAGGAGAACCTGGTGTGTCTCCTTTATAGCTGTGTTGCTGCAAGGTGGTCATTTTATCTCCTTGAGCCTCAATGTGCCCACTGGTCACCCGAGATCAACTCAAACCTCCTTGCAGGCTACTGTAAGGAGTAGAGAATGTAGGAGCACAGTTCCTGGCCAGTGCCTGGTAAGGACTGGAATGCAGACATGGAAGGGCACTGTCCCCTTACCTCTGCCCTTCATTCTGTGTTATGGGGGGTGCTGAGTTCTCCTTTTGAGCTTGTGGGAAATCATTCTTGCAGGGGTCACCAGAGACCCTCAGGAGCTGCACACTGCTTCACCCAGCGCTCAGTGTGCTGCGGGCTGGGGACTTGCCAGCTCTCAGGGTTCCTTCCTTCCCTCCTCAGATCACCCTGGGAGCCAATTCTGACCACAAACCAAGGGTGAGAAACACTTCCCCTTGGCCTCTGTGGCTCCCAACAGGAACCTGCCTTCACTTCCCCCTGGAGGGTAAACGCTGCCCGCGGGGCGAGGGCCCAGCCAGTGCAGCCTCCTGGCTCTGCTCACACAGGAGGTGCAGAGGGTCCCGTGCTCTCTAGTGCACTTGGGCAAGCTCGCCCATTGCAGCAGCCTGAAGAGGGACATTCGGATTTGGATCCTGATGTCTGCTTTCTTTAAATCAGGCTGTGGCTTCTTCATCCTGGAAGGGCTTTGTGTGGAAGGTGCCTCTTCATGGGCATTGAAGGAAGATGGAATTTGGATAGGGCAGTGGATCAGAGGAAAAGTGTCAGCCCACTTAGTCTGGATACTTTGGGAACTTTGCCCATCAGACAGAGAGGGCTAGGCAGCGAGAGTGTGGTGACTGAGTCCCAGCCTGTCCTAGAAGTACACAGCCTGCTGGGAGCACATGGCATCCTGACGGTATTCTGACCACTGAGCTCTGGGACCACACAGCACTCCAGGCACTCAGCTTTGGGAGCAAATCACCCAGAAGACAGGGTCTCGCGTGGCCAGAGGGAGGAGCTGGGCATGCATGTGGTCATCAGGACCCCGGAGTGGCAAGTCCCTGTCCCCTCGTCTTTTGACACTAGCCCAGCCTCTTGGTGCTCTGGGCTGAGTCTGTCCACCTCAGAGACTGGCCCTAAGTGCTTGAGAAGAAGGGAAGGAGCAAGGCATGCAGGTAGTGATCACCGGCCTGGAGTGGCAAGTCAGGTCTAGCAGCCTCAGGAAAAGGTGGGTTTGTGCAAATGTGCTCGCCCGGGTTTCTACAATTCACCCCTCTAACAGAGGCTGGCCACCTGGGAGCCAGAATGCAGTGCACTGGGGTGTCAGCTCAGCTCTGATGGGTCTGAGGCAGAGAATCTGATGAAGGGACAAGCTGCAGAGCTGTGGTCAGGGATGTCCTGGCACCCAAAGGCCAGCACCACCTCGTGTGGGCTGAGGCAGGGCCAAGTAGCAGGAGGCAGCACACAGCACTCTGGCCGCTGAGCTCTGGGACAAGCAGTCTGCACCTTCTGTTTGCTGAGAGAACAGACCTGGGCCACTCTGGACCCCAGCAGCCCAGGGGAGAGGGCAGTGCAGACACTATAGCGGGCTGTTCCCAAACCACAGGGACAGAGAAGTCCCCTTATACAGAACCACTGGGGTTGGAAAAACTGAGGGGCCTTATTGGTTGAGAGGTGGAATCAGATAGAGAATGTTAACCTCACAAGAGCAGGTAAGCAAGGAGCCCCAACAGACCAATCTAAACAAGATCACACACTCTCTCTGGATGTGGCTCGGGGCCCCTCTCTCTGCCTGCATCACAGGATTAGGGCCCTTGAGCAATGAGAGCAGTCCTGGAGCCTGCATTCAGGTATATGAATGGGGGGGGCAGTACTGGGGATGGAATCCAGGGGCATTCTATCTCTGAGCTACTTCCCCAGCCCTGTTTTTTATTCTTTATTTTGAAACAGGGTCTCACTGAGTTGCAAAGGGCCTCACTAAGTAGTAGCTGAGGCTACCCACGAACCACAATCATCCTGTCTCAGCCTCCCAAATGCTGGGATTACGAGCGTGCACCACCATACCCAGCTTAGGTATACACATTTTGAGCCTTGAGACCTGCTGGGTCAGGGCATCAAACTGAGCCCCATGGGAGCAGAATGTTAAGGAGACCTGCTGGGGAAATTGAGGAAGGAGATGAGTGGGGACAAAAGTAAAATCTAGCACTGATAACTGTGGACGAAAGCAATCCTGAAATGGAGAGATACAGCAGCACCTAATGATCTGATACGGTTAACACAGCCTTGCACATAAGATGTAACTTTTATTGAATAATTTTTTTCTGATCATAAAAATAAAGCATGCTTATAAAAATTGAAACATTGAAAGGTATAAAAGAAAGAACTGAATCCCACAATCTGACTCTATTAACATTTTGGGCTATTTTCTTAATATCGTTTTCTGCCTTTAATATGTATAAACACACACATGATACACGCATACATTTTGGTGCAGTTGAAGCCATTTTATACGTAGTTAGATTTTCTGCTTATTTCACTTGTCACTATACTGAGAACATTTTTATATCTTTGAGAATCCTTCATAAAGCAGTATGATGCCCAGGAGATCTTCTGTCTAGATGTACTAGAATGTATTTAAACAATCCCCTGCTCTTGGATATGGAGATCATTTCTAATTTCTTGCAGTTATATTTTTATCCGCATTTGTGCTGATTGTATGAGGATACATTCATAAAATGAAGTTATTGAGTCTATGGAAAATAATATTTTATGGCTCTTTGGTGTACACTGCTTTAGGTTGACACTTGTCATTGTAAATGCTGTAGTAAGTGTGAAAAGTGTCCATTCACCTTTGCCAGCACAAGCATTATATATTCTAAAAGATCTACCCAACTTTAAGGACAAAAATAGTAGCTTGCTTTAATTTGCATTTTCAGTTACTAGTGAGGTTGATTTTTTCCCCCTTCTACTTTTTTCAACTATTTTTTGTTTCATGTCACATTCTTTACTTTTTTTTCCTTCTGGATGTTAGGGTTTTTTTTAATGCTCTAGAAGAGCACTAAATTTTAAGGATTTTCATTTTTCTCCATTGCCATATTTGTTCCAAGTCATATTTCTTTGGTTCGTAGTTTGTTTTTAACTATAGATCCACTGTTTGTTTGATAGCCTGCAGTGGTGGGCCAGCACTGAGCAGCTGAGGCCGGGCTCTGCATCTGCCCATCTTGCATGGCCACAGTGGTCAGCATTGTGGGTCTGTGGCGCAGGCTCATTCCCCTGAGCTCCTTGGAATCTACAATGATGCTTGACGAGGACTGGCGGGGACATTCCGGTGATTCTTCTTTAACTGAAAAACTTCTGTTATGTTTTGAATCTGGACAGTTCCCCAAAAGATCATGTGTTAGAAGTTGGCAAGGTTCAGAGGTGGGGCTTTCAGGCAATGGTTGGATCATGAAGGCTCCGACTTTATTAGTGAGTGAATCCATCAAATGGATTATTCCATTGATAGCTGAATGGACTACTGCGAGGGGACTTCCTTGGAGAAAGTAGGCCCCTGGGGGCGTGTCTGGAGGAGCTCATCTTCTCCCTGGCCCCCTGACCGCCCTCTCTGAGCCCAGTGGCTGCCCTCTAGCAAGCCCTTCTGTCTCACCTCAGGCCCCGAGGAGCAGAGCTGCTGGTGGTGGACTGACCCTCCAACCTGTGAGCGGAAACACACCTTTCCTCCTCAAACTTGCTCTTAGGCATGTGGTCACAGCAAACAACAAAAAGACCACAAAAAGCTGACTAATGCATGTGCCCACCCCCACCTCCAAAAGAAGAGCAAGTACCTCAAAACAACCAGCAAAGAAGTCCCTGGGGGAGGTGGCACCCTGCCTGCATCTGAGCTTCAAGCTGTTCCCAGCCAAGGGCTTGCTGGGAGAAACTGCTTTCAAAAGGTAGTTCACGCTCATTCTTACTCACAAGATGCTTGGACTGCACTGCTCTCGCTGTGGAAGCAGCGGGGAATCCAGGGACCAAGCTCTCCCGGACCCCTTTTACTGCTACATCTCTATTTTGTGGTCACACATTCTTCCCAAACTACCCCTCCCCTCACCCGCCCCTTACTCTCATACCTCCCAGGCCTCCCAGCAATGGGAGGGTTGCAGATTCTCATCCGGGAGTGGAAGTCTCCCTCCTCCTCCTCTTCTTCTCCCTCCTCCTCCCTCCCCTCTTCTCCCTCCCCCCCCCCCTCCTTTTCTTCCTTCTCCTTATTCTTCTGTATCAGGGGTTGAATCCAGGGGCAGTCTACCTCTAAGCTATACCCTCAGACCTTTTTTATTTTTTATTTTGAACCCGGGTCTCACTAGGTTGCTGAAGGCCTTGCTAAAGTACCCGTCTCAGCCTCCCAAGTCCTGGGATTATAAGTGTGAGCCACCATATCTGGCTCCTCATCTGGACTTCTGACTAAGGGGTGGCTAGGTTGGCAGACACCCTGCCGGATGGCCTCTTTACAAGGGATTCTAGAATTCCTGTGAGTTTCTGGGGGCAAACTGAGGTCAGAGCACAGGCTGGGGTGAGGAGGAGGAGGTGCTAGAAGCCTCAGGTATCCCCATGGGCATCCACAGCACCGCACTTTTGCCAGACATTTTTTTCTACCTCAAACAGTCTTTGTGTGACACCTTCTTGGTACACACAAAGCCGCCCCATTCTTGGTCATGTTTGCCCAGTATCCAACCACACAGAGCAACGCTCATTCCTTTAACTAGGCCTCGATTCCTGAGCATGTAAAATTAAACAGTTGCCAAGAGCCACACTGCTGGTGTCTCCTCGTGAGAAGTCACCTGTCACCATTCCGGGGGGAGTGGCCTTCGGGTGCGGCGTGCCCTGCCCTGTGGGCTGTGGGCTGGGCAGCAGGTGGGCCTGCCAGGAGCCAGGGAGGCGCTGATGGACGAAGCCCAGGTGAGGTTGCAGGGTCAAGTCCAAGCCGGAATTCCAGTTTGGGCTGGAGACTTGCTGGCTGTGTGACCTTGGGTGAAGCTCTACCTAGCTCTGTGGGCACTAATTCCGCACCTGTAACCGGGAATTAGACTAGTATCTTGGGTCCGTGGACTGGAGGGAAACTCCATGTACCTCTGAAATCTCCCTCAAACTTTGTGTGTGTTTCTCTTCTGGGTAGAACATCCATGTCCCTCCGCCACTTCCTCCTTCATATCGGATTTGTAAAGGAATCCTTGACCTCAGGTAGCCAAGTCCACTCTGGCATTCTACAAGAGCAGACAGGAGACAGGGCATCTTCCAGTGCTAAGGATGGTCCTGGGGACACACAGCAGGTGACCTGGGAAAAGACTTAGCACTTTCTGTAATAGTAAAAGGCTAGTCAGAGGCAAGTGGATAAATCTGGGAAGACTTCCCGGAAGAGGCGAATTTCTACAAGAAAACAATGTTCTCCTTAAGGCAAAAGCTTGAAGTGGAGAGGGGATGAGTGCACTGAGGAACCACAGGGGCTGTCTCCTTCTCTCCAGGCTCAGGAACTGAGACACTTTGTGAGGAAGGACTCCTAATGAGCTGAGGCAGCTTATAGCCCTCCATCAGGAACAAAAAATCAAAAGTCAACACCAGCTCATTAAATACTCGGGGCTGGCTAACTATTAAAAGAATTTCCATTTCAGAACAGGATGCCTACCAGGGAATGCCAGACCTAAATATAAGCCAGCCCCTCCCTGCCAGGAGAGTCTACCGCGGTTAGGCTGGCTGGAGGGAGGGCTTTTAACATCCAAATATAGCCCGCCCCAGGGGGTCGGAGACTAAGGCAGCTCTTCCAGCTGCCTCCTGCTTAAGTGTGGGGAGGGGGGACAGATGCCTGCAGACCCTCCCCTGCCCAAAGGCTGGGTCTAAGGGGGGGGCACTGAGGTCTGGTCTGGCTGTTGGGGTGGGGATGGATCTAGGAGTGGGAGGGGGCTCTCTGGGTGCGGGAGAGGTTGCTTTTGGGTATTTGTGATGACTTTTTCCAGGAAGCAATCTCCTCTGGAATGAGGGGGAAAAGTCATGCACAAGTGAACACGGGCAGTGGATGTACATGTGTGCGTATGTATGTGCACATAGATAGTCATGTGCCACATCACAACGGCTCGATCATGGACAAACTGCGTAGTGACGGCCCCTGGATGCTGCCGGGTGACATGGTAGGGGTCTTAGTTTGTAAGCACACTCTATGACGCTCATATGGTAACACTGCCTGGTAGCATACTGTCAGCCACACCCCTTTGTTAAGCGGGGCACGACCGTCCATCCCTGCATGCCCTTCGTTCAGAGCGGGCTCTCAGTTTGCGGTTCTGCTCCCATATCCATCTTCCCCAGTCGGTGGAAGCCCTAGAGAGTATGGGTCTGTGTCTGCTCACTTTCCAGTCCCAGCATCCAGCCCAGTATCCTGGATGATTGATTAGCAGATGAACTGTCATGTCAATACCCTAGTGTACATCCCTGGGGCTCTGCTTTGAAGCCCACTTCATCAGCACAACTGGCCACTCAGTGCCTGAATCTCCTTTGTCAGCAGCCTTCTAGTGTCTGCTAGTGATGGCTCTGGTGACGGGGTTCTCACCACCTCCCAAGAACACTCAAATGCAACCTCCACCGCCCTCCTGGATTGCTGCATGGCTCAGCGCTCAAAGTCAGGCCACCACCACTGGGAGTCAAAGTAGGAGAAGCTGCCCCACTGCCCCACTGCCCTGCTGCTCCCTGCTCTCACTGCCCCCTCCCCCTGCCCCCAGTTGACCCCTGCCCCCTGCCCCTGCTGCTCCCTGCCCCCTGCCCCCAATGCCCCCGCTGACCCCTGCCCTCACTGCCGGGCCTTACACAGGGCTGGGAGGGTACTCATGGTTGGTGGCTCAAGGATACAGAGAATAGGAAAAGGACTTGAGAAGAGGGTGGTAAGGGGTACAGGGGTGCAATTGTATAGGAGGAATGACTTAATTTTTATAGCACAGTAGGATAAGTATGGTTGACAGAGATCGGTTGTATATTTTAAAACAGCTAGTAGAGAGGAGTTTGAATGTTTCCAACAAAAAGAAATTAAAAATATTTGAGGTGACAGATGTCAGTTACCCTAACCTGATCATTACACACTGAATACCTGTATCAAAATGTCACACTGTACCTCATAAATGTGTACAATTCTTTGTGCCCCAAACAAACAGATCGCAGCGACCCCTGGCCTACCCTGTGCGTTCTGGGGACGGCCGTGCTGGCCTGGTGTGCATGGCTGCTTTCTTGCTATTGTCTGATCTCATCTACCATTACAGCACAGTCTGTTTTCTGTTGCTGAGAGATGAGTTTGTTCCAGTTTGGAGTGAATAAGTCTCACATGAATGAATCCTACAAACATAAGGTCGAGCAAAAGAAGCCAGACTCCAAAGAGTACAGTTTGCATGATTCGATTTTATGCCTCTCTTGGGATGGGGGAGCTAAGGCACAGGGGTTCTGGGGTGCTAGAGGTATTTAGTGGTTGAGCTAAACAATGATTATACAGGTCTGTTGGCTTCCTGGCAAATCATTAAGCCATACATACATCTGTAATTTGCACCCTTGGACATTTACTTGAGAAATTATGACCCAACTTTGCTTAATTTTCAGATAACAATACTACAATGTTTAGTGCTATGGAGCTTTGACTTTCTTATGGAGGAGCAAAGGATAAGAAGAAATCTTGAGGGAGATGCTGACATTTTCGTGGAGTTCTGTCAAAAGTCAGGCAATAATGAAGACATCATCAGTCACCACAGTTTGCTGATCATTACACAAGTCAGATACTATTCAAAATGTTTTACGTATTAATTCATTGAATTCTTACGACACTAGAAGGTCAGTTTTCTGACTTTGCAGGAAGGCCAGAGAGGTTAGGTAGGCACTAGAAGGTCACGCAGTTCATCGGGGGTACAGCTGGTGAATCTCAGCAGGCCTGTTCTGGGGGTGCTGGGCTGGGGGGCTCTCTAGGCTTGGCCACTGGCTCAAGGCTTTCTGGCCCACTGAGAGGGAAGCCACCCCTCGGTGTGGATGTTGTGATATTTTTTAAAAAGAAGTAAATAAGCCTCGTCATTTGCATGATACCTCACGCTGACTCTGCCTCTCAAACCGTTATTCCATCTACACATGGCACTGTGGGATGTCTGCGATATTTTATAAAGTTAATAACTTTCTCTTAATTGGATGAGTTTATAGAATAGTCTGCGCAATTAACAATAATTACGCCAAAGACACTTTGATTCCAAGGATGCTCCACGAACACTGGCATATTAAGCCATTTGGGAGAAAAAAAACCCAAAAAAACAAAACACAACACAACACAACAATCCGCAGCGCACTGCTGAGCCCCCCGAAGCCTGTGACCTGGAATGGTCCCCTCTCCAGGCCCAGAGGCCGGCCGGGCTTCTCCACGGCACCAGGCAGCAGAGGGACCTGTGGGGGGATGTCGGGGGGCCAGGTCCTCCTGCCATTGCTGACCAGGTGGTGCAAAACCACGTCCCCTAATGGCAGGCGAAGGCCCGTGATAAACCAGGTCCCTGATGGTGCCTCTCCCCCATCTCCTCCTCTTAACCACACTATCTCTGATCTCAACAATGCCTTTCAGGACGACTTCTCATTCAGAAAGGACAATTGCCTAGGGACATGGAATTCAGTGCTCCTGGAATCACATTTTTGGAACTATTCAATATGGTTTCTTTTGTAAAGTTTTAGTCATATGAGGTTGGAAGGGGCCTTAACTTCCCTTGGTAGTTGGATGGCTTCTCCCACATCCTACCGGATAGCTCTTGAGTCTTTGCTGGAACACCTCCGTTGACGGGAAGCTCTCTACTTATTAAACACACCCATTCCATTCCATTTTAAGCTTGGTTTAATTATGAGAAAAGTCTTCCATTTATAAGAGCTTATATTTTTCTCCCTGGAACTTCCACCTGCTGGTTCTTCTCTTTGGAAAAATAAATGATTTTCATAGGTCAGCTCTTCAGGCAGTCAGCACCTGCCTGTGAGGTGCCCCCAGCCACATGCCGGTGATGCCCACTTCCTGTGCCCTTCCTAACACGCGTGGCAACTTCAGAAACCTAGCAGTCTATGCAGCATTGCAGACAAATGACTGCCCTATGATTAAACAAGTCCCTAAAGGGTCTACAAAACCTTCATCATCTCTGGAATGCTTTTAGGTTTGAGTTAAAAAAAAAATAGTTGCAGGAAAAGAGATGCTCGTAATTGTTGGGGACAGAGAAGAGGGAAGGAACAGTGAGAGTAAGGAGCTAAGAAGAACGGGCTGAGAAGTGGGCACCTGCGGTGGTACCTCAGCCCTCAGAGCATCCTCAGTGTCCTGCTGCTCATGGGGAGCGTGTCCTCGGAGAGAATTTTCAGGCCAGACATAGGCTGCTAACTAACGCAGAAGCCGTGCCCCTCTGCCTCCCTGGTCCCAGTACCAAGCCAGACACTC
Source organism: Muscardinus avellanarius (assembly GCF_963383645.1). Taxonomy (NCBI): domain Eukaryota; kingdom Metazoa; phylum Chordata; class Mammalia; order Rodentia; family Gliridae; genus Muscardinus; species Muscardinus avellanarius. The sequence continues at coordinate 123,569,663 of NC_137786.1, read as the reverse complement.
CGGAGCCAATTCCTGACCCAGCTTTGTTGTCTTTCTCTCTGTTCCCTCCCCAGATCTGCTCCTGCCTCCATGGTTCTAGCTCGGGGCGCTTGTGCCTGGCCCATCTGTTCAGCTCCATATGCTCCCCGCAAGGACTGCCAAGTCGGCCTGGTGCTCAGTGACTCGGCTCCAGCCCCAGCGGCTGGTCTTAGGCATTCTCCGTCCAACTTGGTCGCTAGGAAACAGCCTGGCTGCTGGACCAAGGAGGCCCTGGGATGAGGTCTCCATCTACAGGTGCAGCTGTTGGCCTGAGGCATGATGGGCACCCAGGCCGGCCTTCCTGAGAAGGGCCTGGGTGGTGTGGTGGGCCTAGCCTCAGCAGATTCCCTCTCAGGGCACGGGTCCTTGGAGGGGTGCAGACGAGTGAGACCTTCCCCGGCCAGAGAATTCACTCTTGGTGAATCTGAAGACTCTGGGTGGAGGAGACATATTTCAGAAAAAAATGGAAGATTTGCAGAAAAATGGAAAGTACGTATAATCTCTTTTGGTGCCCTTTGCAAATCTGCAGTTCCTTTTTAGCTGAAGAACTTAAGACTGGATTATGGTGAACATAGTTTGATTCCAAAATGTTCATGTGGGCAGATTTAAAGGGATAGAAGTAAAGAACTGGGGGGAAAAAGGCTACGTTTTGGGAAATCAAGGTTTCTATGTTCATCTATCATCCTCATCGGTGGGGTCCTGGATCTTCCCGAGCGTTTAGACATGCACTACAGGCCGCAGGACCCCTTTCCTCAGGTCACTGACAGGCAGGGCATAGCGGAAGGGCACACACTTGGGAGAAAATCATCTGTATTCAAATTCTGACTCTGACTTACTAGCTTTGTTACCTTGGTTAATTTCTTCAAGCCTCAGTTTCCCAACCTGTAAAGTGGGGGTAATAATTTCAATCCCCTAATTTTTTTTTTTGTGTGGCTCTGGGGATGGAACCCAGGGGCATTTGACCTCGAAGCTATATCCCCTGCCCTATTTGCCTATTTGTTTATTCCTTATTTTGAAACAGGGTCTCACTAAGTTGTAGAGGGCCTCACTAAGTAGCTGAGGCTGTCCAACCATGATCCTCCAGTCTCAGCCTCCCAAATATTAGGATTACAAGTGTGCGCCACCACGCCCAGCTTTCAATCCCCTAAATTTGGTGGGGAAATGGGTTAAGACAAAATCGGCAAAACATTTACAACAGTGTCTGACATCTGGAAGATGGTATGTCATTGCTTGGAGTCACCTGGTAACTCCAAGTCCCAAAGGTGAGTGATCCCCAAGTGCCTCAGCGCCCCTGAACAGCCGATACAGATCTGGCTAAAAGCCGGGCGTGGTGGCGCACGCTTGTAATCCCTGCGCTTGGGAGGCAGAGTCAGGAGGATCGCACGGGTTCGAAGCCAGCCTCAGCTACTTAGTGAGGCTCTCAGCAACTTAATAAGACCCTGTTTCCAAATAAAATATAAAATAGGTCTGGAAGTATAGCCCGGAGGTAGAAAGCCCCTGGGTTCCACCCCCAGTACCACAAAAAAAAAAAAAAAAAAAAAAAGAAAGAAAGAAAGAAAGAAAGAAAGAAACAAAAAAAAGATCTGGCTAAAACTCTTGACGTAGGCAAGGAAGCGGCTCGGACCTGGAGACCTGAGCACCTGGCCCAGCTGCTCTGAACGGTCAGATGTGGTTCTAAGTCTCCCATTCCCAACAGAGAAGGCTAGTGCCTGAACACTGCCAGCTCCCTGCCCCCAGAGTAGACTGGATTCCAGTTTTCTACGGCCATTCTGACACCTACAGCCAGCCAACTGCTCTGCCTAATAGGAAGGACGCTGTGACTGAAATTAACTTCAGAGGGGAGGTTTCCAAGCCATTGCGCAGCAGGCTGGTGAGCTTGCTACCAGTTTGTGGTTCATTTTGCCTTGCTGTTCCCTCCCTCCGCTCTCCATGCCTGGGGGAAATGCCCTTGCTGCTCTCAGCCCATCTTAGGCCTGGGTGGGTGGGATGGGTGTCTACCTCATGGGGACACATGGGGGCCACAACACGAGATGGAGACAAGAGCACAAAGCTAGAAAGAATGGACTTGGAGTTGAACAGATGAATTCCAATTGCATTTCCACCTCTTATTAGCTGTGTGGCCTTGGGCAAGTCACTAAGCCTCTCTGGGTCTCAGTTTCCTCATCTGCAAAATGGGAACAATAATGACTGAATAGTGTGATTGGGAGAATTAAGAAAAATAACACATGTGAAAGTGTTTCATGTAGTATCAGGCATACAACAGTAGGTGTATGCCAATTAAAGACCAAATTTCAGCCTCAAGGAAGAGACAGAAAAATCTTCCAGGCTGTGAGAATTTCATCACTTTGGCTAAACCGTATACTGTGGATATGTCATTTTGAAGCTGCAGGCGGGGAATACTTGTGCTCCATTCAAAGCTCAAAATTTCCCTCCATTAAGAGGCCTTCTTTGATTAAACCACTTGAGTTCTATTGTTTTCATCTGTTGCCCTTTAGCACTTGTAAATACCTTTGAGACCACAGAGAAACTCAATTATAAGGAAATATGATGGTGGATACTTAACTTACGCACTATTAGGAACAAGTTTATTTGCTGATTGAAACCCTGAGGTTAAGCAAGTCTCAGGTGGCTCAGAGTTGACACCTGTCGGTGAGGTGTGTTATAGCAGACCAGCTCTACTAGGCACAGGTATCTTCACCAAAGGACAGAGAGCCGTGCTTCAAGGGTGAAGTCAGGATTCTGAGTACTAGGAAAAGGATCTGTTTTATGTTAGCAGGTCCATTTTCTTTAAACACATTACTGTGCCTTGTTATTCAGCCAGACTCCAAGATTTCAAGAGTCCAGCCACATCATTTTTTTCTGGAGAAAGAACTTAGCTATGGCATTCGCGACTGAGTTTTGCTACTTACTTGTGGGATTTGGGGCAAGTTGCTCAACACTATTAAGCTTCATTTTCTTATGTGTACAATGGAGATAATATTTACCTCACAGGGCTAACAGTATTTTTTGGTGGTGCTAGGGATGGAACCCCTCAGGGTGTTGTGCACGCTAGACAAATGCCCTGCCATGGAGCTTCTCTCTAAGCCCTTCCTCACAAGATTATTTTAAAGAAGAAATGAGCTAATGTATGAAAGCACCTCTGCTTATTAGATGGGTGTCCACAGGCAAGGTATGCAGTGTCTTTGAGCCTCAGTTTCCCAATTGAAAAGTGGAATCGTCACAGGATCAGCACAATGATCAAGTAAAAGGACATGTTTTATCACCAGCATCCTGAAATTGAAGTGTTACTTCACTATTTAGATATGACTATAGCACACACACGCAAGGCCTGCAACCTGGGCGGCCCTTATTCCACATCTGCTGAAATAATCGTGAGATGAGAGACTGTCTGGTGAGGTTGTGTTTGCCAGAAGGAGGCATGAGATCACTACCAGACTCATTGTCCCCACCAGATCCATATTTAGCTTCTCCCATCCCGAAAGACCGGCAGCCTGGAAACTCTGCAGATGCGGAGGCTGCTCTGTGCCAGTGCCCTGGCTTCCCACAGAGACACACGCCCTTGCGGCATAAGATGGCGAAGCTGAGAAACTGCTGTCTGTGAGATGTAAATTTTGATTTGTGTTCCAGGAGCAGGGACAATTTACACCAAATTTCCCTCCCTCGTTCCCCCCTGTGTTTGACGGTGTTGAATGAGGAGGAGATGGCGGGCAATGGCGGCCAGCCTGTGGTGCTAACAGCCCGTACGTAGCTCACACACGCACAGCCTGGGCCCGAGCACGCCATCCTGGTGACCAGCACAACCTGGACGTTTCTCTCCCTGCTCAATGGGCTCTCACTCCTCCAAAAAGTCCTGGGCAAAGGATATCATGGTTCCTATTTCATGTCTCATTTTTCCTAGGATGCTTAGTTTGGGACAACCAGAGTCCACATTTAATAGAGATGAAAGAAACCCAGGCCCAAGCCTTTCAGCAGCACTGCGAGGCAGGTCAAGTTCATCTCCACTTCCTGCACTGGGTGCTCCTCCTCCTCCCACCCAAGGTAGCCAGCACACAGCACGTGTCCTGTGCTGTGCTTCTACAGGACCCTGCAGGCAGTGGCTGGTCAGTCAGTCATACAGACCACGTGTAGTTAACAACATTTACCGAGTCCGTACTTTGTCTCGAATGCTGCCAGGTGTGCACACGTGTAAGCTCTTCCGCTAAGCAGACCAGGCCAGGGGGACACCAACCCTACACCAAGTGGGCTCAGACACGTCATTCACCTTGAAGCCCCATCCCTACCGCTCTTTGCAAGTAGGGAACAACTAGCATGGAGACTATGCCAGTTGGAGGCCATCTTCCTTTCTGAAATGTTAAGTGCTTCCCACAGAAGGTCCCTTTGCACAGGATGTGGGCTCAGGCTGGCACTCACTGGCTTAGGACCTAAAGTAAAGTTACTATTAATACCTACTTCACTCTATGACTGTAAGGTTAGTCAGAACTTCTAAAACGCCAGGGCCTGGTATGTAAAAATTGTTCACTAAATTTGGCTGTTATTATTAACCGAATCTCTTAACAGGTGCAGTAGTGGAGGCTCCATAAACTCAGGGACAGCCTCAGGATCATAAACCGGGGATTTGAACCATTTGGTGTGGAGAGTTATTAGTAATTTCCATTGCAGGATGCCGACCAGTCTGAATAACACATGCCAAGACACTACAGCGGGATAATGGCTTGCTGTTCCCTTGTGTAAAAAAACATGGCAACAGCTCCCCAGGGGCTATCAGGACTCGGTCCAGAGAGAAGGACCCAGGGTGGCCAGGTACCATGAAGACAGGTAGGTGAGAGCTCACTGTGTGGGAGACATGGTGGGGAAGTGGAATAGCTTAGCTTCATTAAATGATTAACCTTCTTTCTACCATGTTAGTTTCAGATTAGAGTAAGTCTAGCCAACTCACAAAGCCATCCACAAGCTTCCACCTGGTAGAACTCAGCTGAACCAGAGGCAGTGTCACAGGCAGTCACGGAGGGGGAAAAGAAGAGAGGAGCAGAGGGGACAGGATGGCCACCCTAGCCACCTGCAAGTGGGAGGAGCCTGTTCTTCAGCCCCAAGGAAGACCAGGTCAACTGTTGTCCTGGTGGCTCTTGACAGGGTCATGAATGCAAAGGTCCTATTCATCTGCAAATAGAAGGGGATCTTCTATTCAAAACCTATCTATAAATGAGCAATGAGGAGCCTGGAGTGGTGGTGCACCCTTGTAATCCCAGCACTTGGGAGGCAAAAGCACCAGACGTGGTGGCACACATTTGTAATCCCAGTACTTGGGAGGCTGAGACAAGAGGATCGCAGGTTCGGGACCAGCCTCAGCAACTTAGGGAGGCCCTCTGCAACTGTTTCAACTCTGCAAATGAGACCCTGTTTCAAAAAAAAAATTGGTCTGGGATTGTAGCTAAGCGGTAGAATGTCCCTGGGTTCACCCCTCAGTAACACACACACACCACACACACACACACACACACACACACACACACACACACACACCAGTTGTGAGGGAGAGGGGGTGGAAAGTCAACCTATCACAAATTCAAAGGAGACTATCTGCCAGGCGTGGTGGCGCACACTTGTAATCCCCGCGCTTGGGAGGCTGAGACAAGAGGATTGCGCAGGTTTGAAGCCAGCCTCACCTACTTAGTGAGGCTCTCAGCAACTTAGTGAGACCCTGTTTCCAAATAAAATAGAAAACAGGTCTGGGAGTGTAGCTTGAAGGTAGAAAGCCTCTAGGTTCCATCCCCAGCACCACAAAAAATAAAATAAATTAAAAAAAAGGAGACATCCATCCAATGCTCTTGGTCTGCCCCTCTGGTCTGTGGTGTGGCCTTTTCACATGTGGCTCAGTCTTTCATGCGCACTGGTAGCCTCAGCTCAGTGTCGAAGTTATCATGTGGCTCTTGTTCACTCCTAAGGCTGGTCCTGGGACAGTATCCCCCCCACCCCACAATCCACCCATCATGGAAAACTAAGCCTGGGCTTCCAGTGCAACACCTAGCTAGAATAGCAGCTTCAGCAGACAGTCTAGAGCCACCTAGCAAAGATTTCTCCAGCAGAGGCACACACATGTGTGGCTTGGCAGAGAGAGGGAGAGAAGTCATGTGGGAGGTGGAGGACCCTGGACCCCTCTGGAGCCCCACAGATTCTACATCTCCCACCCCAACAAGCCTGCCGTGCAGGGCCTCAGAGAGGCTGTAGCAGGGGCAAGGGCGTGTCCAGCTGAGCAGAGCCTTGTCATAAAGGAATTGCGGGCTCTGGAGAGGTGGCCCTGGACTTCAAAATGCCTCTCCTGCCTCCTTCCTAACACCTGCCCCTCATCACTGGGGCAACGCTCTCTATCCCACCATGAGAGACAGTTAAAACAGCACTGCCCTTGGGAGAAGGAGAGGGATTCAAATTCATGGTGAGCTCTAAGTGACTGCTGAGGAGGGAGACCGGCCACTTAGCCACCCCCTCAACAGACAGTCTGAGGCGGGGGAAGTGTAAACAGGGTAAGGCTGGAGGGCCTCACGTTAGAACCAACCAGTCACGGCGCCTGCTCGGCAAAGGTGGGGACAGAGGGGCAACTCCACCCTTTAGCTGGTGGCGTGTGGGGTGGCCGTGACCCAGACTGGAGTGTGGGCCGCTGTATCAGTTATCCTCCTGCCCCAGCAGGGCACGCAGAAAACCATTGGCATCTTTTATTTTTTTATTTATTTAATTTTTTGTGGTGCTGGGTATTGAACCCAGGGCAGTCTACCTTTAACCTATACCACTAGCCCATGTTTTAAATTTTTTAAATTTGGAAACAAGGTCTCACCCAGTTGCCAAAAAAAAGCCTCACTAAGTCGCTGAGGCTGGCTTCAAACCTGTGATCCTCCTACCAGTACTCAGCCTCCTAAGTCCTGGGATCCCAGGCCTATGTTACCACGCCTGGCTTGCATCTTTTGCTTAAGAATGCTTGTGTGTGCTAATGTTGGCACCTAGCGGTCAAGGGCCAGGAACACTGGGAAGTTGATAACGTGTGCCCACCTATGGGAGAACCACCCAGCTTTAAATGCCATTACCATGCCCTTTGGAGCACTGTAGTTCCCAGTGCACCTGGCAAGGCCCATCTTTCCCTAAAGCCACTGTAGGAGCATGTCTTCCATGCACACAGGCTTGGCCTTGCCATTGGTAGAGAACATAGCAGCCCTGGGTGGCTTTTGAGGCTCTGAGTAGCTCTTGTGTGGCCAGTGACTAACCAGGAAGCTGGACTTCCTGCAGGGCTCCAATGTCACCCCATTCTCTCCTGCTAAGCCCTGGGTACAGGGAGGCTGGGATCTGCATGCCGGCTTCAAACAAGACCTCCCCATTGCCGCAGAAGACCTTGTCAAAGAGCCAGCCTGAGTCGCTGCCTGCCTGGCTCAGCCCTGGTCCTGTGGCTATTTCTGTAAGTGATGGCTGGTAGGGAAGGTAGCCCCTTCCTGAGCTTCTGCTCATAAGCCAGCCCCACATTGGTGACCCTCTGAATTTCAGCTTATTTATCCTCTTCTGCTTCCATGGCAGCGCAAGGTTGGTTGGATAGGCCATGGCGAGGTACAGTCCAGGCTTTTTGTTCACCCAGCCAGTATCTGATCCAGCTGACACAGACAGGCCCCTCCGCACAGGGGCTGCTGCAGGCCCAGCTGCTCCTCCACCTTTAGGCCCAACCCCACACTCAGGCCTATAGGGCCCGGCTCCACTGGCTGCTGCCCCAAAGGACAGCTTACATCCTGCCCACTTGGGGCAAGATGCAGAGGGCCTGGCAGTGGACAGAGGGCACACAGTAAGGCAGGTTCTATAGTGTTCTCTATAGGGCTCAGAGCCTACTCACCACCTGCAATCTAGTCCTCCAGGAAGGAAGCAAGGGGTAGAAAAACCTACAAAAGAAGCCCCCTATGCCCATCAGTGCCAGAACCTACAAGGCTACGATTTAAGCTTCTGAGCTGACATTTATGGTAGGAAGTTTTATCTCTGTGGTAAATAACCTCTAATGGTGTAGGTCATTACACTAATTACAGCAGATAATTAATTTTCTAATTCTGTTTTTAGGTGACCACCTATTACCAGAGAAACATGATTTATTCCTTTTCTTCCTGGGTGGATATTGCTGGGCTCATCCCCACGTCTGGCTTCTGGGATTTTGAGGTGTTGGAAGCGCTCTCCTCCTCTGCCTCCCTGGCCCACTGCAGTGGACGATGAGCTCCCCGATTTTCTTCTCCCTCCCAGACCTTGCTCTCATTTAGCAGCTGGCTCCTCGCCCTCTGAGGATGGTCTCCCTTTGGTCATGGACATACAGATGGGTGCTTACTTTGCATCAGGCACCAGGAAAGGCAGCAATCTGCTGCTCCCAGCCCACACAATCCTGCTGTGGTCTGGTTGAGTCCCAGAGGCCCACAGGTGGCAGGAGCTTTCAGAGGGCCCTAGAGGAGCTCCTTAGGTCATGAGGGTGTGTACTCCAGGCTGCGGCCCTGGCTCTTCCTCCCTCCTCTGTTTTCTGTCCAGAGGTGAATAGTTTGCTTGGACTAGACCCTCCAAAAACATGAGCCAAAACAACTGTTTTCTCTTTAAAAGGTAATTGGCAACCAGGCATGATGGTGCATATTTGTTATCTCAGTACTTGCGGGGCTGAGACAGGAAGATCACAGGGTTGAGGCCTCAAGCTACTTAGTAAGGTCCTCAGCTACTTAATGAGACCCTGTTTCAAAATAAGAAATAAAAAGGGCTAGGGGTGTGTAGCCCCTGGGTTCAATCCCCAGTACTATGCACATGTCCGTGCGTGCATATGTCCTGTGACTTGCAGACTGGTCTAGGTGATTTTCCGGTTTCTCTTACAGAGTTCTACCTCAAGGACAGCTCTTCTGCGAATAGCCTCCTATTCTGACAGTTTCTTTTTAAAAATGGAGATGGAGCTGGCTTGCTTGCACTCCTCTGGGATCCCTTGGGAGGGGCAGTGATATGTGGACATGTCCTCCTGTACTTCCGTTTAGAATCTCCCATCCAGAACCAGGAGCCATTTTTCTTGGAAAGCAACTGGTCTAAGCCACCCATGTCACAGGTGAACATAGTGAGGGACAGGGCGGTAAAGCGTTTTGTCTGAGGTCACAGAGTCAAGCCTAGATTCCAGCCTGCCTGGCTCCTGGTCCACCAGCTACTGACTGGCTGGAGTCTGTCCACCAGAGCCCAGGATCTCTCCAGAAGCCAGGGATACAGTGGGCAGGATGGGTGTCGGGATTGGCAGACCCCAAACATGGAACTTAGAATTGGAAGACTCATCAATGCTAAGAAGGCTTATTGAAGGAAAAAAAAAAAAAACAGAAATAGAAACCAATCCAGGGATTAAAATAAAAGATGATGGAGAAGAATCTGTTCTACTTCGAGCATAAATCTGAGCAGCAGAGAGTGGCTCACTCTCTGGAGTGTGGAATGGGGTGTGAGGGCTGGTTTTAGGGTTTTGGTGTCCAATAGGTAAGTTTCTTTGGCCAGGCAATACCATTGTTGTCAAGGCCTGAGCATCCCAGGTGCCCGTGGCCTTCTCTGAGATACCCACATCACTGCTGGCCGGCTGGGAAGATGGGCAAGTTCCAAGCTCACTGGTCCCCAAGCTAGGAGCCCACAGCCACTGAGCTCTGATCATCCTGAGCGCTGCAGGGCTGGCGTGCCAGGCAGGGAGCTCTGGGGACAGAGGATGCTCTCATCCCAAGAGGCAGCAGACAGGGGGCCTGGCCAAACTGGGCAGGGATGTTGAGAAACTATGAGTAGGACCACCTGGCAGAGAGCAGCAGGAATTGCAAGTACAGGCCATGGGAGTGATGGACAGAGACAGGGAGACAGAGAGAAAGCTATCAAGATTTTGAGAAGGCTTGAAAATGAGTGGGAGAGGTTTTATGGGAAAAGGCAGAGGGACTTAGAAGAGCAGAGGAAAGCTTGCTGTCCCTCCACAGCTCCATGGCTCCTGAGCTGCTAAAGGAGGGCTCAGGGAGGGAGCGGACAGCCAGGCAGGCAGGTGGGCCCATCCATGGTCACGATGCCCAAATGAAGTCTGTGCTCATCCCGATGTTCTGGGAGACGCACAGATCTCTCCAAAACCCAGCAGCAACTTCTGCCACCCAGGAACAGTTGCCAGTCCCAGAGCTTCCAGAGTGCCTGGGGTGTGGACTGGGGGTGCAGGGTGGAGGGAGAGAGGAGGAAGGAGACAGCCACCCCACCTAGTAGCTCCCCAGGGCACCTGGTGTGGCAGGAGCTCTGCAGACCCTGTATCCAGACTCATAGCCCTGTGAAGTGAGACCAGGATGGCCCCCACCTTACAGATTTAGAAACTGAGGCACACTGGGGCCCCCAAAGCCATAGAATGGCAGAAAGCAGGGCCTGATCTGACTCCTGACCCCAGACTGTGGGAGGGAGAAGGGGTTTCCCTAAAAAGTGTCCATTTGAGGAGGAGAGTGCCAGGGTCCATTTGGGAGGACCCTTGACAAGCCCTGGGGATGCCTGGCTCTCCCATTCACTCAGGTCTCCAGTGGGATTTTATGGAAGTGAGTGAGCACTCTATTCCCAAAACTTGAGGTCTGTGGAAGTCACTTTCCCTGGAAGGGCTCCAATTTCTCCATCTAATAGTACCACAAGTTCATTCCTATGACTGTCACTGATGTGCATTAAATCTTTATTATGTGCCAGGCACTAGGAAAAAGGCTCTCAGTGTGTCATCTCATTTAATTCTCCCAACAAAACTTGGAGATGGACACTGTTTATTCAAGAGGAGGAGACAGGGTCACAAGAATTAACTTGGGCCCAAGCTTACACAATGAGTAAATGGTAACTTCAAAGCCAGAGTTCCTAATCATCAGGCAACCAGGAGATTCCATGTATCTTCCAACCCACGGACAATACTGTGGGCTATCCAGCCTCCTTGTCAAGAACGACAGCACAGAGCAAGGTCTCTACCACCTGGGATTTGGGTTGGCACTTTCACAAAGAAGGCGGGCAGCCAGACAGGGGATAGGAACCCGCCTCTCTTTGCCCGAGAAGTCACGCCTCTCTCCGCCCGAGAAGTCACACCTCTCTCCTGGCTACCCCGTGGATGGCCAGGACTCTGGGGCTACCCTTCAATGAAGAAGACTGGCTGAGCGAGCTGAAGGGGTGGAGAGCGGACAGATGCGACTAAATCCAGCCCTTGCTCCCTGTCAACACAGAAGGAGGCCTCTAAGTGCCGTAAAAACTGGGTTAAAATGGCTTGCCCGTACCTATCTTATCTGCTTTGCACTGAAAGCCTTTAGCGCGTGGCAGGTTTTCACGCAGAATTTTCCCTGCTAATCCCCCTTTGTTAGCTCTGATACCGACATTGCAATACCAACCCCGTCCAGGCGATTTGAAAGGGATTACAGACCCTCAATCCTTCAGCATGCAGGAGAAGAATGTTTTCTCAAATCAAATTTTTCACAAATCTGTTTTCAAAAATAATCAAAGTGCAAATCCCCCTCAGAACTGCAGGCTGGGGGAAGACACTTGACTCCTCCACACGCGCTGAGACAAACGGAAGTCTGGGCTCCAGGAGGGGAGGGAGGCCAGTGCCACCTGGGCAGCAGGCTTCTCCTCCAGGCCTTCCTGCTCGCCGAGTGGGGCTCCGTGAGGGCAGGGGCAGGCGTGTCACACAGACCAGAGATGACTGTGATCCAGAGCCGAGCAAGGCTGGGGAGCCAGATGTACTGTGCTGGGCACTTGGGGGCAGGGTGATGGGTAAAGTTTTCCTCTTTCCTGGAGGCAGTCTCAGTTTAGCATAGAGGCAGCTTCACACCCAGGAAATCCTGATGCCCAGTGCAGACCGGGCAGGGCCACAGTGGCACTATGCCTGCCGCCCACTAAGCCCACGATACACCCCTCAACGGTGAGCAAATCACCCTTTGGGGGCGGTTAAAGATGCATGTGCAGCCCTGGAGGTGAGTTGAAGCTCAGCCTACTCTCAAAACGTATAACCCCAATATTTTCTTCTTTAGCGATTCTTCTGCCCTTTGATGTTCTGCGGCAGCACACGATCACATTCGGTTTGATGCACAGACAGGGAGGAGGAGGGGAAGGGGAGGGGGATGAGAACAGGGAGAGAATGCCCCAGCCCAGCCCACCCATTCTTTCCAGGCAAATTCACTCCAACCCTGGCTGGTCAGACATTTAGCACAAAATGGGCTTCCTTCTCTCCTCTCTCTCCTCCTCTCCTCTCCTCTCCTCTCCTCTCCTCTCCTCTCCTCTCCTCTCCTCTCCTCTCCTCTTTCTCTCTCTCTCTCTCTCTCTCTCTCTCTCTCTCTCTCTCTCTCTCTCTCTCTCTCTCTCTCTCTCTCCAGAACCAGAGTTGGGGATATCCGAGGATATGGTGTTGCTTGTGATTTTATGGATTTATGTGAAAAACTTCCTAATTTGTGTGGTTTAAAAAATTTCTGCCACTCCCTGGTGGATTCTCCATTTCCCAGGGTGTACCAGGGGCTCAGAAGAATGGGCTGAGCCTCAGGTTCATTTTTGAGAGGAGGAGAGAGACAGGAAGGGATCAAACAAGGGGAAAGGGAAAGGGTGGTCAGACGAGCCATGAAGAAAGACGAAAAGGGAAAGGAAAAGTGAAAAAAGCGGAGTGAAGAGGAGAGAGGCAAAAAGAAGGGTGAGGCTGGTGGGAAATGAGAGCTTAGAGGACAGAGAAAGAGAAGGTGCAGGTGTGGCGAGGTCCTGATGCTGACTGGCAAATGTGGCTTTTGCCAAAGCTGGCTTACAGCTGCGGAAATGCACGGCTGGGGCTTGGAGAAGGCTGTTGTCAAGAGCAAATCCCATTCCCACAGCCCTCAGTCTTTCTTTCCTTCCACCCCTCTCTCCAAAGAGCACCCCCTGAACAGCATTCAGACACACAGGTCTTGGTGATCTCTCTTCTGTATAAACTCGAATCACACCTGTCCCCTGAGTCCCCTGAAGCCAGAGACAGGCCTCACCAGGCAGGGAAGAGGGGGCCAAGAGAGGGGACAAGCTGTTCTGATGAAAGATGAGAGTTCAGTATTTGAATGAGGAAAGTGGAACCCCTCATCTGCACAGCAGCTGCATGCGATCAAATTAAATCCACGTTTCTCTTGGCCAGGACATGTTGGGAGTAGGTGAGTATTTTCAAGTATTCCTTGTCAAGAGCGAAGCAGTAAGTTTCATTATCATATTTTAATTAAAAGGAAAAATCCTATTAAACAATTCCCAATGCATTGGGATTAGCAAAAGCCAGCACCTGGGACCCAGTCACTCAGCGTGTATGAACAACACATGAACAAGAGTTCCCTTCCTTAGAAACCACTGTGACATCTGCTTCTCCAGTCACTAAGTAAATGGCTTCGTGGACTTGGTCCTGCACGGGATTAGGAGGCAGTGTGGGCAGGCAGGACTTCCTCACCCCCTGAGGAGGGAGGGAAGGTGGACAGAGAGGGGGGCGCTGCCAGTCCTCTTGATGGGTTGGAACCTGCAAACCTTAGCTCAGAGCAGTGCTGACAAGAAGCCTGGCCTTAACCCAGGCCTAAAAACCAGGGTCACCGTTCACTAGTGGGGTAGCCCCGGGTGATTCTTTGATTCCATCTGAGCTTCAGTTTCCTGATTTATAAAATGTGAAGTTCACATCTCCTTTGTAGAGTTGTTGTAGGAATTAGATGGGAAAGTAACCTGGTACAGAGCCTGGGTGGTAGTAATCAGGCCATAGACGATGTGATGATTATCCAGTAAGGCTGCCATTCATTGCTGATGTTATTTGTGGAGGAGGCAGGAGCCACCTGCAAGGGCTTTGGGGAAACACTGCTGCTCCCGAGCAGGACCACCATGGTGTCCCCATGCTTTCTTCCTTCCTGGCCACTTTCTATCCCTCCTCTCTCCTCAGCTAGCTGGCTCACTCTACCTGTCCCTCAGGTCCTTGTTTGACAGTGTGTCCTCTGAGAAGCCTCCCCTGGGGCCTCCTGCGATCCCTGTGTCATCCTCAGAGCATCACAGACGCCCCATGGGTTCCGCAATGTTCCTGGAGACTCTGGCACCTTAGGAGCAGGAAGAGACCAGGCCCTGTACATTGTAGTGACCCAATGTCATTGAATACAGTAGGTACCCATAAATTATCTTCAAAAGAAATGAGTGAATCAGAGAAAATGAGATGCAAGTTTACATACAAACTACGCAGGGGCCTTGTGAAGACTCCATGTTGAGACATGGCTCTCCAAAGCTAAGGCAACGTGGCTGCCTTCGTGGAGAAACATTCTCCGATCTGGCTGTTGGCTCCTCTCCGCATTGGCAGACACAGCGGAAGGCCTGGATTTACTTTCAGGTCCCTCTTTCAAACACCCATCCGCAGAGTCCATTCTGCAGAGGACACTGGGGTGGCAAAGAGGCCCTACTCCTCATGTGCGCAGGCATGGGGAAGGGCAAGGAGAGAGCAGCCCAAGTGGGCCATTCTGGGCAGGCGTGGGGCCTGGACATGTTCAGTGTGAATACAGAGGGAGACCCCAATCCAGTCAGGAAACATTAGAGCAGCAGATCCAGGTTTCACATGGAGGGACCAACCATCCCTCTTTGCCCAGAACTGCTGCTGTTTGAGTGCTGGAAGTTCCATGTTCTGGGCAAACCAGGATAAACCAGGATAGCTGATCATGCTAGTTCCACAGGAGATAGTAAACGTGTGTGTGTGTGTGTGTGTGTGTGTGTGTGTGTGTGTGTGTCTATGCATGAACCAGCTTTCGTGACATGAGATGTGATTCAGATAACACACAATGCACCCGTTTAAAGGATACAGTTTCCTGATTCTTATATAGTCATAGAGTGGTACGACATCACCACAGGCAATTTTGTAGCATTTTTTATTACCCTCGGAAATTATTCCTTTTATTTTTTTATTTTTTATCTTTTGGTGGTACTGGGGTTCCTGGAAACCCTTCTACCTCTGGGCTACACTCCCAGATCTATTTGATATTATTTTTATTTGGAAACAGGGTCTCTTAAGCCAGCGAGACTGACTTCAAACCTGCGTGATCCTCCTGTCTCCGCCTCCCAAGTGTGGGGATTACCATGCCCAGTGTAGAAATTATTCCTTTTAGGGAGCCGGGCGTGGTGGCACACACTTGTAATCCCAGCATTTGGGAGGCTGAGACAGGAGGATCCAGGTTTGCAGACAGCCTCAGCTACTTAGTGAGGCCTTTTGCAACTCAGTGAGATCCTGTTTCAAAATAAAGAATAAAAAATAGGGCTGGGGGTGTAGCTTGGAGGTACAATGCCCCTGGGTTCCATCCACATACTGCAAAAAAAAAAAAAAAAAATTCTATTCCTTTTAGAGATCTCTCCAAACCTGCCTTCCACTCTCCATCACTACCATTTGCTGTCTATGTAGAGTTACCTACTCTGGACATTTTAGATGAATGGGATCCTCATTATGTGGCCTTTTATGATTGGCCTTTTTTACTTAGCCTGTTTTCAAGATTTATTCATGTTGTAGTATGAATCAGTGCTTATTCCTTTCTGCAGTCTAATAACATCCCATCATAGGATAAACAGTACCATATTATTTACATATCGGTATGGTTTGTCAATCAACATTTCTGTTGTTTCCACTTTTGAGTTATTCTGAATAATGTTGCTGTGAACATTCATGTGCAGCCCTCCTTCAGTTCTAGGCCCCTCTACAGATTTCAAGATCTGTGGATGCTGGAATCTCTTATATAAAATGCTATGGAATTTGCATATAACCTACAGATGTCCTCTCATATACTTTAAATCACCTCTATGTGACTTAAAACACAAGAACCATATAAGTAGTATATAAATCAGTGTTGCGCTATATTGTTTAGGGAATAATGACAGGAGAAAAAGACTATGTTCGGTACAGATGACATTTTTGCTTAATATTTTCCACTATGACAAGTTGAATTCATGGATGTAGAACTCACAGATACGGATGGCAAACTAAGGTTTCTTGTGGATGTGTCTTTTCACCTGTTTTGGGTCGCTATCCAAGAGTGGAATGGTTGAGTCATATGGGAGCTCTGTTTTTACCTTCTGGGGAACTTCCAGTCTGTTCTCTCATGACCACACCATTTTACATCCCTACCAGCAACGCATGAGGGTTGGCTTCCCTGCATCTCCCACGCCTGGCATTGTCTGTCTTCTTCATTACAATCGTCCAAGTGAGTGCAGCAGCACGTTTTAACAATCGGAGCCCTGAGGAAGGCCTGCCTGCAAAGTGGGGACCCCCTTGTCTCCCTGGTGTCTCCGGGTCACCAGGATGAGATGGGGACAGGTGGGCAGGCTGCGTGGGGACAGACCACCATCTTTGGCTTCATCCCTTCGCCTTGGGGGCTTGGAGGAAGGCTTGGATAGGACAAGGGATAAAGGTACATCCAGAGGAGAGGGGGATGCCCACAGTCGGACTTGTTTGTGTTTCCACAGAACCAGCTGAGGTGTCAACTGGGCCCAGGCAGCTGCCCAGAATCAAAAAAGTGGCAGCAGCTGCAGGACTTGGAGAGGGCAGCCATTGCCCTGCTCTCACTGCCTCCTAGACCTCACTCGCTCCCCTTGGGCTGGCTGCCCTCCTGCTCCTCCATCCACACTGGCCTTTCGCCTTTGTACTGTCAGCCAGGCACCAGCTCCAGGAGTGTCCCTGGTGGAGGATCAGTGATCAGACTGGGGCCTGGGTGGGTGCTCTGACTGGGGTGTGGGGACGTGGGGATGGCCCTGGAGGGCCCGGCACTGCCCAGGAGGCCTCGGAGGCCGCAGCCAGTTTGTTCAGCTGTGCTGTTCTCAGATGCTCAGCAGAGCCACTCTGCCTTCTTGGGGTTGGGCTGTACAGGGGCTCCCCACTCCTGACTCCTCCCTCACCCCACTTTCTGCTTCCTCATGTGCCCCCACAGCAAGTCCACAAAGAGACACAGAGCCAGGCCTCCCAGGTCGCGTCGGGAGAGCCCCCTACGCAGGCGATCTGGCTTAACCCTTAGGGGATCTGTGGAAGGAGGTGTGGGGTGCTCTTCCTTTAGAGATAGGGTGAAGTGTGTTTGAGCAACTTGTTCAAATCATGCAGGAGAGAGTCCAACAGCCAGGACTCAAGGCCAGCCTCTGGGTTCTAATCTAGTCAGAGGGCGTACAGTGGCTCAGGCCAGGGATGTGGGCATCATGGTGACTCTTCCCTCTCACAGAACCGATGGACACCCTATTGGTTCAGTCTTCAAAACTGCGTCTTTAGTCACCTCTCACCCCTACCGCCATGGCCCAAACCACCGACTTGGCTCAACTGAGAAGCAAAGGCTTCCTATATCTGCTTCCACTCCACAGCCCGCGCTCCTCACCCGCTCTCGGCCTTCTTCCTGTGCGGGCCCAGGGTGTTTGGGCTTTTTCTATCCTCAATTTCCCGCAGCACAGCGCAGGGGATAGAGCAGTGACTCACTGAAATGTGTCACATAATAGAACTGATGATGCTTGTTTCCTGTTCTGTGTGTGCGCGTGCGCACACACACGCACACGCACACACACACTCACATAGATGTTCTGACTCCCACCAAAATAATACAAACCCAGGCATGGAACCATAACTCTCATTAGAAGCTAATTTATTCTATCTCCTGTTTTTTTTCCCCCTAGTAGAGGGGATAAGCACAGTGTATTTTGCAGCAAATCAGAGCAAGAATCATTCCAATTGGCAAGACGAGACTGCGTGTCTGCAGTCGGGTCTGGGCTGTATCTCCACGCTCCTGTCATCCTGCCCAGCTTGCAGGATGCCAGGGCCGGGGACGAGTTGACCCCAGGGTCCTGGACGGGGATCAGCTGAGACGCAGATGGCTGAGCACCCACCCCTGTGTCCCTGACAATGGAGCCCAGCCTCTGGGAGGGGCTGCCCTAGTCTGAGCTCTTTATCTTTCAAGTCTGATTCCGGTGTCCTCTGTGATCACATTAGTGTGAAAATGTCTCTTATGGTTAGCTGTCTGCATCTGAGATGAGGATATAATGACTTCCCCAGTGCCCTGCCTGTGCGCACACTGCTCCGCGGAGCTGACTGTCTCTGGGCCTGGCTGCAGGGCCCACAGTGGGGTCTGCATCTCCTGCTTCCTCCCGGGGAATGAGGTTGGAGGGACTGAGAAACGCCCCTTGGCGAGTCCATCCTGCTCCTGGATTCCTTCGCCTTCTTTGCACTTCTGACCCTCTGCCTCAGACACACTTCCTGACCCAGGTTCTGAATCACGCAGCTGAGGAAGTGTTGCCTCCCCCAGGAAGCCCTCCGGGGTCAACAGGAGGAGAAGCAGGGGCAGCTTTCCCCATCTTCCTCTCCAGAGACCCCAAACTCCTTTGATTTGCCTGTGCTGCGATTTCCATGGAAACTGCCGCCCCTCCCGGCAGGGACGCCAGCAGGCCCCGCCTCTGCGTGCCTGTTCCCGTTGTGAGTAGATCGATCTGCCCTGTGTTCTCTTTAAGTCTCCTTGTTCCTTGTTGCTCCCTTTGAAGCTTTTATGGGGCTAGTTTAAGATCCAAAGAAAGACGTGAGACTTCATATGGAGGCTTGTAAACTTGTGGACACCTAACCTCCAGAGGTGGGGCCAGCTGAAAATAGAAATCGCCTCAGAAAGGGTTTAGCCCGACTCTAGGGGATCAGACTATATGATGGGTAACTGAAGGGAACCACGGTGACACTGTGTGTGTGTGTGTGTGTGTGTGTGTGTGTGTGTGTGTGCGCGCGCGCACGCACGTGTGTGTTGCAGGGAATCCATACAACTCCAATAAACGTCCCTATGCCCCTTGTTCCCTTTCCTTGGTGGTTGGCATTGGAGGGGAAACCTCAACCTTTCCCTATGCATCTGACCCATGAAATAATTCTGCAAATTTGCCTTTTATTGTATTTTTCTGGAGGGCAGAGGCTTCTCTTGGGATGCTTTCAATCATTTGCTCAGTTCATCCTAGGACAGCTGCCGAACCTTTTTTGTTGTACCTCGGGGCATTCTACCTCCCAAAATTTTTATTTTTTATTTTTTTAATTGTGAAACAGGGTCTTGCTATGTTGCTGAGTTTGGCTTGTAACCTGCAACCCTCCTGTCTCAGCCTCTCGAGCACTAGGGTTACAGACACTTGCCACTGTGCCTGCTTCCAAATCATTCTTTAAAGGTTGATCCCGCCTGGCTTAGGGCTGTGCAGTTCTAGGTAACCTGGGCCACCTGGCCCAATCCCCAGGCTCTGGCCAGACCCTCTGCCCTCAGGACAGGCCCTCGTGGTGTCCATGGAGATGGTTCTGGGCCTTCAGCCATGCATCTCTACCTCTGGTGGCACTTAGGTTTGTCATTTCCCCCAGGTGACAGAGTGCACTGGCACACCTCTTCTCTGCGGCCCTCACCAGCCCCCTGGAGCGGTGAGCTGGCAAGCTTTAGGTGCATTCCACAGCTGACGGAAGAAGTTTGAAACACAGACGACCTATCCACAGCGAGTAGTCTGGACAGTCCCTTATACACCTGCCCAGTTAGGGCCTTGGAGGAGGAGGCTGGCTCAACAGCTGCCAAGTTCCTAGTTCCCACCCTAAGGGCAGCACAGCCTCCACAGGAAGCCCTCAGCTACAGGCCCCATGGGGCCCACAATCAGGACCTGGGCTCAGGGTCCCCCAATCTGTCTGACTCTCAGCTTGCCCAAATCCTTTCTCCCAAGGGAAGCACTTACCCCCCCCCCACACCCCCTATTCTTGCAAGGTTCCAGACTCAACCAAAGGCTCTTCTGAGTAACCCATGGGGCGTTTTAGAATCCTTAAGTACTAGAGGTTGTCTATCAGGGGTCAAGGGTCCAGGGTCGAGGATGAGCCCTCTCAAAGCCACATGCAGAGAGATTGGGAGTGAGGGTTCTCTCCTGGGTCCACTGCTCGAGGGCCAAGGTGGGCAGTGTGTGCAGCCTCTTCCCTATGCACCCAGGGGCAAGGGCTGACGCTGAGAGCTCCCTGAAGAGCATGAAGCCCGTTTAGTGTTTAGAAAGTTTTCTTTTCTCTCCCCAGCTGGGGACATCCATCACCTTCAGCCACAACTCCTTCCTGGATTTATAAAATGCCAATTTGTATAGGTGTCAGGGAGACACCAAGGGAGCCCAGCCCTCTCCACAGGGCAGCCTCCTTTTCAATCTCTAGGGCAAGGGACCGTCTACAAATGCTCTCCAGTGCAGGCAGGGCTGACAGGCGGCCCCAGCCCTTAGACAATAGACCCTATGCTCAAACAGCCTCCAGAGGACTGAGGAAGAGCCACAGAGGCAGGCTGCACACCTTGATGTGCTGGATCCCATCCTGGACAGCTCAAAGAAGAGCAGGCACATATATTCTCTGTCCTGGGTACCATGGGGCACCTCAGAGTCACAGGCGCACAGGAGCTCAGGGCCTGGGGACGGCTCCTCTGCACCAGAGCCGCTTGATCCGACCTCAGGCTCACTTACAAGGGCAGGCTGCAGAGCGCCCTCTACAATGGAGGTGCATTTCTGAGCCTGGAAGGAGAATGTTTTCCACCAGGCCTCCAGGGAAGCCCTGAAATCCCTACACCCCGCCTGTTAGAAGGATGAGAACAAAAAGTCCCAGAGAGAAAGGGGTTGCTCCGGGTCTCCACTCAGCTCCCCTCAGTGTGCAGCTGAGGACCAGAACAACTGAAGCCGATTTTTCACTCTCTGGACTAACGGGAGTCAAGAGAGACATTCCAGGGAAGATCGGACTGAAACCAGGTGAACCAAGCATCCTACGGTCCAGGGGGCTTTATTCTTTTTTTTATTATTATTATGAAATATTCTACATGTACAGAAGATCAGAAAGAATAGCATAACTGACTTTTGTATGTACCCACTAACTACCTGGTGCAACCAAGTCCCAATAACACAAGTGAATTCTGTTTTCAAACATGGCATTAGCTGTTACAAGATTAGCTGAAGTTTTATAGCTCTTTACAAATGTAAGATAATTTCATTATCTTCAATAAAGGCATTTCATTAAATGTATGACCAGGATTTAATTCTTAGATCTGGGAAGACTCCATTTAATTACAAATTCTAATCAGACCACTGGTCCCAGTTTTTGTTGCAAAAGTCCATTTTCTGTAATGGTGGCCTGGCCACGGTGGAGGAGAGAGAAGTGGCTACAGACTCCCTGGACTCTCTGTGGAGGCCTGAACTCCTGGAGGACATTTTTTGTCCTACTTTCAAGATTCCCACCCTAAAGAGGACAGAGGAGCTTGGGAGGGAGGGCGGGAAGTCTGGCATTGGGTAGGCTCTGCTGGGGTCCCCCAACCACCCCCAGGGCTGCCTGAAGTCCTTAGATCCTCCCTCTTACCACCCTCTCCCTAGGACATTCTCTTTTCCCTGGTGCTGTCAGCTGTGTCTAGCACCTGCCAAGGTGTTAGCCATCACCCAATATATTGGAGACCTCAGAGAGCCAGTGCACATCTCTTCCCAACTCCACACTTAGTGTTGGTAACTTGCTATGGGCCATGGTGGGAAAAGTCATGCGGTGGAAATTCATCTTCAAACATTACCAATCAGGACTCCTCACCTGCCTGAAAGCTGGTTGGTAGACTGGCCAGCACACACTGGTGTTACTATCTCAATAATAGTTGAATTCCAGAGAGATTTCTTAGAGAAGAAAATACTGATAAAACACAGGAATGAATCATGAATGGTCAAATTTCAGGGAGGAAACGCTTGTGAGGTGAGAGCTTTGCCTGTCCACAGAGCACGGTGCAGCACGTCATGGTTAGCTGGGTCCTGGAAGTGACCTCGTCCAGTCCAGTCCTGAGACAGGGACACAGCTCGCTGACGCCACAGGTAACTTTACAATCCATGACTCCCTCTCCTAGCACGTCACACCACACCATGGTCCCATGCCCACTCCTGAGCCTGCTCAGTAGGAGTGGGGATGGAGAAGGGGCCCCTTGAGGCCAAGCCCAGGTGACCGCAAGCATGGCACAGGATGGGAAAGAAAGAGTATTTCCTATCCCCCCATTTTTTGGTACTGTGATCAAACCCAGGGTCATCCTACCTCTGAGCTAGACCTCCAGCCCTTTTTATTTTATTTTGAAAGAGAGTCTCACTAAGTTGCTAAGAATCTTGCTAAGTTGCTAAGGTTGATTTTGAACCTGAAAACCTCCTGTCTCAGCCTCTCAAGTACTGGGATTGTAGGCACGTGTCACTACACCTGGCTTTCCCCGTCCTTTTGCCTATACACTGCATTTGCAGGGAAGAGCAGGTGCCTCGGAGGTGCTCAGCAAACACTGCACTTGCGCCAGGTGATGCTGGGCAGGGTCTCTCCACGAGGCACAAGGACCATGAGCTCACTCAGTTCATGAAGGCCCCACAGCCAGAGCTTATGAGTCCAGCCACAGGGACAGGCTACTTGGGGCTTCATTGTCCTGTCTTCAGGATGGGTTTCCTGAGTTCTGGATGCAGCTGAAGTCTGCAGAGACCTTGGTGTTGCCCTGAGGGACATGAATTGACCAAACGGGCCACTGGGTTTTTATGTCGGGGAGAAAAAGGGAGGAGGGGAAACAGAAGAGAAGATCCTCATTAATTAGTAGAATGCAGACAGGAAGCAGAATGTGGGAAGAGAGGAACTCAAGAGAAGGCAAAGTGAAGGCGTGGAGCTCAGGGAAGAAGGGAAGGGAGTTAGGGAGACTTTCCAAAACCTTCACCTCTGCTCACACTTCCCCTCTTCCAACCTCCCCTGTAGGAGGGGACGTAAGCTCTCCTGGTCAGAGATCTGGTTGCAAAGTGTATGCACTAATCAGAGAAGTGTCCTGCAATAGGCACCACGGGGAACAGCCATATAGTCAGCCCTGCACAGGTTCTGCCCGGTCACCCTAAGCGACCAAGGACACCCCGTCCCTAGTCCCTACCTCCTCTCTCCACCAGCACCTCTGCACGCACCCCTTGTCAAAGGGGGCTTCAGTGACCTGGAAACGACGCCCAGCTTTTCTGCCCAGCTGTGTGGCCCTGGGGTGAATTACTTCCACCCTGGAAACGCAGGGAAACCCAGAAAAAAGTGTGGGGTGGGCTTGGGATGCTCTTGGTTTCCCTGGCAGGGGTGGGCCAAGGGCTGAGGGACTGGGAGCCTGGCAGGACTGGCTGTACCCAGTTCATGTGCTCCTGCCTTCCTTATATCAGGAGCCAAGTTCAACTCCTTTTGTGTCAAAAGGAAGAAAATATAAGCAAAGTAAAAGAGAACCTGCTCTGGGAGCAGCTGCAGCGGGCTTGGGAGTGGGGCAGGGCCCTGAGGCCAGACCACAGGACAGTGTAGCCTGTCACCCTGTAGTTCTACGGGGTTAGAAAGGAGTAATATTTAACCAGATACTGCAGCTGGTGCAGGCAGATGCTCAATAAATGTTACTCCCCTCCCTTCCCTTGCCTACCCTTGGCTTCCTACAACCTAGGGGGGGGGGAGGTCGTCCAGGCTCCAGGGGGCCTCCTCCAGAGACAGGAATGAACTCTTTGCAAAGCCAGGTGCTTGGTGTGTCTGGGGAGGACCAGTGCTAGAGAAGTGAGGTTCCCACAAGCTCAGGCCAACTGAAAGCAGAAATTGTGCTGAGCTGGCGTGGTCCCTACTTTGGGCCCCAAGCCAAAGTCTCTCCCTAGTTCCCACTGCACAGCCAGGCTCTGTCATGCACCTGTTTTCATGGGCTCTAAGGTTCAAGTCTTTAGCACTGGACCTCCCCTCTCCCCGGCTTCCTGTGAATAGCTGGGTTGGGTTCTGCTTGCTCTGCTCCTAGGCCCAAGCAAGTGTGGCTCACGCCTGACTGGCTCTCCCCTCCTGGCCCCTGCTCTGGGCTGCCCCCTCAAACTGACCATTCACTTTGTTTTGAAAGTAATTGTCTCTAAACGCTACTAGCTAGAAAAACCTTCCCCATGCCTATTGAATTATATATGGATTCCTTTGTATCAAATTGGTTCTCTGCCTGCCTCTTTGGGCCTATCTCCCAGTTCTCACTCCCCAGATAGACCCAAGAAAAAAAATTTTTTGTGTGTGTGTGTGGTACTGGGGATGGAACCTAGGGGCATTGTACCTCTGAGCTATACCCCCTGCCCTGTGTTTTATTCTTTATTTTGAAACAGGGTCTCACTAAGTTACAGAGGGCCTCACCAAGTAGCTGAGGCTGTCCACAAACTGCTATCCTCCAGTCTCAGCCTCCCAAATTCTGGGATTACAAGCATACCCAACCACTCCCGGCTAGTCTTTTTTATTTTTGAAACAGGGTCTCACTGAGTTGCGAAGGGCCTTGCTAAGGAGGTGAGGCTGGCTGTGAACCGCGATCCTCCAGTCTCCGCCTCCCAAATGCTGGGATTACAAGCGTGCGCCACCACGCCCAGCCCCAAGAAACTCTTATCCAGAGACTTCACTCCCCTACTTCTAGCCTGAAAAGACCCCCAGGATCTGCTCCCCTCCAGGAGCTGCCCCTGAGAAGCCTTCCTAGATTACTCCTGTGAGAGCCCCCAGCTTGGCTCAATCTATCCCCTGTGGTTGGTGAGATGTTCTAGAAAAAGTGCAGAGCAACGTTGGCCACCACCTGGGCAAGTTGATAAATCCACCCATGGTTTTGGTCGCCTCACTTGTAGAGTTGGGGACTGGATGGGAGCCATGGTCCCAGGTGTGGCTCTTCACTGGCCAAGCAGATTCCCAGGCCCCACCCTGGGCTTTCTGAGCATGGATCGCAGGAGTGTGGAGGGGAGGAGGGATTTAGAAACAGTCCCTGGGTGACTCTGAGGTGCTGCCAGCCTTGGCAGTACATGGAGTGGAGAGCAACACAAAGGGGCTGGCCTAGCGGACCACGGGCTGATGAGGACGGGGCCATGTATTTTCTGTGTGGTCCTGGGATCCAGCATGGCTTTGAGATGCTTAGTGGATGCTAGATGAAGGAAGGAAGGAAGGAAGGAAGGAAGGAAGGAAGGAAGGAAGGAAGAGAAGCAGGTACAGCTCTTTAGAAGCTCTCTGGCTGTTTTCCAGGACAGCTAGGTAGAATGCCGGGAGCAATCACAGGTAGCCTCATGAAGGAGCTGTCAGAGCCTCTGTTCACATCTGGAGAGAGATTTATAGGCGCACACCACGGCGCCCAGTGTAAGGCCGTATTTTACCAAGACCTCGGTCCACGGTGCTTTGTTCTTGCCGCCTCTGCAGCTGCGCTTCTGTCCATCCCTGCTGGACCAGTGTCCCGCTGCCCCAGCCTCAGTCCAGATGGGATAAGGAAGACAAGGAGATGATAAGACCACAGAGGAGCCTGGCCCAGCAGGGGCTCCAGCAGCACTTCTGCCCCATGTCCCAGCCCTCTCTACTGTAACAGGCTCTCTTCTCTAGCTCCCTGACAGATGATGCTCTGTTTGGCTCTCTGAGCCCTGGCTCTGTGTCTAGCAAAAGTAAGACCAATTAGGCCCCTAAAACTATGTTTTCTTCAGAATTTTAAAGTGCTTAATGTTGCCAGGCGTGGTGGCACACGCGTGTAATCCCTGCGCTTGGGGGGCGGAGACAGGAGGATCGCACAGGTTCGAAGCCAGTCTCGTCGGCTTAAGAGACCCTGTTTCCAAATAAAAATATTAAAAAATAGGTGTCTGCGAGCGTAGCCCGGAGGTAGAAGGGTTTCCGGGAACCCCAGTACCACCAAAACCAAAAAGTGCTTAATGTTATCTGGAGGCATCCTTCAAGACAGACATCTTTGCTCCTACTCCATAGACATAGGCTCACAACCTGCCTTTTCACTCAGTAGGTCCAGGGTTGTGGCTTCTACCTATCAGGTGGTTTCCTGTGGAGCCCAGCATCGCTCTTAGGTCAAGTCGGGTGCCAGGATGACTTCCAGATGCTAGAGTTGGTGATTTCCAAGGAAACTCTACCCCACCATAGCCCACGTGGGGTCCTTGGGGTCCCTGGGACTTAGGCTCATCACTTGGCCCAAATCAAACCTGTCTCATTTCACCCTTTCCTCTCTGTTGACCCCACACCTGAGCATAAGTGAGGCGAGGGCTTGAGAGAGCATCTGTGTGAGCGAGGATGGGGGAAACTGGAACCGTCAGGCCCTGGGTGGCGATGCCAACTGATCAGACACTTTGGAGGCGGGCCTGGCAGTCCCTCAGATGGTTAAACATGGAGTCACCACTGGGCCTAGCAGTTCCACTCTTAGGCATACACCAGAGAGAAATGAAAGTGTACACCCCACAAAAACATGTACATGAATATTTACAGCAGCATTATACATAATAGGCAAGGTGGAAACCATCAAAATGTCCATCAGTTGATGAATGGACACACCACAAGTGAGATATCCATCCAATGGAATATTATTTGGCTATAAGAAGGAATTAAGAATGGATGTGGATAAACCTTGAAAACATTACGCCCTGCAAAAGAAGCCAGACACAAAAGACCACATATAATAATAGGCGGCATATTTTGTTGATATAAAATGTCCAAAATAGGCAACTCTACAGGGACAGATTGGAACAGGGGGTGTTAGCGAAAGGGCAGAGCTTATTTTTGAGGCGATGAGAACATTCTAAAATTGACTGTGATCATGGCTTCTCATATCTGTGAGTATACAAAAACTACCGCGTGGCATCTTTAAAATACTAAGTATAATGCACCTCAGTAAAGTTGTTGTAAAAAATAAAACTATAACTAGGAGATGTAGAATTCGATTGTAGGTATACTACCAGGCTTCCCTGTGGCCCTGGGAAAATACTTCCTTCTCTGATTCCCTGTGAGTCCATCTCTAAAGGGAAACAATGAATTCCTGCCTCAAAGAAATGTTGTGAAAAATGAGGAGGGAAAAGTGTGTCAGCAGGTGGAGCAGGAACAGAGTTATTTGAATGGGTTGATTCCACTGCTCTGGGGAGCTGTGGCATTGCTGAGTTATGGGTGCAGAGTCCCACAGGATGTTAAGCCAGAAGCGACCTTAGAGACCCACTCAGTGCAGGTTCATGCATACCCACCCCTCTCCCTAGTCGATGACACCCATCTGTGCCTGAGGGCACTGAGCTAACAAGGACACCACACGCAGGAATGGCAGTGCTTTACCTCGATTGCCCTAGTGGGGCCATGAGAAATGGCATTTCTCCTCATTGCTAGCCCAGGAAGCCAAATAGAGAATCAGATGCAAAATGCCCCCAAATGGAAAGCCCTTCCCCCAGGAGACCTCCCAGCCCGAGGCTCAGTGTCCAGATGTACAGCAGTTGCCAGCATATCCCCTCTTTGCAAACCCTCGGCACAGGCTAAACCAGGGCCACGACCCAGTTCCATCTCAACAGCCTGCTGCTGGGTCTGCTGAAAGGAGAGCCATAAACAGAAACAGGGCTATGTCCAAGGTCAGGCCATAGTGGGGGCCCAGTGTGCAGGCTGAAGAGTGTAGGCTACTAGGAGGCTTCTGAGGCAGTGGGATCCGGTAGTAATAATAATAATCACCTTGCTAACAAATAGCTCCTCTTTTATAAGGCCAAGACCTTACAGGTATTACAATGAAATACAACCACCCTATGCACCTACTATCATCTTTATTTTAAAGAAGAGGAAATCAAAGCTCAGGGTTAAGTATCTTGCCCAAGGTCACCTAGGTAGTAGAAAGTAGAAGCAGGATTTAAAATGACATCTGTCTGGTGAAGTCAGTGCAAAAGTGCAACCCACCTCCCAGCTCCTTTGGGTGTCCACCTGGGGATACCCAGGCATCCCGAAAACCATGGTAACTGCAGGGCAATCTCAGGCAAGGGCCCCGCCCCTAGAGGACTCTGCCCAGCTCAGAGCCATGAGGTCAGGCACCATGAGGGGCTTTGTTTAACATCAGGATGGAGAGGCCAAGGAGGACCTGTGCTTTGCAGGACTCATGCTGGACAGACCCTGGTGCCAGAGGAATCATGGCTCTCGCACCTTTCCTCAGTTTCCTTTGCCATAGCTGTGAAACTGGCTTACCCTCCACCCACTCCACAGAAGGTGATTCCTAGGTCCACACTGCTGCTGGGGCTGAGCCGGAAAGGGGAGTGGTCTGTCCAAACTCCTCAGAAGAGATGTATAAGAAACAAAGTGCAGCGTCTAGAGCAAGGGAAAGTCGGGTCTAAATCCTGGTACTGCCACTGAACACTGGCGGCGTTGCCTTCAAAGAGGAATGTAGCTCCTCTGAGCCTCAGTGTTGTCAGCTCTGCCATGGGGATAAGAGACTTTCTGAAGCTAGGGATGATATTAGGAAAGGTTTATATAGCGTTTATATACTAGAGCCAAGGGTGACTATTCTAAACATTTATCTAAATATACCTATATCTATGCAGACTTAATTTTTTTTTTTCGGGTCTGGGGATGGAACCCAGGGGCATTTGACCTCCAAGCTACACCCTCTGACACCCTCTGCCCTATTTTTTATTCTTTATTTTGAAACAGAGTCTCATTAAGTTGCAGAGGGCCTCACTAAGTAGCTGAGGCTGTCCACGAACCGATCCTCCGGTCCCAGCCTCCTGAATGTTGGGATTATAAGCATGTGCCACCACGCCTGGCTCTTTTGTCTGTCTGTCTGTCTCTCTGTGTGTGTGGGGGGGTACTGGGGGTGGAACCCAGAGACTCTTCTACCTCTGGGCTATACTCCCAGACCTATTTTATATTTTATTTGGAAACAGGGTCTCACTAAATTGCTGAGAGCCTCACCAAGTAGCTGAGGCTGGCTTCGAACCTGTGCGATCCTCCTGTCTCAGCCTCCCAAATGCTGGGATTACAGACTTAATTTTTTCTCTATTCATTAACATAGATTATTCTCTTGTATAAAGTAGATAAAAAAAAGTTGAGCCTTGGAAGGGGTAATAAATTTGCCCCAGGACACAAAACCAAGTGAGTGGGGTGCTGGGTTTTGAGTACAGGCCCTGGAGCCTATGGTCCTATGTCCACACACAAAGGGTGAGGCACAGTGTCCAGACCTGGTGGCGGGTAGCAGGAACTCCTACATGGCAGCTGTGGTCCTCCGGTGCCCCCGGGGACCCTCAGGAACTGGGGACTCACTAGGGGGTGTGATGCCATTGACTAGTAAAGGAAAGAACCAGAAATTTACCGCTTGCTCGAAGAGAAAACAATGAAGAATAGGCTGATGTGCTGATGTCGCGGTCTGTGCCCAGCATCGCAGGCTGGTGAGACCTGTTCACATCCCATGAGTCCTGTAGGACACCTGCCCTCCACATGCCCGGCCCAGTGCCCTGGCCCAGTGCCCTCTGTGTCCTGGATCACTATTTGCTCTCTTGATCCTCAAAGCCCTTGGAGTTTTCAAAGGGCAACATGGCTCCCCAGGACCTCAAGCTCACCAGAACCTAAGGAAGAAAAAACAAAGCAAAATGACGGGCCAGAGAAAGCCACAAAAGGTCTGATGGACTCTTGGAACATGGGGCATCAGAACAAGAAAAGGAAATAGAAAAATAGGCACAACCTCCAGGGTCACCTTCCCTGGGTGATAGACAAATGTGCTGCTTTAAGATTTAGTGCCGAGGAGTGTGTTTCTCCACCAGGAGTTCTTTTGCCAGACACCGTATAACAATCATATTTCCACTTGTGTCATTGCTGCCAGAAAGCTGGGGGTTGAATTTAATGCTCAGTGTCAGAGACCAAATAATTCCAGGTTCCCGGCAAAACAATCTGTTCCTCATCTTGCCTGTCTGTCTGTATGGGGACCTACACTTCGACTGTATTCGCAACTGTCAGTGGTCCCAGTTCTTATAGAAAACCGGTAGAACACTCAGAGGTAGAGCCTGAATCTCAGAGGAGGATTTAAGAATTTAAAGAAGCTAAGATTAGTGATTTTTTTTTTTACTGGAAATTAAATCCAGGAGCATTCTATCTCCAAGGTATACTCCCAGCCCTTTTGGGTTTTGTTAAGTTGCTGAGGGCCTTGCTAAGTTGCAGAGGCTGGCCTTGAACTGCCATCCTCCTGACTCAGCTTCCCAAGCACTGAGGTGACAGGCGTTGCCATCACACCCGGATGACTTTTTGAGGTCCCTTTGAACCCTGAGGCTCAAGGCTACAGTTGATGGGTGTGTTGTTCACTGTGCGATTGTTCCATACAACAGCGCAGCTCTCCATCGGCTGCTGGAGAAGGGTGTTCAGCTCCCAGAATGTCAAGGAGTGATTGACTTCAGCACGTGTGCTGGCGCAGCGCACTGATGCAGCCCGTGGCTGCTTGCCGGTGTCGCTTTGATGCGCTGGAGCTGGGCTTGGTTGCAGGGTGCCAGCTGGCACGGAGGCACCATGAGCCGACCACTCACAAACAATGGCCTTTCCACCATGCACCTGCCTGCTCACTGACAACAAAGCCTGTGTGTCACCAGGCTGCCTGTGTAGCCTGCGTAGGATGGAACACAAGCCTGTTTTTAGGACCCATTTTCAAGCACACGCAGGGGCCACTGCAGTGTCCCTTTTGCAGCCCCTGTAGAGTTTATTCTACATGCCTATCTGGGCACAGTGTCAGAGGGTCTGAGTTTGCATGGTTTTCCCAAAGCACACCCAATTATGTAGTGCCTGATCACTGTCATTCTGATGTTCAGGAGGGTCTCCCGGTCTTCTTCTGCAGCTGACGAAGCTGGATTCTCTCATTTGACAGACTGGGAAACTGAGGCCCAGAAAAACATACGACATGCACAAAGTCATGCTGCCTGTCACTAGCAGAGCAAGAACTGAGACCCCTGTCCTCAAAGTGAGGACAAAAAGAGGCAAACAGGCAAACAGGAGCTGAGGATTACGATAAACACAATTTCAAGTGGCCAGGACTCTCTTTGGGCAAACTGGTTTGTTTACCCATGGACTAACCCATAAACAGAAGCGTCTATGAAGCACACTGTACCTTCACCCCAGCATCCCAATGCTCGGATGCTCCTTTCCCATGTCACTGAAGCAGAAGTTGGCTGAGTGGGTGCCCCACATCTGCAGGTGAAGATTGGGCTTTAGCCTCTATTCAGCCCACCCATCCCTACCTGCAGTCTGGGTGCAGTCCTGACTTCCAGATACACCAGCCTATAGTGGAGGCAGTAAACAAGGATGTTCCCACTCTACTGACCAGGATCCTTCCTGATTCACCCCGGGGCAGCCTACCTCCCCACCTGGGGGAAGAACTGCTCTATTCCAGGTTCCTGCAGAGGTATGTGCTAAGCCAAGTTCAGTGTAGGTCTGCAGCCACAGAGGTAAATGTATCAGGAGAGGCTCCCAGAGCTCAGATATCATTGTAGCATTGTTGAGCAGATGAAGCCTTTCCACACAGACTTTGAAACTTAATAAGTTCTCATGGTCGACAATGGGAAACTGAGGCCAAAGAGGTTAAGTGCCTTGATCAAAGCCACGTCATTAACAGGTACATCAGGATCAGCTATCAGATCCCCTGCCTCTCCAGAGAAATGAGGCCATCTTCCAAAACCACTCTCTGGTCTAGACCCTTACCAGGACTTTTGTATTATTCAAGCATGGGTCTTTTTGTGGTCCAAAGGGCAACAGTTTGTGGAATGAGCTGGCTTCCCCGAGCATCCCTGGAGGAGCCCAGGAGGCCACTGGGCTTGGCTTTGAGGGACAACTGAGTACTCACTACCCTGGGCCAGCACTTCTCAGCATTAGAGATTCATAATTTATCTGGCACCTGTCTTTTGCCCCTCACTGTGGTCCTAAACCCACTCAGAACCAGTTTTCTCTTTACATATTTCCTCTCTCTCATTCTATCTTTCTCTCTCTTTCCCCCCTCTCTTCTTCTCCCTCTCCCTCTCCCTCTCTCTGATTGAAACATCACTGTCCTGCATCTCCCCTCCCCCTCCCCAGGTCCTCTGTTTGGAGAGGTGCTGGCATTGTATCTAATGTTAAAAATAATGATGAAGAGGCCGGGCGTGGTGGCGCACGCTTGTAATCCCTGCACTTGGGAGGCAGAGACAGGAGGATGCGCAGGTTCGAAGCCAGCTTCACTGGCTTAAGAGACCCTGTTTCCAAATAAAAAAGTATAAAAATAGGTCTGGGAGTGTAGCCTGGAGGTAGAAGGGTTTCCAGGAACCCCAGTACCACACACACAAAAAAATACTGATGAAAAGCCAGACATGAGCAGAAAGCCCAGTTTTGCCACAGTCCATGTATCCTTGGGAAATGGATTTCACCATCTAGGCCTCAGTTTCCTCATCTGAAAAATGATGGGCTGGATCTTCTAATGTCTAAGTTCCCTCCTGGTTCCCAGGCTCTCCAGGACTCAGTTGGTAATCGGCAAGATCAAAGTTTTAGCGCAGACCCCATCTCCTGAAACAACCTTACCAGAATGGGGGAGGCTGGAGCAGGGACTAATAGATTCTCAGGGAAACTCTAGAGAGCCCAAAAAGGATTTTAATTAAAATGTAAATGTTGTAAACATTCAAACTCGCTGTACTCTGGGAGCCAAGGCCCAGCTGCCAAGAGGGTCAGAACACCACTCGCCATCATTAGCATCAACAGGCTCCCTGTGTACGTCGCCAGTACAAAATTCGATTAGGCATCTCATTCACATGGAATATCCGTGCGTGAGGAGGGAGGACTCTAGCTGAGCTGAGACACAGGCCAGCAGGATCTGAAGGCAAGGCTGCATCCTGAGTTGGAGAAGAACCTCTTGCCCCCAAATATCTTCCCACACCGTTATATACACTGTTGATTCCTAGAATGTTGTCATGGGGGGGCCACTGAGTTATAGATTATGCTCTATTAGTGGGAACATAGCACAGGGGAGGTGATTCACTTTGTCACCAGTTACTTCCTAGCTGTGCAATCTTGGGCACCCATCAGGTATTTCCTTAGAAATAATGGCAAAAATGCCTAGGCCACTGTTGCAGAGACAAGGCAAGCTGCCAAGGTATAGTTGTGGGGCTTTTTTCCTTGGGACCCAGAATTCTAGAGATATACTCAACCTCCTTAGGGCTGAGATCCAGGCACTTGAAATTGGAAGACGATTCCTCCAAAGGGCAAAAGGAAACTCAAGGCCTGAGGACCTGAGAGAGGCACCTTGGAGGACACAGACCCTGGCCAAGTAATGATGGAGTAGCCAGGAGGTAGCCACAGTAATGAAGGAGGGGGATGCAGGGGTACAAGTGCATACCAGAGCTGACTACGCAGGTCCTGCTGCTGGCTGGGTTTGCACTCATTCTACTTGCTGCAACTTTGGGTGATTGTCTAATTATGGCTCATTACAAACATCAAGTTACATTTGCAAGGTCGTAACTACAGGGGAAGGATACGATTATTATAATGAAGCCTCCTTGGCCCCAGACTGTCTCCCCTGCAATCAGTCCTGAATGCTACCGTTCAGATCATCTTCCTCGCCTGCCACCTGGTTCTCCCATACCTCCTCTCCTGCACCCCTCCCCAAGGCCAGTATGACAGAGTGCGATTCAGGGCACAGTCACTTCTGTGCTTTGTCTCCATCAAAGGGACTTTGCTCTATTTTCTTTCCCCACTACAGAGCTTAGGAGGGGAAGAACTGAGAGTGTGAGACGGTGACTCATGGCCATGGGAACCTGGCCTTTGGGGGAAGCGGCAGGGTGTGATGCAGAGATGGCGTAGCCTAGCATGGTCTAGGGCTGAAATCCTGCAAACAGCCCCTCAAAGGCCAGGTACTGGTCAGTGAAACTCCAGCACCAAGGAGCTTGGAGGGCTTGCATGCAAATTGGTTTTTGCCTCTCCTGGAACTGCTTCCGCCACCAAGGCTATCCTAAAGACTGCTTTCCGGGGCAAAGGTTGGTCTATCTCCAGAAAATATTTGTTTTGGTCCTTCACTTTTGCTGGTCACCCCAATCCTAGGAGCAAAGTGCCATTTTTAAAGTAGAACAACCACTAGGCCAAGTATGTAGAGAAGGGAAGGTTGCAACAGGTAAGAAAAAGGATGAGAATTCCTTTAAAAATCTTCCTTTCATGAAACTGGTAGGTTTTCAGATTTCTTAGTCTGAAAAAGAGTCTCCAAGGGAACCTGATGGACAGCTTCAAAATATGAAGGGCTGTCATGTATGAGAGAGAGCAGGCTTGGCCCACATGCCTGGAGGCAGAATTAGGAAGTGCAAACTAGCCAGCCCTGGATTTGGCTGCCTCTTCAAGTAGTGAGCTCAGGGATGACCATACATAAAGGATTCTATGGACAGACAACTGCATGTCAAGAATGCTCATGAACGATCACAAGCCAAGGATGCACATAAAAGATCACATGTTAAGGATGCTCACAGAGGACCATGGGTTAAGGATGCTCAGAGTACCACATGTTAAGGATGCTCACAGAAGACCACGGGTCAAGGATGCTCACAAAAGACTACAAGTCAAAGATGCTC
Source organism: Muscardinus avellanarius (assembly GCF_963383645.1). NCBI lineage: Eukaryota > Metazoa > Chordata > Mammalia > Rodentia > Gliridae > Muscardinus > Muscardinus avellanarius. Next base: position 123,535,355 of record NC_137786.1, on the reverse strand, counting down.
ACAGAAAATCACATGTCAAGGGTGCTCATGGATGACCACTTGCTAAGGATGCTACTAATGAGCATGCATTCAGGATGCTCATGATAGACTACAGGACAAGAATGCCACTGACTACATGTTCAGGATGCTCATGGACAACCAGATGTCAACAGTGTCACGAAGATAACTCTCGCACTCGCTGGCTGGTGCTCTCTGAGGTCCCTTCCTCCTTAAGACTGTGTTTGCAACTCCTGGCAATAGCCTAGCATAGCATTGCACATAATGGGTGCCAAATCAATGCTTCTAGATTTTCAAATGGACAATACTAAATTGTGCAGGTGGGAGAGACCTTCTCCTAAAATCCTCTTTCAAGCCAAAGATACTGAATATCGTTCCTAATAGGTGTCACCAAAATTCATGAAAATTAGAGACACCCAAAGTGTTTATTTAAAATGCAGACTCCCAGCCGGGCGTGGTGGTGCACACTTGTAATCCCCATGCTTGGGAGGCGGAGGCAGGAGGATCATGCAGATTCGAAGCCAGCCACGCTGGCCTAAGAGACCCTGTTTCCAAATAAAAAACTAGGTCTGGGAGTATATATAGCCCAGAGGTAGAAGGGTTTCCAGGAACACCCCCACCCCCACTCTGCCCCGGTATCATCAAAAAAAAAAAAAAAAAAAAAGGATGTAGAATCCAAGCCCCTATTCAAAATTTGGATTCAGTAGATTTGAAACAGGCACAAAAATATCTGCATTAAAAAAAAAAAGCTCCCTGGATGATTTTCACACATGAGACTGCCAGGTATCACTTCAAGAAATGCAGACCCAGAAAAAGGCTCCCTTTTTCTCTGGTTCCCTGAGATAATCTCTGCAGAGTTGCCACTGCCTTTGACTTCCATGGTCACCTACCCCGTGGGTGGGGAGGTCCCACTTCATGCTGGCTGAATCGTAGGAAGCACTAAGGCCCAGAAGAACAGAAAGAGGACTAAGGCACCTTTCAGTATAAAACCCACGACCAGTCTCTCACAATTGCACGCCACCAAAACCTGGCCTTCAGCACCCTTAGCCAAGAGCTCGCCTTTCTCCATGATGCTTCCGACCTCCAGCTTGCCTTCGCCCTAAGGGCTCCTGGCTCTCTGCTCCTGGGCTTGGTCTTTGGCTCCTGTCTTTACCATGAGTGGAGCTCTGCTTTGGTCTATCTCTGATTTCAGAGCCTGACTCCCAGAACCCTATAATTGGGGGCCATCCCCGTTCTGTGGCACCAGCCAGCCTCCTTCCACCTGCTGGCTGAGAAAAGTGAAGGTCTAGATCCACCCAGCCCTCTTTCCAGGCAGCACCCCCTTCTGCACCCCTGTCTGATGCTCGCTCACAGTGCCCAGGTCATGGCCCAGTACCTGGCCAGGCCAGACTCCTCCCGCTGCTCTTTCCCTACAGGGATTGATTTGTTCAGTTCCAACAGTTTAATCTTCTCCTTCCCTTGGAGCAGAGCCATTTTCCTCTGATCCCTGGCAGGAGGCATTCTGTACTGGACTGAATCAAGAGAGGATGAGGGAGAATGGTAAAAGAGAAAAAAAAAAAAAAAGGAAGAAGGAAGGAAAACATACCTCCTGGCAAAACCCAGAGCACCGCTTATACAACATCCTCCCCGCTATATTATTTATAGTATGACTGAAACATTGACTCCTCCCCGGCTCTTCCAAAGAGCACTGGTTTCCACCCAGCTGTAACAAGCACAGCGAGGCTGGCTGCCGTGCGAATTTCAGTGCCAAACATTTGATACACAACAGTGCACCCCGGAAACGCTGTGGCTCACAGCGGTGGGGAGGAAGGGCACAGCCTGGGAGAGAAGGGGTACAGCTCCGAGACAAGAGGTGGGGGGGACCAGGCCTCAGGGTAAGGAGAGAAAGGGTGGGTTCTCTAGGCAAACATGAAAGGCACTCATGTCTAGCCTACAGAGAACCTGGAACCCAGGCTTACCAGGTTCTGCGGCAGCCAGTCACCAAATCTAAAACAAAGACTCTGTCAAAAGCACCAGCTGACAGCAGGCTTTCTGAGCAGAAATTTTTATTTATTTATCAAATGATATAAATAAGCATGTTTATGAATGACAGTGGGACAAGAAAGGGCAGGACTGTGCATCCACACAGACCTGCCCCTCTAACACCTCCCTGCTATCACCAAGGGCAAGTCTCACAAGCTCTAGGAGGCTCAGTTTCCCTCTCTAAAAAACAGTGATAACAAAACCTACCCTGAGTTGCTGTTCTGGAGTGTCAAGGTCATGGATAAAAGGCATCTAGCACTTTATGTGAATTCTACCTCAATCTAAAGGAGAGAAGGACCCGGCACTGTGCTCAGCCCCTAATGGATATCCCATAAAGGAAGTTCAGTACATTTTCGGCTGAGTACTCATGGGTTTTTCGGAATGTCTCCCAGTGGCCCTGTTTACATGCTAATGAGGATACACAGTGCAGTGAGAGGGATCTGACATGCTCAGAGGCCTCCAGTTCTCTCTGAAAGAAGCAGCCACAGACCTAGCTCAGGACCACAGAGTTGTGCACCCATCCACCCTGGCTCCACCTCCACCAACAGGCACCTTCAGAGTCATCTCTCTGACCTGGAAACCTCCATCTCTAGCACCTTTTCTGCCTTTCCTCCCATTGGTCAGTTGCCAACTTGTGCATCTCAGCTATAGCCCTGCTTCCTGCCTGAAGCCTTTGGTAACAATCCCTGCCCTTTTGCCCTCTCTAAGCTGCTCTGGGGCTGGCCTCTCATGTCAGTGTGTCCTTCCTGATCACATGCGTGCACCTGGAAACCAGGGGCCAGCTGGCTTTCTTCTCTTGTCCCAAAGTAGACGGTTGGGAGTTAACTGGCCGAGCAGTTAAGGACATGTCAACTAACTTTCCTAACATTCGGCTTTTCCCCTGAACAATCGGGGACTTTGATAGCATGACACCAGTGTCATGGTGGATGAACAATTAGCGGGTGTTCATGGCCGGGTTTGGGTGGAGGTTCATCCAGGATCCAGGGGAGGGGTCAGGACAGCAGCTGGGTTCCAGAGAGCATCACTTAACTTCCTAGAGAAGACAGGGCAGGAGGGGGGAAGCATGGTTTGGATTTGAAATGTTCCCTGAAAGCTTGTATCAAAAGCAAGTTTCCAAATGCAGCCAGGTCAGAAGGGAAATGGCTGAATTATAATGGCTCTGGCTTTACCATGGTATTAATTCTTTTGATGGATTAATAATTTGAATGGACTTACAGAGAGGCAGTGAAAGCTGTCTGTCTCTCCCCCTGCCTCTCTCAGCTTCCTGGCTGCCTTGAGCTGAGCTGCTTTCCTCTACGCCCTTCTGCAAACTCTTCCTCCTTTAAGTTACTCTTGTTGGGCACTCTGGTCACAAGAAGCTGACTAACATAGCTGGCAAGGGCAGGGCAGAACGGGGAGACTTCTTTTTAGCACAGTTAATGCTGGCAATAGGTCTGCCCAGTTCCTGGTCTTTAAAAGGCTGGATTTCCCATGGGGCTCACCTGCTGGAGCATTAAAAAAAAGCACCCCAGACAAGTGTGCAAAGGGTGCCTGCCCACCTCTCTCAGTGCACGGATACAGAACCGTCTCCCACTTGGCTTCCACCCTGGCTCCCCCTCTAGGACACAGAATCTAACCGCCACCTCCATCTCGGACACAGAATCTAACCCCAGGGCTTATTGAGAGGAAGGTGGCTTGAAGCTTGGCTGTGAATGCCTCACCCCTAAAAGGAATGCTGCTGCCTACGTACCTGCTATGCAGTGCTTCCTCCTGTCCTGAGCCACCCTGTATCTAAGCACATGGAAACACATTGTATTTATTCCAATAATTCCTCTTCTGAAGAAGGAAGGCCATGGATTGAGCCAGAGCTACCACCTACTTGGTGTCTGAAGTATGCCGACCACTCTGAGGACAGTAAAACAACTGAACACATTAGCATTTGTTGTGCATGAAAGATTTATACACATGACCTCATTTATTTCTACAAACACCCTAGGATATAGATATTATCATCTCTATCTTCTTCCTTTTGTTTTTCATGTATGTACTTCCTTAAAAACTCTTGGTATCACCAGCACTGCAAAGAAACAAAAACAAAATTTGTGAAACATCTCTAACAGGCCAGGTAAGGCAGCTTTCCACAGCAACAGATACTGTAGACATGGTAGCTGTTCTCCCAGGAGCTCACTGTCCAGATGAGGAAATCGGCAATGCCCAAAGAGGCTGGCTGAGGCCCTATGATGTCTGTGGGTGTTAACATTGTGCCTCCTTTCTCTCTGCAGGGAGTTTCCCAGTCTATGTATCCCTCAGGACCGATCATTTCAGAGCCTCAAACAGCAGCTGGGCTTCTCAGGATCCGGGTCCAGCTCTTAGCAAAACCTAGCTGCTGTGCGTGGATGCGTGCAGGCACCTTGTCAACGGCAAGGCACAGTGGTGGTGGTTTTGCCTCATTATGTTATAGCTCAGTGGGTTCCTGGGAGGTTGGCCAGGTCCCTTCCTAGTTGTAGGACACCAGCAGGTAAACCCAGAAAGGTACCTGTGCCAGTTCCCTGAGCAGCACCGCGTCTGGGCAGAAAGTGGTTGCCCTCACCCTCTCCCTCTCCTGCGGCTCTGGCTGCCATCAGTTTTTGTGGGGCGATCTGGTCTCACCCCGCAGCCACCCCTGCCACTCAATGCCCTCACCTTCTGGCTGGGCTGATCTTGCTGTTCCAAAGCCCAGGAGCACAGAGAAGAGGAGTAGGCTCCAACGATAGCCCACTTGCCTACCCTCCCCCCATGCTGGGATTAATAAAAAGAAATGAACTCATTCAGACTTGCACCAAAATTACAGTCTGGGTTTCCCTGCAGCGATGGAAGGCAGGTACTCTGGCTAAGCTTGGAGTCGGTCTAGTGGGGTGGGGAGGGGGCCTTCTTCCTCCGATGGCGAGCCATGTACTTTGGAGGTGCTCTCTTCCTCTCCAGACCCCTCTCTTATGAATATATTTGTTTCCTCCTATTGATTTCCAAAGCCCTCAGTGCCCCTGGGCTTTGGCTGCAGGTGTATCAAATGCAAATCCCACAATTACAGCCAATCTAGCAGCAAGCATCCCCCGGAAGAGGAGAAAGCCAGAGGGCCTTGCCATTGAAACACAGTCCCAAGGACGAGTCTTTCATTGAGGGGCAGCTTCCATGGGCTGGCGGCCTGGCTCGGGTGGGCTAATGGTACAGGGTCAGCCTTGGGCTGGCTTTCTCTGCCTTGCTGCTAGCTATGGCATCTTTCCTGGGACACCTTTAAGGTCCCCATCTGCCTGAACTAGGTGAGTGGGAGGAGGGCCAAGGTCCTCCAGCCCAGGCTGCCACAGTAGAGCATCTATTCATTCAGTAGCTATTTGATGGACATTCTTAGCACTGAGCCCTGCTCTAGGCTCCAGGGAGAGACCAGTGAACACAGCAGTCTTGGTCCAAGTGCTAATGGGCTGACAGTCTAGCCAGGGACCAGACTAAGAATAAACTCAACAAGCCGGGCTTGGTGGAGCACACTTGTAATCCCAGCATTCGGGAAGCTGAGACCAGAGGATCATGGTTCACGGATGGCCCTCCATAACTTAGTGAGACCCTGTCTCAAAATAAAGAATAAAAAATAGATCGGGGGGTAGCTCAGAGGTCAAATGCCCTGGGTTCCATCCTCAGACCTGCAAAATAAATAAATAAACACAACAAAAGTGGGGTGGCCAGGAAGGAAGTGAGGTGTACAAGTCAGTAGGTCTGTCAATAGAGAGACATTTACACTGGAAGTTAAGGATAAGGGTAGACTTCCCAGCTGGATTTGTGCAAAGGCGCTGGAGCAGGGGAGAGGTGTAGATGAAACCAAGAGATGTGTACAGCTATACCTCAGTGGACAAGGGGACTGTGGCATGAGACAGTACCAGACTGTGGCCTGGCCAAGATGCTAGGCCTTCTTTAACGGGGGAGCCCTTCCAGCTCCTATAATCTCAGGGACCTTTATTCCTCTGAGAATAAAAAGGAAACTCAGAGGGTGGCTCAGACACTCACTACTTCCTCTTTTTTTTTGCAGTACTGAGGATGGAACCCAGGGACATTCTACCCCCAAGCTACACCCCCAGCCCCATTTTTTTTTTATTCTCTATTTTTGTTTGTTTGTTTTTGTGGTACTGAGGGTGGAACCCAGGGACTTTTCTACCTCCATGCTATAATCCCAGACCTATTTTATACTTTATTTGGAAACAGGGTCTCACTAAGTTGCTCAGAGCCTCACTAAGTAGTTGAGGCTTTGAATCTGTGCGATCCTCCTGTCCCAGCCTCCCATGAGCTGAGATGACAAGTGTGTGCTACCACACCCGGCAAGTATTCTTTATTTTGAAACAGGCTCTCACTCAGTTGCAAAGGGCCTCACCAAGTAGCTGAGGCTATCCACAAACTGCGATCATCCTGTCTCAGCCTCCCAAATGCGGGGATTACAAGCATGTGCCACCATGTCTAGCACCTCCTCTTTTTAAGTACACAGAATGGGCCTGGACTCTACTGATCATTCAAAACTAATTCTTCTCATTCACTGACTTAGTAAATACTGGAAACCTACGTGTGTGCAGAACACTGGGCCAAGGAGAGCTTGGCTGGAGTAGACAGGCCAGGTCTGACGTGTGGAAGTTTGGACTTGCTTCTGGGTGTGGACACCTGTGAGGGTTTTGAAGAAGGGAGTGACTGGCTCAGATTAGAGCACAGGGCTGCCACGTGTGGGGAGAGAAGGAGTCCATGGTGAACAGTCACATGCTGCTATGATGGTCCCTCTCCTGGCAACCTGCCGACTGCCAAAACAGAGGGCAGGGGCTGCGCCTCCGTGCTTGGGTGTCAACGACCCCCATTCTGACACATTGCAGCTACCTGTGTACCTAGCACAGATGTTCCAAACCAACGGATGTTCCACTGGGAGCAGGTTCACCTTCGCATTTCTGAAGGTTTTGAGCAGAGGCCTGGGGGCGAGGCGAGCAGACCCAGGCCCTGCTGTGGTTTCGCCCATGTTGCTGGTGAGTGAATTTGCCTTTTTGGACATGTGACAATTTGGCAGATCGGAGGGACATGGAGAGCCTGGGTGGCGGGGGATATTGGCCTGGATTTCTTCTCCACACTCCTCCCCCTGTGGATAACTGAATATGGCTGTATCTTTAAAGAGGTGCACGTTTGGAAACTTCGAGGCCGATTCCCTCTGGCCTGTGCCTGGCATAAGGATTGCACTTAATGTTCACACTTCAAAGCACCAACCCCATCTATCCACATCTTCCCAAGAGGGACTCAGCCTGGGCGACTTGCGCCTTCAGCAGTGTTTGAAATGCAAATTTCCTGTCTCTTTAAGCTACACTGTTTGTGGAAAAGAGAGTTAAAATCAGAGTTCAGGAATGTGAGTACTTAGAGATCATGGAACCCCAAACCTTCAGTTTAGAGGGCAGCTACCAGAGATACACTGGGGTGAAATGAATTATCCTAGCACCCTTAGTTATGGTCCTGGTACCCTCAGTTAAGGGGCCTGGTACCCTCAGTTAAGGGGCCTGGTGAAAGGCCCGAGTGACTTGCACAGGATTCCAGCAACCACTCAGAGTCTATGTTTACATCTCAGGGCTTACCTGCTAAACTCAGCACACACATAAAATGTCTCCTGATAGCAGTCCTGGGATATGAGAAATAAATACTTAGATAAAAAGCCATTTACCAAGACCCAAATGCCTTTTAACAGAGGCCATGCACCCGGCAGGATAAGCCAATTACCAAAGGATTGAGTTTCAAACACAGCCTAACTGTCTTGGAACATGTCAGGGGGGATCAATAAGTAGTTAGTCAATGGATTGATTGATCATTTACTGCTAGTAATTAAATTTGGAGAAAGTACAAATTCTATTACACCTACAGTCAGTCAGAAACGATGCCTAGAACCATGAACAAGGAAGGAAATACAAAATAAAAGCCCCGTGGCCACAGTATTAGGAAGTCATAGAGCGTGAGCTGGGGAGGTGAGAGACCCCAGCCTCACAGATCTTGAGAGTCAAAAGGAACCTTGAGCCTCATCTATTCTGACTCCTCATTCTGGAGATGAAGAAAGCCGAACCCGGGGAGACTAGACGCACCCAAGGGGCCAGCCAGGTCGGTGTCCAGGCCTCCCGTCCCCATGCCCTTTAGGAGAGGGGCAGGCGGTGCCTGATGTACAACGTGGGGTGCCAGAGTGGCCTTGATGGTGCTTTGGCGTGCTTGCTGTTCTCCAAGTGACCATTTCCCTCACCCCGCACACAGCTGATCCACCAATGAAGTCATGGCCATGCCTGTGGCTTTAGGGATCTGCGGTTCTGAAAGAGGCAAAAGGGAAGATGCTTGAGGACCAGGACCTGCCATCGCCGGGGATGGACAGGAGCACACACGCATGCAGCAGCTCCAGAGAAGCCCGATGGCGGTGTCAGAGCAAGCCCGTGGGCCTCCAGGGCGGCCCAGGAGCAGCAGCATGGACCTCTGCCTGCTGCTCTGCTCGCCCAAGACATTTTGTTTCTCCTGCGGTGCATGTCTCCATCGCTCCAGGCGCTGTCTGATTCTTCACCTGTGGCCCTTCAACAGGGTGTCACTGTGGGTCTGGCACATTTCAGACCCTAGGACAGGGGTCCATGAAGAATGCCAAGTGAGGCAGCAAATACTCCCTGGTTTACTTTATCTGGAGGTGGCATGTGGAGGGGGAGACCAGCTGGATGGGCTGTAAGCTTCTGTTCTTGCTTCCAATGTCAGGTGGAAACTCCTCCAGGAAGCCTCTCCAGAGCAGCCGCCTGGATCCAGTGTCTCTAGAACGTTTACTCTCTCCCGTGCTTGCCCGTCTCCCTGGGTGATTAATTTCCACGACCTGTTTTGTGGCTCTCTGTGGACAAGATGTAAACCAAAGTACCTTCCTGCAGCCAGCCAGCCAGCCAGCTGGAGCCTGAGCTCCAGTACCCAGGCCAGATGTGATCAAAAAAGGCGAGTACATTTTTATTACTGGCTTAAGCCAGGTGGAATTAGGTGGGTAAATCTTTTGGGAGCAAGATCAATACATTCCAAAGCCAGATAGCAATGATTTCTGAATTATCCTCCACTTTCCTAAGATCTGTGCCGCTGTCTCTGTTTACCATAAGCCCTGAGCTGGGCCGGCTCCTGGGTGGACTTCTCTCCATGGGTGGGGGAGGGGGGCCTGGCCTCCTCCCTGTGTTCTCATCAGGTTGGAGCGGTGCTCTCCACCTCCCCTTGCGCTCAGGGTGTGAGTCTGACCCCTACCTGTGCCCTCTCCCCATCTCCTTCAGCCTGGGACAGCAAATCAGCAGGATTAAGAATTCCTTGACGTGTCCTGCTCAGTCACTGGGCGCAGCCGGGCCTCCTGCGCCCCTGTAATTGGATCCGCTACCTAAAAGTCTGATTTAATCCAGGGATGGAGAGGTGCAGGAGAGGGATGGGCCCCCTGGGCTGGCTTGCTCTGCTTGCTGGGCTAGCTGCGTGTGCACAATCAGCCTTTATTAACTATTACTCCATTCTGGACAGCTGCTTGGGGAGAACATCGATTCCTTCCCCAACCTTTTAGGCTGCCCTGGCTCTCAGCACTTCCCTCTATTTACCTGCATGCTCTGCGCACATGTGCAGGTTGGAGTTGACCTGGGAGGACGTGCCCAGAAATGGACTCAATCAGAAGCGCGTATGACGCCGTGGCAGCGCCCGGGGCGCGGATGGTGTTCCTTCCTGAGGCTGGCCAGCCCATTCCAAACTGGGGGCTCCCCAGTTGACCCCAGCTGCAGTTGCCCCTAGAAGCAGGAAGTGCGAGGCCCTCTCGAGGGGGATTTGAGGCAGAACAGGGCACCCCCAGTCCTCCCCAAGCACCCAGCTGAGCACGCTTCCCCTCCGTGTGGCCTGAGGAGAGGCAATTATGCTGTAGACAGAGCGGAGCAGTAAAAGAAACAAGCACGCTCAGTAAGCCCTCAAAGAAACTGCACCTGTGTCTCCCCTGCCTGTGCTCTGAGGCTCTGTGACTGCAGGCAAGTCGAATGACCTCTCTCAGCCTGTATTTCTGTATTTTTGAAATGGGGAGAATCTATCCTGGCTGCTCAGCCCAGAGGACACTCAGTAAGGGGGTGGGGGAGCAGATGCCAGAGCCAGCTGCCTCGGCTCAATCCTTGCTGTGTGACCTTGGACAAGTTACTGCCCACTCTGTTTCTCATTTGTAAAAGGAGGACAGTAATAACTGCTTCCTCACAAGGCTGTCATGAAGATTTAATGAGTTATTATACATAATGGACTTCCTGTCTCTGTGTTAGCACTCGTAATTACAAATGTGGATAGTCTCTCTTTACTACTATGCTTTTCAAAGCACAGATAGGATGCCATGCTCAGGACATTTTTAAATATGCCACAGAATATCAGGCCATACTTCCTAGCCTGCTGGTCACACAGGGGCCTCCTTAAGGCCTGGATCCCAGTCTGCAGCAGGGCTGGGAGAAGGAACCTGACCCAATGGAAGGTTCTAAGGACTGCCTGGCTGCCTCACTGGCTTCAGAAGCGCTCCCCCCAGCTCCCTGGCAGGGGCCAAAGCTGAGCACCGGGCCTCGCCTGTGGCAGGTGTAAGGGCGGCTCTCACCCCTCGCAGCCCTAGAGGACGCAGCTCAGCTGGTCCCTGCAGCCTGGCCCTTATTAATCCACCCCCTGGTCAAATGCAAACGCATCCAACAGTTCCCACCACCATCAGGCTCCTCTCTCCCAACCCACCGGCTCCCACTCCTGGAAGAAGCCGGGGAAGAGAGGAGGAAGTGGGGCTCTGGAGCTGCATTCTGCCCGTCAATTCCAAACCCATCACATTCTCTCATAAAAAGTTCATTATGATGGAGGCGATAAAATAGAGCAGAGAGCCAATTAAAGGACCTGCAATATTATCACATCGACAGAAAATTCCAAGAGAAAGAGAGAAAGAATCACAAAGGAGGAAGAAAGATGAAAGCAGTGGCATGGGAGTGCAGTAAGTTCCAGGCCTTTCCACCTTCTTTACAAAAGGGGCCGTGAGAGCTCAGACCAGGGTTAAGAAAATTATCCTCCTTCAGCATCTTTTTGTTGTTGTTGTTGTTTGTTTGTACTCGGGATTGAAACCAGGAGCATTCTACCTCCAAGCTATACCTCCAGCCCTTTTTATTTTGAAACAGGGTCTCACTAAGTTGCTGAGGCTGGCCTCAAATCTGTGATCCTCTTGTCAGCCTCCCAAGCACCGGGATTACAGGTGTGTGCAACTGTACCCGCTCCATTCAACATCTTGACTCTCACTCCAATGCAGGCACCTACACAGCTCGAGAGTGAGGTCTGCGGTCCCTTCAGGCCTGGCCAGCTGGCCCCACACTCTGTTCCACAGCCTAGCACCTGGGCTCCTAAGGACCCCCTCCCCAGGCTCTGGACCTTCCTGTTTTTCCAGGGTAAGAGGGTAAGACCCAGCAGGGCACCTTGGGAGGATCTGGCAGCTCCAGCAGCCTGGCACCCCTACCTCACAGGGCCTCTGTGGGCTCCTCCCTTTGAAGGGGCCAGGCTGGCTGCTGCGAGCTGCAGAGAGCACCTGGGGAAGAAGTGGTCAGGGGAGGTCAGCTGCCAGAAGTAGAGCCCCCACGGGCATAAAATCCCATGGCAGCAGGTCGGTCAAAGAATGCGGGGTGGCGGAGGACTGTCTCCACTTGTGCCGCCTCCTTCCGACCCCAGTTTCTCACCTTGCATTTTCCACACCAAGAGCTGTCTGGGTCCCAGCGACAAACACATGTGAAAGCAGACCCACCTTTCTTTCCTCCCAAGACCCCTGAGTTCTGACAACACTCAGCACAGCCCCCTGCAAGTAGATGCACCTGGTAGAGTCCTCAGAGCATGGAGGGTGGTCCCCCCGCCAGCAGCAGCTCCAGCAAGCTCTTCGAGTAGCACAGAACCTCTGGCCTAAGACATCACAAGCTGCATTTTTTTTTTTTTTTTTTTTTTTGGCGGGTCTGGGGATGAAACCCAGGGGCATTCGACCTCCGAGCTACAACCCCTGCCCTATTTTTTTTTATTTCTTTATTTTGAAACCGGGTCTCACTGAATTGCAGAGGGCCTCACACTAAGTAGCTAAGGGTGTCTGCAAATTGCGATCCTCCAGGTCTCAGCCTCCCGAATGCTGGGATTACAAGCGTGCACCACCACGCCTGGCTACAAGCTGCATTTTTAACAAGTATCTCTGTGGATTCTGTGTGCAGGAGAGACGGTGACACCGGCTGCTCCTTCCTGAAGGCTCTCCAGATAAGCCATGGGGCAGTGAAGTACTGGGTCAACTGGGAAAGCCAGCAGCCCTTCCTTCCCCTGGGCGGGCTATTCCAAGACAGACCCCTCTGGACATGCCGCAGAATTTCAAGTAGGTAAAGAAACAGTCTCTTGACATGGTAGGCTCTTACTGAATTTCCCTTTTTAGTTTTCAGAGCCCTCATGGCTACCCACAGATCAGCAACCCTTCCACGGACACCTGCCCCCTTGTAAGCTCCAGTATCTGCCCTCTCTTCATTTAAAAAGAAAGTAAAAACCCCACGTGAGGATGTCGTCTGTGAAAACGGCGTCTTTAATAAGTGAATCCTCGGGCTTTCTTCCTACTGCCTCTTTGGGAGTCCCTGCTCAGGAGCTAGGCAGGACTGCAGACACCCACATGAACTCCTCCAGCCCCGGAGCCTCTCTATTAATATCACTGCAAACGAATCTCATTATCTGAATTCCTAACTGGCCACCCTGCTGCCTGCTCTGGCTCTAGTGTGAACTTTCAACGGTACATAGTTGGTCTTGCCACCTCTGCTGCTCCTTCAGCAGCCTCTCGTCCCCTTCAGGTGGCTCTCCATGAGGGCGGGCCCTCCTCCCTTTGGGAAATTGGGGGGCAGTTGTCACAAAGGTGGGGGCCTGGGTGCCGGGGATACTCAGCACCCTGCTATGTACAGGGCAGCTCTGCAGAGCAAAGAACTGCCCTCCAGCACCCTCAGCACTCTGCGGAGAAAACTGCAAGACGAGGCAGCCCCTCAGTGTGGCACAGAAAGCTTGTACAGACTGGGCAGGGAGGAGGGACGGGAGCACGGAGTGCCAGCATCTGAGTGTCGAGGACAGTGGCACAGAGGCCCCAGGAAAGCTGCTGCCCAGGACACTCTGGAGGCCAGGGCCAGCTCCTTTCTGAAGGATGCCAGCAAACTGGACCACTTGCTTCTAACTGGCAAAGGCTGGGGCAAGGATTGACTGGATGTGCCGCACTCTGACAGTCCCTGAGGAACACAGAGACCAGGGCCTGAGCTGGGTCACCCAGGAGTTTACCGCCATTACCCCAAAGCCTGCCAAGGGCACTGACATGCACCCCTGTGTCCTAGTCTCCTTAGAGCCCTGTAAGGGAAAAGAAGCTCAGAGAGATGAGCAAGTAGCCCGAGGTCACACAGCCAACAGCTAAAAGAGGACTTCTGCTATTTATAGCACGAGGTCAAGCTGGGAGTCTCCAGAGCCAAACCCCGTGGGGCTGTAGGATCTACCACTTAAAAGCTGTGTGATGCTGGGCATGGTGGTGTACTTGTAATCCCAGTACTTGGGAGGCTGAGACAGAAAGATCACAGGTCCACAGCCAGCCTCAGCAACTTAGTAAGGTCCTCCTCACCTCCTTGGTAAGACCTTGTTTCAAAAAAAAAAAAAAAAAAAAAAAAAAGCCAGGCATGGTGGTGCATGCCTTCGAATCCCAGTACTTGGGAGGCTAAGTCAGGAGGCTTATACATTTGAGGACAGCCTCAGCAAGTAGTGATACTTGTATCAACCTAGTGAGACCCTGTTTCAAAATAAAAATAAAACAGGGCCAGGGGATAGCTCAGAGGTAGAATGGCCCTGGGTTCAATCCCCAGGACCCCCCCCCCCCGCAAAACCCCAAACCCAAAACCCAAACCAAACCCAAGCAAACAAAAGAACGCTGTGTGACTTTGGGCAAGTTACTCCATCTCTCTAAACCTCACCTGTTTGTGTATAACGTGGTACGTATTGGCAGCACTTCTGGTTTGTAGGTGGCATCAAATAAGTGTTAGCTGTTAGTATATATCACAGACCTGGCTGTCCCTGTGCAACTTCAGCCAAGTTCCAAGGTCGGCTTTAAAGAACGCAGAAGGGCATGCGCCAGTGCAGGCAGGTCTGTGCACTGCGGGCACCCTCAGGCCAGCAGCAATGATTTTCTTATCTATACCTTGGGAGATAATGAAGAACACACCCGTCCTCCTATCATGACCATCCCGCGTGTTTATCCCTTTCTCCTACCCACAGATGGACCGCTTCACTTCCAAAGGGCCAGGGACTCCCCAAGTCCTTGTGCCCATGGGTGGCACTTGCATACAGGGAGAGAGGAAGAGGAACAGAACGCACACGGAGTTCCCTACAGATCTCCCCATCCTCCTCCTCTCTCCCTGTCTCACCTCCCGCGACAGCTGGGCCAGCCAGCGCCTGGTGAAGAACCTACCTCTCCCTCCTACACAGGAAGGGATGAAGCCTGTCTGCACCGGGAACAAACTATTCACACATTTCATTAACCAAAAAGAGAGGAAGGGGGTGTGTTGGGGTGAGGATGTTAGTACATCAAAACCATTTAACTCAGTTATGTAGAGGCTTAGAGCTAACGGGGGGGGGGGGGGAGAGCGAGCGAGCCAGCGCGAGCAGAGTTTGAAAAGAGGTGGCCCCTTTTGTTTTCTGTTTGGTGCCGGTTTATCTATGATGATTAGTTGTGTCCATAGCATAAAATATACTACTGAATGTTAAACACTTTTAAGTCAACAATGTAAAAACCGAGGGTGTTTGTGTGTGCTTGAGAACAAATAGAAGACGAGGCGTCAAGTGGAGTCTACCTCCTTTCCACGCGTGGTAAGATCTGTAGCAGAGGCATGGGACTGGAGTTGGCCACCAATTATTCTTCCAGGAAAGAGGGCTCCACTGTTGCCCTTGTAGAACCCGGAGCAGGGGGCAGGGCCTGCATCTGAGCCCACCATGGGAAACTTAGCTCAAAGGTAGAACCAGGCCAGGCCTGGGGAATGCCCGAGTCCCTCCGTGGTGTGAGGGCACCCTAGGGACTTCCCTGTGGCTTCCTGTAAACTTTTCAAGATTGGCAAGCCGGGCGTGGTGGCACACGCTTGTAATCCCAGCATTCGGGAGGCTGAGACCTGGAGGATCGCGGTTCACGGACAGCCTCAGCTACTTAGTGAGGCCCTCTGCAACTCAGTGAGACCCGGTTTCAAAATAAAGAATAAAAAATAGGGCAGGGGGTGTAGCTCAGAGGTCAAATGCCCCTGAGTTCCATCCCCAGACCCACAAAAAAAAGATAAATTGGCAATAATTTTAGAATCAATGATATAAAGCTGGGGGAGACGGTAGGCAAAGGAGGAGAGGCCAGGGAGGTAGGAGAGAAACCAAAGTGTTCCGTTATTGACACTGAGAAGTCAGGGAGACATCGAAACCCATCTGGGTGGAGGTCTGCAGCTGCAATTAAACCTCCAGCCTTTTGCAATAGTTTGTTCCAACGGTCATTTATTGAGGCTTTGCGTGTCCCCGGTGATGCGGGATACACCGAACACTCCTCTAAACCCCTGGAGGTTATTAGCATCCCATCAGAAGAATAAGGAAACCAAACTTACAAAGAATAGATTCTCTTGGCTCCAGGGGAAGAAACTGAGACAAGGAAGAACTAAGAAAACAGATAAGGACAGATTAATGCTGGCAGATGTCTTGTGTTCCCACACGAAGGCCCCAGGGACTTCAGGAGAAGAAAGGCTAGGTGGTTAGACCTCGGATCTGACTGCAATGCTCAGACATGGATGGACAGGCCTCGAGGTTCAAGTCACCGGGGGTCTGCAGGCAGCCCCGAGAGTAGCCTGGGCAAAGCAGGCTGGTGGGCTGACCCCTTAGGGTCCAACAGCCCAGAACTCTTCTCAGCTCTCAGCAGGGGCCCTGCAAAGGTGCTGCTCTGTAGCTAGGCCCAGCGGTCCTGCCTCTCTCTGATGTGGGCCCTCAGTACCAGCAGGACAAGAGCTGGAAGAGGGATCAAGTGCTCCCCTCTCCTGCATCCAGCATCGGCTAGGCAGGAGGAGGACCACTCCTCACTCACATGCACCCTATCGTTAAGATCAGCAGGAAGAACACAGGACCAGGTGACAGGGGATGGCTTCAGGGCTGAGCTCCACAAAAGATAAGCTGTGGGACCCTGGGAAAGACCCTGAACCTCTCTGGAATATACACGTACATCATAAGGGAGATGCATATATGCCTTCCCTGCTCTAAGGGGCTGAGAAAGTCTAAAGGAATGTCCAGTCCAGCCACCAAAGCCTCCTTCAAAACATTTCCTAATACCATTCCCCATTACACAAATGCTCTTACTTCTCTTTTAAACCTAGATCAGCCTGACCAGGCTGGGGGTTGGCTCTCCCCTGCTGGGAATGCTCAGACTCTTCACTGTAGCTGAGCAACCCTTCCCTTGGCTCCACCAAGGACCCTGGCCTGTGGCTGGGAAGCTCCAGCACCAAGGCCCTTCCTGCCTCAAGGCCTAAGGAAGGGGCAGAGCCACCTTACCTCTTCCTTCCTCCGTCCTGGGGCTCATATTCCAGATACCACTGTCCTAGTGAAGGAGCAGGACATGCAGACAGAGCCGTCCCAGCAGAAATGCAAGGAGTGAGGTGTTTAAGGGACCTGCATACTGCACATGGAGCTCAAGCAGGCAGCTCTCTGCTTTTGGTTTTCCTGTCTGTCTTTCCTTCTCCTAATCCTCATTACTCAAATGTGTTCTGTGAAATAGTCCCACCTACAAGCTGCTTAGAAATGCAGCTGGCCAGGCCCCCAGCAATTGTGACACATTTCATCACACGATTCATAGGCACTCTGGAATTTGAAAGTATAGTGCTAACGGACAGCAGCACATAGCAAGAAATACTGGGTTAGGTACAAGGAAAACCTTCCTGCCAGCAGCTTCTGGAACACACTGGCACTTCCCTGCAGAGGGAAGGGAGGGCAGGGCAGAGGTCCTCAGCTTCTAGGGAGCTGATGAGGTCACCGTCCAGGGTCCTCTCGTGTGAAACTCGCATCTGGCTACTCAGGAGCCTCCAGCAGAGGAGCCAGATGGGTCCCTGCCCTCCTGGAGCTTCCCCGGCATGGTGACCTGAGCTTCTGTGCCTCCAACACCCCGTGCTGTGGAGCTGAGACCAGCAGACTTAATTCACATTTTCCTGGAGGACAGGTATTTGCATCAGAAATTACCCTGGAACTTAATTCCGCAGAATGTTGCTCAGACAAACGACACCTCTGAAACTCTTGCCAAGGCCAATAATAACACAACTGCAGAGAGGAAGAATGAACGGGAGTGGGGTGAGAGAAGCCGGAGGCGGCAGGGAAAGGGAAGGGAAGAGAGACCAGCTTCCAGCCAGGTGCAGCTGTCTTTACAGGTCTCCAGCAGGGTCAGTGCACAGCAGAAGTTCCAGAGTAAGTTTCCAAAGTCATTGACTATATGGAAACAATAACAAAGTAAAGCCAAAGAGAGAGGTGCTTCAGTTCATCAACTAACAGACTATATCCACAGACTATATCCACAGACTCTCATGTTCCTGCAGCAGGGTGGTCCCTACGTTGAGCAGAGTCCCTGTCCTCATGGCCAGCTCAGGTCCTGAGCTCCGAGCCCACGGTATAAACTCAGCGGCAAACAGGTCCCTTGCCCGAGATGTGAAGTCCAAGGGCAGAGCTCAAGCGTGGCAGCCACACAAGCTTCTGGCCATCCCTTCTAGGCTTTCTAAGAGTGCTGGGTGGGCTCCTGCAGCAGACAAGACCGTGTCCCCTCCGGGACCGCATACCTCCTAGAATTCAGAGCTGGAGGGAGTTTTAGGGACCAACTAGTCATCTCTATTCACTTTTCAGATTAGAGGCAAGTTTCCAAGAAGCGGTGAGTTTTGTCTGAGGCCACCAGCCAGTGAATGGCAGAGCAGAGGAACAGCTTTCTGCCCCTGACCATGATGTGGGCTCCCAGGGAGGGAGGGCCTCAGGCAGGCAGGCCACCTCTACTCTGCCTCTTGGTTTGAAAGGGAACCTTTTGGTGGTTCTTACTCTATGCTCCCAAAGGTGCCTCGGGGGACCCCAGGGAGGAGAGGGTGTGGGAGAAGTGGGGCTCTGGCCCCAGCCTGGCTTTAGTCAGAGAATCCCTTGCTCACTGGATTCCATGAAACATTTGGTCTGAAGCAAAGTTTTCAGGGTCCCAAACTCAAACAACTAACCTAAAAAACATCTTTGGAGGGCTGCTGTGATATCTGCACTATGCATTTGGCCACTGCAAAGGGGACAGAGGATATGGCTCTGTCCTGTGGGTGCATGGACTACATTGTTTATTGGCACTAGGGATTGACCCTGGGGGAATTCTACCTCTGAGATATTCCCCCAGCTCTTTTTTTATTTTGAAACAAGGTCTTGCTAAGTTGCTGAGGGTTTCTCTGAGTTGCTAAGACTAGTCTCTAAGCCCCAATTCTCTTGTCTCAGCCTCACAAGTACTGGGACACAGACTGCACTTTTAAGAAGGAGGAAACCTACGTACAAATGAATTTGAGTTTCTAGGAAGTGGCATTTGGACCAATAATGATCCATGTCCAGGGCAGGTGTACAGTGGCCTGGCCCAAGGATGATGTAGTAGGCAGGGGAGCTACCCACAGTCTCCTTGTCCCCAAGAGATGGGGGCACCTTGAAATCACAGGAGTGGGAGATGAGTACCACAGGTGCCAGCCTGGTTCGTCCCTACCAGCCTCCCCCAACCCAATTATATGTGTTTACATTACAGTTATGTGTAATCCCACCATTTACATTCAGCTGCAGACTCCTCTGTGTGCTCATAAAATATTAACACTGGAGGGCTGCTTGTTGCGGAAATGTTTGTAATTTCTCTTCCCCATTATGGGCTTATTAATGATAATAACGCCGTTTCCCCGCTTCAGAGCTGGGGCTTCCGCAACGTCATCATTCACCAGGGCTGAGATGTGACGGTGGGAAGTCGGATTCCTTCCCTGCTCGGCGTTTAATCTTAATAACATTTTATCTTGGACGACAAGTGTGTGCAGTGTTGTTTAAACACCATGACTACTTCCACACAGGGGTTCAGAAGAGGGCCAGGGAGGGACGGCAGGACTGCGCGTCTCTCCTCTCCTGCTGGTGCTGGCTGGACACTTTCATCTCTTCCTGAGAGGCAATGGGGCCTGCCCTTCAGGTGAGTGAGGTGGGTGCGGCCTTCTGGACCACTTTCCAGGCCTCCCTTCTACCCTGAAAGGATTTAAAAAAAAAAAAAAAAAAAACAGTGAGAGTGCCAGGTGTGATGGCACAGGCTTGTAATCCCAGCATTTGGGAGGCTGAGACAGGAGGACCGCGGTTCGCAGGCAGTCTAAGCTACTTAGCGAGGCCATTTGCAACTCAGTGAGACCCTGTTTCAAAATAAAGAATAAAAAATAGGGCTGGAGTTCAGCTGTAGCTCAGAGGTAAAATGCCCCCAAGTTCCATCCCCAGTACTGGGAAAAAAAAAAAACCCCGTGAGAATAAAAAATACTTAGGAGTACAACAGCATCTGAAAACACAGCCATCTCAAATCAGTTTTTATTAAGAATAAGTAGACCCATTTGGTTGGAGAGCCAGCACGAGGGTGTGCAGGGCTTTCAGCTGAGTGGCAGAGGGTCCTGGGGCAGGCTCGGCATGATGGCCTCCCTCCTCCTCCCTGCCTGGGCCTCCAACCCAGTGCTCACTTTGCTATACCAGACCCTTTATTTGATGCCTGCTGCAAAGACTGAAAGCAGAAGACATCTGCCCTTCTGCCTATCACCTTTTCCCTTGCTGGAGACCCAGGTGGGTTCTGTCTGGTATTCAGAAGAGGAAAGGCTATCTCTACTGTATTTCCCTGTCCTATCCCTCTCTATCCCATGCTTAGGCTGGGACTCTCTCCATCCTAGAGTTCCAAAACTAGATGTGGGTTGGAAGTGTGTGTGTGTGTGTGTGTGTGTGTGTGTGTGTGTCACTGGGGATTGAACCCAGGAGCATTCTATCCTTGACCTACACCCCTAGCTCATTTTATTTGTTATTTTGAAATAGGGTCTCATTAAGTTGCTAAGGATTTCTCTAAGTTGCCCAGGCTGGCCTTGAACCTGCAATCCTCCTGTCAGCCTCCCAAGTACTAGGATTACAGGTGTGCACCACCATGCTGGGCAGTGGGTTTTGTTTTTAAACTACCATTTGGCTTGGCAGGGGCTGAGAAAGGGTAGCATCATTTTGGCAAGGTCTGGTTTAACAAATGATATCACAGGATGATAGCAGCTATGATTCTGTGACCATGATAGTTATAAAAATAATTATCAAAACCAGAAGGTAATAATCAGAAGGGACCCTCCAGACCACCTAACTCCCAGGATGCTACAGCCACAGGTTATCCAGACCTTGTGTGCACACCTTCCGTGACATAGTGTTTTTGACCTGCACAGATAGAGGAATGGATGCAGAGAGGATTTCATACACCTGTCTTCCCTGCACAAAACTGTAATCTACTGTCCTTAGGTCCCCAGGGTTGGGCCTCGGGAGCCCACAGACCAACCAACTTCCCTGCCCCATGCTGACTCTCTTTAGAACTTTCTCCAGACTGAAGGCTGAATTTCCTGGAGCATTCCTTAGGTGACAGCATTCCCAGACCCCACACCACCCTGAGTGTGCAGCTTGGCCTGCCAAAGCCCCTCCAAAGCAGATGTGCAGCATGGGACCCTGGGCTTTCACATGGGTGCTCAGCACAGAGACGCAAAGCACTGCAAACTCTCTTCTGAAATCTCACTGCATTCATTCAGCCTGGGGATGGTCTTTGGGCATCTCTGCATGGCTTTTTCAGACCAGGATGCCTGAAGGTCCCCTCCTCAAACACTCAAAACTCCAAGGTCAAAGCCCATCTCAGGTCAAGGTACCCCAGGCCTGTACTTACAGAATTTATTTATTTATTTTTTGAAACATCAGTGCAAGTCTTTGCAATGATTCCACTTAAGTTCCATATCCTTCCCTTCGGGCCATCCTTCTGGCCTGAAAGGCATCTTAGGTCCTGAGTCCAGAGTCCCACAGATTGGCCACCCCTTCTGCATTCAGTACCATTCATCCATCTGAACACATGCCTCTGGCTTTAATGTAAAGTTTGATAAACTACGGAGCGGGTAGGGTCAAGGATCAAGCTCTACAACATCATCTGGTCCATGTCGGCCACTTCACAGGGCCCCAGAACAGCGTCTTTGCAAAGGCCGTGTGTGGCAAAGCTGCAGAGCCAGGGCAAACAGATTCTGGGCACTCACATGCTTCTCCTAAGGTGCATTTCTTCACAAAAATGAACCTTTGAGGCCTCTGCTTTCTCATTTGCCACGTGAGGGGTGAGACTCCATGGCCCCAAAGTTTCTTCCAGCTTAGGCTTTAGTGGATCAATGAGTCTCTAACTATGTCCTTTAGCTTGGCCCACAAGGACGCAGCAAGAGACTGTCAAAAACATGATTCAAATCAAAATATCTCTGGCTATCACACCTCCTTTAGTGCGGTGTCTTCATGCAAGCACGTGATGCATTTTTGACAGGAATTGCTTTGAGTTCTTGTCTAAATACTGTGTAGCTCAGTGCAGTTGATGGCGCTTCCCCCTCCTTGCCATTTTTAGGCTCTATCTTTGTGTACTTTTTTTTGTAGAGTAGGATATGTGCCCATCTACAGTCTCATGGGACCTGTTCTGCTTATGTCTCAAGGTAGAGGGAGTCTGCATGTACAAGCACCTGGAGGCAACACATCTCCATGCTATTCGCTTTTACTCAGATGCCAGGTTTTGAAGACCCCCAGCCCAGAAAGGTAAGGCCCCCTCCCCCAGCTACCCAGGGAAACACATGCTTAAACAACACGCCATGTCACGCGTAGGGTCACTGGTGCTTGAACCAAGTGTGGCAAGAACCAGGGGCAGGAACCACCCATCTGGTCAGGGGTCAAGAAAAGTGTCGTGGGTTTTGATCCACTAGCTCTGCTGAGCAGGCATGGAGGCATGGCTCACTCCCAGGGACTCCGGGACAGCTCACACAAATAAAGCCGGCACAGGAGGACAGCAGGCATGCCAGAGCCAGCTTCTCACAGCCTCCAATACCTGCTACGTACCTGAACTCCAGCCTCCAGATGACGGGAAGATGGAATATTCAAGGCCCAATATATAAGGCCCAATATATGAGGCCAGCTATGTAGTGGGTGGATTAGAGGGGAGACACCAGAGGCAAGACAGCAAGGGTTCAAGGGAAATATTATAGGGTTCTAAACAAGAGCAGCAATGGCAGGAATAAGTGGAGAGACTGTCTGTAGCTGTGGCGAAGGCCAATGTGAGAGGATTTGACTATTATTAGGGGCAGGGAAGAAGTGTCATGGATGGTTAGGTTTCAGAGAAACAGCATAGATGATGTCTTCTAGAATTTCTAGCTTGAATCACCAGGCAACGCTGGGCATGGTGGTGCACACTTATAATCCCAGTACTTGGAAGGCCAAGACAGATTGTAGGTTCAAGGCCAACCTCTGCAATTTAGTGAGACCCTGTTTCCAAATAAAAACATAAAATAAGCCTGGGAGTACAGCCTGGAGATAGAAAGCTCCTGGGTTCCACCCCCAGTAACACACACACACACACACACACACACACACACACACACACACAAGCAAATAAAATAGAGCTGGGGATAGAACTCAGAGGTAGAGGGCCCCTGTGTTTCATCCCAGTGCCACAAGGAGAGAGAGAGAGAGAGAGGAGGAAGGGAGGGAGGGAGGGAGGAAGAGAGAGAGACAGAGGAAGGAAGGAAGGAAGGAAGAAAGAAAGAACCTAGGTAAATGGTGTTTTGCTAACTCATCTAAGAAAGAAAGGAACAAGAACAGATTTGAAATGAGGGGGCCCATGAGACATTCCAAGTGTGCTCATGACGAAGACACACGTGTCGACACAATCGGTGTTCAGAGGATGGTTTAAACCAATGGTACACAGCTCATGCAGAGAGCCCGGGAGAGCAAGTCCTGAGGGCTAGGACCGAGCCTGGAGAGCCAGCGTGGAAGCGCGGCCAGGGAAACGCCAGCTGTGGAAGCGCGGCCAGGGAAACGCCAGCTGTGGAAGCAAACCAAAGAGCAGAACTGGGCACCACAGTAGCAGGTTCCGAATGCTGCGGCGTGGAGGGCAGGATGCTGGGATGAAGACCACTGGGGGCACAGGAAGACCCACTGGGAAGAACCCACACTTCTCTGCTGATGAAAACTGAGTAGTTGTAATGAGCCTGGATTCAAATGCTGGTATCATCAATTATAGCCATGTGGAATTTGGTTGAGTTATTAATTCCCCGAGCCTCAGTTTCTTCAACTATAAAATAAAATGGGGATAACAGCAAAATCTTTCATGTAGATGTTTTTATGATATGTATTTGGTATTAGGGATTGAACCCAGGGCCATTCTACCTTTGAACTACATCCCCAGACCTTATTTATTTATTTATTTTACTTTTTGTGGTACTGGGGGTGGAACCCAGGGGCTTTTCTACCTCAGGGATACACTCCCAGACCTATTTTATATTTTATTTGGAAACAGGGTCTCCTAAGTTGCTGAGAACCTCACTAAGTAGCTGAGGCTGGCTTCGAACCTGTGTGATCCTCCTGTCTCAGCCTCCCAGGCACTGGGATCACAAGCCTGCGCCACCACGCCTGGCTTTATTTATTTATTTTTGCAGTACTAGGGATGGAACCCAGGGGCATTCTAGCTCCGAGTGACGTCCCCAGCTCTATTTCTTTATTCTTTATTTTGAAACGGGGTCTCATTGAATTGCAAAGGGCCTCACTAAGTAGTAGCTGAGGCTGTCCGTGAACCGCGATCCTCCTGTTTCAGCCTCCCAAATGCTGGGATTACAAGCATGTGCCACCACGCCCGGCTTATTTTTTATTTTGAAACAGGGTCTCCCTAAGTTGCTGAGGCTGGCCTTGAGTCTTGATCCTCCTATCTTAGTCTCCTAAGTACTGGGATTACATGTGTGCACCACCACACCTAGCTAAACATGATACTATAAATAAAGCGCTAAAACAAAATAGATGCTCAACAAATGTTAGCAAAAAACAGAAACTTAGAGGTTTAGTGAGAGGAATCACTGGAGAATAGCTTGAGAAAATAAAGCTCTAAGATTATTTAAACATGGCAGAGCAGAGAGAAAAGGGAAAGTAGAGGCTGGAGAGCTTCCCTGGCGGTAAAGGTGTGGCCTGGGGCTAGGGGAGCCAGCTCAGACAGGTACCACTGCTTCCACTTCTAGACACACAGAGGGGGGAGCAGGACAGGCAGCAGTCCACTCTGGTGGGCTCACCTCTTCAGAGGGGCATCTGCAGACTCAGGCCTCAGCCAGAGGGGCCCCAGCCGGCGTGGGGTGTTGAGTGGGAAGGATGGAATGACTTTTGGAGAGTAACAGGTATGGACTGAGGATTTCCAAGGTGTGCTGAGGATACAGCTGAGGTCGGAAGTCACAGATTTATTATGTGTACTTTGCCCCAAAGAGGAGCAGAGTTAGAGTCCCGCCTGCTTTGGTTTTGCTCAGTGGTCCACATTAGGCCCTGCTCGGGGTGAGGGTGCATCTCTCCTCCCCATGGCCCCAGGATGAGGCAAGCCTAGAGACACTCACTAGCTGCCTGGTACCTGGCTGTGTGCAGCTGCTCAGCAAGTAGGACCTGGCTCCTCTGGCCTCTGCTTCCCCAGTGCCTGGCTCTGCATCCAGGACACCAAGCATTTACTTAATCACTCTCTTTAAAGTTATCTGCATTCACCTGAGGCTGGAAAGGCTGATCTCTCACAGTTAGAGCACAAGCTCAGTACTCACTATTCAGCTCACTCGCAACACGCTAAACTCCTGCCCAACACCTTGGAAAAGGACACCTCACATGCTCGCCCATTAATAGTACAACCTCCCTTGTCATCTGAGGCAGCGGCTGGCATTTAAGCAGACCCAGAGCCCCGCCTCCTCCCGACTCTGCAGAGACTAACAGGGGAGCTAACATTTAAAGGCCTTCTGCTTGCTAGGAGCCTCGACTGCCCGCGCAGTCGGCCCTTGGCCTCACGACAGCTCCAGTGTTGGTAGTATTGTCACCTCATTTGACCAAGGTGCAAACAACAGCTCAGAGGGGTTCGATTCTCACACAAGCCACACGGCATCAGGCCACCAGCACTGACATCAAACCTAAATTGGATGGATTTTCTCCTGTGGTCAGTGACTGGCTGTGCCCGGCTGCCTGCTCTGAGCTCTGGTTCTGCAAGGACCAGTCTGGTAACCTCTGATGGTTTCTAGCCTCTGTGTGCAGGACTTTGGCCTGCTCTGTGCATACCCTCATCGGGAGATGCAAAATGCTCGGGTGAACCTAGAGTCAATCTATATATCTCTTTTATGGTAAATCATGACTTGATTTTCCAAAACTTTTTGTTGTGTTAAAATAAGCATAACATGAGCTGGGCGTGGTGGCGCACGCTTGTAATTCCCGCGCTTGGGAGGCTGAGACAGGAGGATCGCGCAGGTTCAAAGCCAGCCTCAGCTACTTAGTGAGGCTCTCAGCAACTTAGTAAGACCCTGTTTCCAAATAAAATATAAAATAGGTCTGGGAGTATAGCCCGGAGGTAGAAAGCCTCTGGGTTCCACACCCAGTACCACAAAAAATAAAAAAGCATAGCATGTAATTTACCCTCTTAACTACTTTTAAGTGTAGGATTCAGTGCTGTTAAGTACATCTGTATGACTATGCAATCACCACCACCATTCATCTCCAAAACTCTTCATCTTGCAAACTGAAACTCCACCCTCTTCCCCTGCCCCACTCCCTCTGGCAGTCTTCATTCTATTTTCCTCTCTGGGAATTGACTACTCTGGTCCTTCACTGAAGGGGAATCACACAGCATTTGTCCTCTTGTGATTGGCTTATTTATTTCACTCAGCATAATGCCTTCAGGGTTCATCTACACTCTGGCATTTGTCACAATTTCCTTCCTTTTTAAGGCTGACTAATATTCCATTGTATATCTCATTTTGCTTATCTATTTATATATCAATGAACACTTAGACTGTTTCCACCTTTTGCTACTGTGAATGCTGCTGCTAGGAATATAAGTTTATAAGTGCCTCTTTGAGACTTGCTTTCAATTCTTGTGGATAACTCAGAATTGGAACAGCTGGACCATATGACAGTTCATGTTTAGTTTTCTTTTTTGAGGAACTTTTTTCTGTAAGGGTTACACTTTTACATTCCCACTGACAGCATTCAAGGGATCTTACTCAATGATTTCCAGTTCTTGTCATTTTTTTTTTATGATCAACCTATTGGGTGTGCACTGCTAGTCACTGTGGTTTTAGTTTGCATCTTCCTAATGACCACTGCTATTGAGCACCTTTTGATGTGCTTATGGGCCATTTAAAAATATTCTTTGGATAACTGTTTCTTCAGGCAACTTTTAATTGGGTTGATTTAAACCATGGTGTCTTAAAATATCCTGACTCTGTGCCTTCTATGCCATGCCTCTACTCGTGTTCCCAAGACCGCCCACTGGCTTGGATGATGGTATGCTTGGCGGGCCAGAAGGTATTCCCGTGTCCCGGGCCACCCTGGTTACTGGTTCTGCCAAGCATACAGCCAATTTTCTCAGGCTGACATTGCTGGCATCTGTGAACCTGGATATGATACTGGAAAAGGAGACCCATCAGTTCTCCATGACTCCCAGAACCTAGGCTTGACACTTGGTGACATCTGTCAAGGAAAGGGGCAGAAGGCGGGAGGTCCTGGGGAGGGACAGGCAGGCCCTGGTGGGATCCAGCAAGGAAGAGAAGAAGGTCCAGGAAGAAGCCTTGGATTTGGTGAGTAGTGTCGGAGCCCACAGGGTGGGGGCAGAACTCGCCTGGAGGGAGCACCACCAAGCGAAGGGGACAGGAGCAGGTGGCCCTGTCTCTGGGAGCACAAGGAGCGAGGTCCAGGCATGAGGCTCGGGGATGACAGCTTTGGTCAAAGGAGGCCACCCGGAGCACAGGGGTAAAAGTTGCAAAAGAAAGAGAGTGACAAAAGCCATAAGGGACAGATGTCGGGGATGGGCAGCCAGAGGTGGAGGCCGCTCAGACCTCTGTCCAGGACAGGAGCAGCCTCCTGCTGGGGCTCCTTCCCGAACACAGCCTCATGCCAAGACTGCAGTCTCCTCCTGCCTACCCTCTCCTCTCCCCAGGTCACACTCTCCTGGGGTCTGAGGACTCCCCCATCGACTCCTGGCTCCTCCCACTTTATCTTTCACAGAACATTCTCCTAATGAATCAGCTACACACCTGACCACATTGGACAGCTGTTTCTAGAAGGGCCACACTGACACTGAAGCTACATGAACATGCCGCACCTGCTGGCATGCACCCTACCCAGCCCCGCCGCACAGCCCACTGTCCTCTGGGCCTGGACCTCACCGCCACTTCTGGAGGTCAAACGACAATCAGGACAAGGGCAGCACACAGCTCCCGCCCGCGAGATCCTCCTGCCCCAGCCTCCCAAGTACTGGGATTACAGGTGCACACCACTGCACCTGGCTCTGTTAGAGACCCTCGGGAGCAGGACAAGCAGACTAACTCTAAGAAGCCAAACCCAGAGAGACTGCAGGAGCCGAGGGCGGCCTCAGGGCTCTTGCCATGGGCTTAGACCATGCTACCTATTTCTTCTTCATGCCAACCCCTCCCCAAAAAACAAAAACAAACAAACAAAGAAATACCTTTGATCTGGATTCTAGCACAGGTTCCCAAAGTGAGTGATACAGCCCTGGGGTTGGGGGAGGTGCTAAAACAAAACATAAATACACAGAAGAATATAAATTTGTCATTACATCTTTCTGCCTAGTCCCTCAAAGAAGATAGAGTTCTGGCCAATGCACTGGATAGAGAAGTTTGGGAACTTCTGACAGAGAAAGCCCCCCAGGTCCCAGGGCCCACACTCTCCCAGCACCCTGAAGCCCCTAGGGAACCAGAGTCAATTCCAACCCAGAGAAGCAGCGGCTCAGAGCACAAGGTCAGTGTGAGGTCAGGGATGTGTAAGGCGGGCTAGCTATTGACCAGCCAACTTTATACCACCCATAACTAAGTTTGACACTACTGGTGTCAAACTGGGGTCCCAGGGATATAGGAGCACTCATGGGTGTGAGAGGCAAGGGGTGGGCTCCAGCTGTAGTCAGGACCAAGGGTCTGGGCCAGATGGACCCCGCCAGGCCCGAGGCCAGTCAGCCCCTTCCAGGATGCTCCAAGGATGCTGTGCCGGGCAGCACGCACCAGGGCCCCGGCAGGGTGGGTGCACTACAAGCCTGAGACAAGCTGGTCAGGTTCTGCCTCCTAAGATGGAACAGTTTGCTTTGTCTTATTTTACTATTTGTTTGTTTTTGTGGTACTGGGGATTAAACCCAGGGGCACTCTACCTCTGAGCTACATTCCCAGTCCTGTTTTATTTTTGTTCTGAAGCAAGGTCTCACTAGGTTGATGAGAGCCTCACTACTTGCTGAGACTGTCCTTGAACCTGAGATCCTCCTGTTTCAGCCTCCCAAGTACTGAGATTACAAGCATGCACCACCACACCTGGCCTTATTTTTTTTTCTTATTTTTAAATGAGGCAAAAATACAGAGAGAGGAGAATGGGGGGTATGGGAACACAGGCTTGCCGAGCAATGATACCACCCTGGCAGATCACTCCTGGAGAATAAATGGCAGCTAGAGACTCACAGGCTTTGATAACCTGCTCGTGGTCAATTAAAAATCCCAATTAACACTTCTGAAAAATAGCTCCATGCTACTCACTGAACGCAGGATGAGATGCAGCCTTTTCCGGGGACTGGGACTGTGAAAGAGACCTCCCTAAGCGGATGGGAGGCTGCTGCTGCAGCAGCCCCATTCCCACTTCCATGGCGATTCCTGCCCTTCAGATCAAAGAGATGTCCTGGGTGCCCACTCTGCCCTCTGTGCTCAGCGGCCCTTGGTCACCTACTCACCCCTGGCTACACAGCATCAGCTTTGGGCTTCAAGAGGTCTTAACCAGCCAGGCGTGGTGGCGCACACTTGTAATCCCAACATTCGGGAGGCTGAGACCGGAGGATTGCAGTGCGCGGACAGCCTCAGCTACTTAGTGAGGCTCTCCGCAACTTAGCGAGACCCTGTTTCAAAATAAAGAATAAAAAATAGGGCAGGGGGTGTAGCTCGAAGGTCAAATGCCTTTGGATTCCATCCCCAGACCCTCAAAAAACATAAAAATTTAAAAAAGGAGGTCTTTACCTTCTTCCCCGCGGTCCTGGGACCTGAGTATCCTGGGAATGTCACCCAAGCTGAACTCCCGGAGCCTCATCGCTCCAGGCTGCTCGTTCCTGCCCACGCCAGGTGTGAGCTGGGCTGCAGAGGGTGCTCAGCGGCCACACTGCCTCCTCCTTCCCGGCTATAGCCCTGAGGACTCACCAGCCCCTCTGGTACCAGAGCCTGACTCTCCGCCCTTCTTCTGGGGCAGGCCTGGCCACTCCTCGTCAGCCTGCCTCTTTCCTGCCTGGTGCCCCAGATGACCACAATTACTACTGTTAGAAGGTTCTTTCTAAAATAAAAACAGAATACTGTTGGGCTCTCTACATAAAACAATCAATGCCACACTGCTCTCAGGAAGAGCTCGGACTTTGAGGAGGCACAGGAAGCCCTTTAGGACATGGACTGGGCTCTCCCCCTTTGACCTCATCAGCCCACACTCCTTCTCACAGGAGCGCCCCGGAACATGACTCCCTTCTATGGCAGCTTCTCTGCTGTGGATGTCCTTTCCCCGGCTACTTAGCAAATACCTACTCTTCTTTCAGAACCTTCGTAAGGTTTGCTTCCTGCAGGAAGCCTTCCCGATTGCTTCTCTTCCAGTTTGATTCAGACCTTCCTCTATGAATTCAGCCTGTATTTGCTGCTTGAAATTCCAGCTCTGTACCATCCATGTTGATTTAACACTCCCAGAAACCCTGAAAACAAGGCCTTCGTCTTATATCACTTTTCCTGGCACACCACAGGTATTCAAGATCTATGAAAGAATATTTAACACTGCTTTCAAGATATTCCCTGATTATCAAATATTTGTGAATCAGACAGTACTCCCCATCAATTTCATTACTAAATCAGTGATGTTTGATCTCCATTTCCAGATGTTGAGACATCACCAGTGGCTCTAACTCTATGTGCCTTCCCCCAAAACCTCTGTCTAGTATAAATCAACCCTAAAATGGTTGAGAAAAAGACAGTCATTAAAGGATTCTTGCAGCTTGCCCCTCTTGTAAAATAGGAGACTTTCTGGAATGCAAATAACCATACAATTTGTCTACTTGGTAAGTTTGAATTTGGAGGTTTCTTAAATTAGCAGCGCAAACTTGCAGTTTTTCTGAAAATGTGCCCGTAGTTGGGGCTCATGCCATCAAGATGCAGATAAAGAGGCTCAGGCTCGGTGCAGTGGCCAGGGGCAGGGAGGGGGTGGTAGACAGCGGGAGTGGGAAACAGGGCCTGCAGAGAATTCCAGGGCTGCCAGGAAACTCCATCTTACAGACCGGGATTTTAGAGCATAGAGCTTGGAGCTCAGGCCTCCACCCCTCAATTACGCTGGGCTATCTCATCTCAAGATGATCCAGCCTGTCTTCACCACCCCCTAACGCTCTAAGGGGTAACAGGAAAGATATTTTTTATTTTTAATCCTGTTGGAGTTCTTTTGTCTGCTGTTGAGAGAGCAACCTGGTCTTTACTCTGGGCCCCTGACTGTCACCGGCTTTCCTTCCCAAGCAGCTAGGTTCTGACCTGGGACACTCTGTTGACTCACTGCTGGCAAATATTGACAATGAAACCAACTGTGCTCTACAGCTGCTAATCCTCTAGTCCCAAGAGACCTCAGCTCCCAAGTGGTGCATGGAATTTAGACCTATTAGTCCATTTGATCATCAAAGCTCAGAATATAGCTGGGAGTGGTGGTGCACACCTGTAATCCCAGGACTTGGGAGGCTGAGACAGGAGGATGGCAGGTTCTAGCCATGCTCACCATCTTAGTGAGACCCTGTTTCAAAAATAATAAAATAGGCCTGGGGATGTTGCTCAACAGATAGAATACCCCTGCCTTTGATCCCCCAAAGCAAAAACAAAACAACTTAGAATATCAACCTCTGCCGACCCCTGACCTTTTCCAATACCCAGGAAGCCAGATTTTTCTTTCAGTCAGTCTGACTGCTCCCAGAATCTTATACTGTTTAAAGGAGCGGAAGAGAAGGAGAAGTGGCACTCTTAGCTGACAGGACTGTGGGCACCCAAGGGCAGAGACTTTTACTGGAATGTCTATCCCAGAACCTGGCCCGGCACTGGATCCCTAGAAGCAGCCCAAGAAATGCTGGACAGAAAGAGGAACAAGGACAATAATGACCAGAATAGTAAGAACGAGCACTTCCACCTCACTCACAAGACTGCAAGGCGCTGGGCAAGAGCTCCTGGCTGGGCCATGCTAGCATTGCTAAATTAAATCCTCACAAATCAGCCAGGCGTGGTGGCGCACGCTTGTAATCCCAGCACTTGGGAGGCTGAGACAGGCGGATCACGTAGGTTCGAAGCCAGCCTCAGCTACTTAGTGAGGCTCTCAGCAACTTAGTGAGACCCTGTTTTCAAATAAAGTATAAAATAGGTCTGGGAGTATAGCCTGGAGGTAGAAAAGCCCCTGGGTTCCACCCCAAGTACCACAACAAATAAATAAGTAAATGCTCACAAATCCCTCGATCCCTATCACGCAGGTGAGGGAACTGAGGTTAGGAGACTAAGTAAGCTGGGTAGGATCACACAAAGTTCAGGCTACTAATTCCTATGAAAAAAGCAGAAAATGAGAGGAAGAGGGAGAATAGAGGCCTGCAAAAAGGAAAGGATAAAGGAAAGGAGGAAGGAAGGAAGGGAGAAGGAGGTCAAAATGACCCAGAACATACCAAGTAAGACAACGATGATGAAATATACCAAGTAAATAGTAAATAGAAAAAAAATAAAAGTTTATTATCATTCTTGGGAATCATCCCTTGTAAGGCTCTAAGTGTCCTTTTCTCTTACCAGCCGACTGGTGACCCTGAGTTCTCCCGATTTCTCTGTGTCTCCCACCCTCCCCTGACCCCCCTCCTCACCTTCAGCCCCTCCAGAAACATGCACTTGCTTAAAATGGGTTTTGTTATAGAAAGATGCAGAAATCGAAGTCTTGAAAAAATCTTATGGTTGAATCTTGGACACTCATCCCTTGAAGATCCTGAGCCAAGAGGGCAGTCACTGAAGGGGGCACTGAACGTTGACTGCCTCAGCCTCCTCCGATTGCTCAGGCTGGGAGCCTGTCGATGAAAACATATATTCTCTGGTTTCACTCTAGCCAAAGGGAAGAGGTAGATGTCACACACACCCACACCGGGGACAGCTCGAGTATTAATAACTGTTTTAATTGTATGCGAGTCTCGGCATATTTCCCCGAGTGCCTCAAAAGCCGTTTATTTTGGTACCTCATTGCGGGGATGGTGCATCACCAAGGGCCCAGCCAGGCCAGTGGTGACTAACTTCATTCAGAGGAACCCTGGAGGAGGGTTTCCTTTTCCCTGGAGTGCCCTGGGTGGGCGGGAAAGACAGGGAGCCAAGTGGAGGCCTGTCAGGTGCCTGTGCGCCCGGATGTGTGTGCGGGGCTGCCTCGGGGACCCACGCCCCAGCCAGGGAAGTCTGGGGGCTGAGGAGGGGCGGGGAGGCAGATAACCCGCTGCTGTGCAGAATCTAAAAATAGTGAGCACTTGCCTCTTACTTGCAATCCACAATTTCCTCCCCAGCAGATACACCTTTCTAATTGTGTTTTGCTTAGGCTGTTACTAAAATGAGTCTTCGTTCTCAGAGAACACTGGGTGGCTATGGAAGACAGGGTAGTGTCAGGAGACTGCTAAGTCCAGTGATGTGTCTAAATTTACCTCGGACAGTTCTAACTCCAAGGCAGTCCACTCAAAGTATGAATATTACTTTTCTTTTAAGATAATATTATATTTTTCTTTTGTTAAAAATGAGATACTAGCCGGGTGTGGTGGCGCACGTTTGTAATCCCCGCGCTTGAGAGGCAGAGACAGGAGGATCGCGCAGGTTCGAAGCCAGAGAGAGAGACCCTGTTTTCAAATAAAAAAAGTATAAAAATAGGTCTGGGAGTGTAGCCCGGAGGTAGAAGGGTTTCCAGGAACCCCAGTACCACCAAAAAAAAAAAAAAAAAAGAAAGAAAAAAAAAAAAGAGAGATACTAGCCGGGCATGGTGTCTCACGCTTGTAATCCCAATATTTTGGGAGGCTGAGACCAGAGTATTGCAGTTCGCGGACAGCCTCAGCTACTTAGTGAGGCCCTCTGCAACTCAGTGAGACCCTGTTTCAAAATAAAGAATAAAAAATAGGGCAGGGGTGTAGCTCGGAGGTCAAATGCCCCTGGGTTCCATCCCCAGACCCACAAAAAAAAAAAAAAAAAAAAGAAAGAAAAAGAAAAGAGATACTTTCTGCCCCCAGCAAAACAAAGGAGATTTTGTTTCCTGCTAAAAATCCTCTTTTACCTCTACCATCAACCATGATTAGCATATGTCCTGAGTGGTAGAGTTCTCTGTGAGGGACAGGAGACTTCTCAGAGACACAAAGCCATCCTGGGAGTGACCTGGAATCATCTCCTGTTATGAGTGGGGAAAGAGGCTCTGGAGCCCGGTGTGGTGATGAGGCTGAGACAGGAGGATAGCATGCTTGAAGCCAGCCTCAGCAATTTAGCGAGACCCTTTCAAAATAAAAAAGGATTTTTTAAAAAAGGGCTGGGGTGGGATTTGGGTAGGGGTTAAATCAGCGATGAGTACATGTTTGTACACACAAGTTTTTTACCCCAATAAGTTGTATGACTATAATGCACCAATAAAAAAAATTTTTAAAAAAAGGGCTGGGGGTATAGCTTAAAGGTAAAACACCTTGGGTTCAATCCCCAGTGCCCAAAGCAAAAACCAAACAAAACCCTGAAACACTGAGAATCAGGAAGACAGACTGACAAGAGTCCACACCACCTTGCCCATGTATCTTGTTCTCTTGTTGCTTCTGAGCAGAACTGTAAATAACCTCGGGCAGGTGAGTGTCTTCTCTGTCCTCCGGCCACCGCTCAGCTCCTCAGGACACTCTCCTCTTGAGTGCCGACGTCTGGAGCTCTTCATTCCTGAGTGTTAAGTGCTGGTGAACGGGCGAGCATAAGAAATGCTTGACCTCTCTGAGCCTCACTTTTCTCCTTTGAAAAATGGGCATAGGATCTGTACCCGACTGAGTGAAGGGGTTTGCGCAGATGCGGTGGGAACAGTTGTGTATCTAAGTAGGACTCACTCCCAACATGTTATTGCACTTGGGTAGGAACAGAGATGTGGGGATATATGCTTGTCTAAGTCATGCTCTCTATGAAACAACTGGAAAATCAAGGGAGTCTCAGCCTCATGAGCTTGATTTGGGGACACCACAGGCCTCCAGGTTTTTATTTTGTTGGTTGGTCAGTTCAATTATTTTCAATCAACCTCTCCTATTTTTATACAGAAGCTTATGGGCAGACAGAGAGCACAGTTAGATCATTTATACCTTCCCTGTGTCTTTGGGCTGCCCTCCCTATTCCCAGGGAGGAGAGCAATCAGATGCAGTGTTTAGTTTAGATAATCCAGCAGGATTAAGGGCTGAGAAGGAAGAGGTGTAAGCGGGAAGGCTCTCTGTACTGTGAATCTCTTTATCACGTGTGTTCTGGGCCACACTGATTTTTCTTGATGTTCTGCAAGACAGGAGAGTATAAGTCTTGGAGGTAGGTGTATCTATGCAAAAGCCACATGTCCAAGGCAGACCGTACTAGTGTGTGTAACATAAGGGCCAGAAGGAGATCTAGGGTCTAGTGCCACTTTAGCCGCTGGTACCTTGGACAAGACCCTTAATTCACTTTTCCCTTAATTTATCCATTTCCCAGAACCAGCAAGGGACTTTGTTTTAAATATTCTTACAGTCTTCACAGAACTACTGACCCAGATAGTCAAACCATATGTAAATGGGGCAGTCATGGACCACAGATGAA
Organism: Muscardinus avellanarius; assembly: GCF_963383645.1. Lineage (NCBI taxonomy): Eukaryota > Metazoa > Chordata > Mammalia > Rodentia > Gliridae > Muscardinus > Muscardinus avellanarius. Next base: position 123,500,172 of record NC_137786.1, on the reverse strand, counting down.
TAGCCCTGGACTTGGTCCTCTGTTGACTCCTCTGCAAAATGGAGGGGGCAGACCAAACGCCTGTACACACACCTGCGTATGCCAGTGCCGCAGCACCGAAGCCGCGTGCCTCTGTGACCAGCCCCCCTGGGGAAATGAAGCATTGCAAAGGGACCCGGCTTGCCCAGTGCAAACAGGCGCTGCTCCCCTCTGGTTGTGCTGCCCTTCTTGGCTTCACTGAGCTTCTGGTGGCAATGAGGAGCCTGTGCATAGAGGGAGCCCTGCTTCAAGTCCCTGGCACAAATGCCCCTGCCCCGGAAGATGGGTGGTAGCCAGCAAGCCACTTATAATGGAGCACACTGTTAAGGAACAGTCATTCCTTGCTGAGGTGATTAAATAAATACCACCAGTTGGAAGCCAGAAAAATGGGGGTAACAAATGGAATGAGCTTCCTGGCACCCAAAGAAGAGGAAGAAAGGACAGGTGAATGTTCCTGGGGGCTCTTTGGGCTCTCAGTCCATCCTCTCCCTGCACAGGACAGTCTTGATGGCTCCCCAAGGTAGCCGGCTGGCCCACCTCCAGGTTTGCCTCCAGGTTTGATGGGGACAGACCCGCTCCCCCACCTCCGCAGCCCAAGGAAGCCCAGGGCTCTCACTGCCTCTTTGACTTAGGCAAGAAATGGAGATTTTCATAGTTCTAGTGTCCTCACCTGCAAAATGGGGAGACTGATAATGGCCACTTTAAGGAGCTTTCTTGTCGCCTATAACGACATTCATCCTATCAGATCAGTGCCGCAGCCTTATGACCCCACTTAACCTCAGTCATTTCCTCACAGTCCCCATCTCTGAACAGTGTTACCTGGGACCTTAGGACCTCAACACAGGAATTTGGGGTATGGATGAGAGATGGGGACACAAACAGTTTATACCAGTAACCAAAATGAGTATGCATTGTGGCTATATATTTTAATAAATTTCAAGGAGAAGCAGGTGATTGTGTAGCCATATTCCGACCTCATCCCAATCTCCAGTCCCTACTCTCCTGGGGTCCCTCGCTCTGGGGCCAGGCTTCATTAGAGACAAGGCAAAAGAGCAGTTTCCTCAGGGCAGCAGGGAAACCTATTGATCCCTTAGTGTCAAGAGAAAGATGAGACCTCAGGAAGCACATCCAGGTCCAGGTCCTTGAGGGAACCAATGGCCTCTGAAGGATCTGACCAGAAGGGAAAGACTCAGACAGAAGGCGCAGGGCTGGCTCAGGGTTCCTGCCCAGGAAGGGCCTCCTTGGTAAGATACAAAGAATAATCCGGCAGACCAGCTTCTGCTTGGTGCAGCGCCGCCCCTGGCTGGAGGATGGTGGTCCCTCTGTGCTGGATGGATCCCTGTCTGCCTGGCCTGGGCTTTTATTTATGTTGCTTCCTCTAACACCACTTTGCTTACAAGGTGAATATTTCGTCTGGATCCATCTCAGGATCATTGTTAAAGGCTCCTTTCCTGCTCACAGAGATGCCCCTGCTAATCATAAAACTCTCTGTTGTAATTTCAGATTAATTAAAGCTGTAAATTGGGGAAGGAAGAAACTGTAACTCATATTCTCTACTTCTCTACCCCTCTTGAAATCATATTATCTTAAAGACCCTCTTCTTCAGAATAATTTTACCCCCCAAGCCTTCCTCTAGGCAAAGATGCCCACTCATGGTGAGAACTTGGTAAACGTGACTGGGCTGGGCCAAGCACTAGAAGACCCCATGGGCAAAACCATGGACACAGAAATGGTGCATCCTCAAAAAGAAAGGGTAGGCTGAACCCCAGGCCACAGGGCACCTGTCAATCACTACAGCCGACACTGGTAACTGCAGTATTCCCAGCTAGGGCTGTTCTCCTTTATGCCCATCCCCTCCCCCAGCATAAGCAGATTCTTGGAGAACCATGAGCAGTGGACCAAGCTTTGCTGCTCCTATCTTTGCTGAAGAATACAGTTGGGCATGATGACAGTGTCTGTAATTTAGCACTTAGGAGGCTAAAATAGGAGAATCACAGATTAGAGGCTAGCCTTGGTAATTTAGCAGAAACCTTTAGCAACTTGGAGAAACTTTGTTTCAAAATTTAAAAATAAATGTGGCTGGAGGTGTAGCTCAGTGGTAGGATGCCCTGGGTTCAATCCCCAGTATGAAGAAGGAGGAAGAGGAGGAGAAGAAATCAAACGTCCTCCTGAATAAAAACTGAGGAGCCTTCAGGATGAGGTTCCAGGACAGGTGCTTTCCTCTGATTTCTGCTTCATGGGGCAGGCTGAGCTCAGCCACGGGCCAAGAGGAGGCCCGGGGTTGGGCCACACCCTCCATTCTTTAAGCCCCACCACTCACAGCTCGTGACTCATATTTTATAGAAGAGAAAAGTGAGGCCAGAGTAACTTGCCAAAGTCCCTGAGCACAACCTTTTTTGGGGCTTGATGAAATAAGTCAGGGTCCCCTAGAGCAACCTGCTGAGGCGAGGTTTCAGGGTCACACCCTTCCTCACTGCACCCTTCTTTATATACAAACTGCCCCTAGAGCCAGACTTCAGAGTCTGAACCCTGCCTGCCTGCCAATCCCTGGCACAGATAATTCCAGGAACAACACCCATGGCCTATGGAGCCCACTTGACTCAAACATCTGCAATTCCAGGCTCAAGAAAGAAGATTCAATTCTGTGGCTCCTTCATTATAAATTATTTTCTTTCAATTTTGTTCCTATCACCTTAATAATCGCATCCCTGGATTGTTTAATTCCATCATCAAGCCACTTCTGCTCACAACGGGCCTATCAGCAGCTAGGATTAAGATTCATTTCAAACAAGAGGGTCCCCCATCCCCCCCCTTCCTTTATTCCCAAACGGAATTTGCATTACAAAAAAAATTAAACAAAAGCAGCATTTTGAATCTCCACTCCTGACTCCCATTACATTTGTTAACATCATTATCCTGGGCCGAGGATTGCAACTATTATCAAATGTTGCAGCGCTTTTGTGGACCTCTTGCTATATTAGTTTAGAAAATTGCTTTAATGCATATGCTTTTAGAGGTTTAAAATCTACCATGGCATTATGAGCTATATAATGCTGTACATTTTTAAATCTAATAGTGCATTTATTTTATTTTTTAAAGCACATTGCACTGAAATAAAAAAAAAAAAAAAAAGGATGCCTCTGGTTAAAAAAAATGCAAACGCAATCGGGAAAATGCAGAAATGGGCTCCTGACTGGCGCGCCCTCTCCTCTCCCTTTTTCCCTGGAGAAGAAACTGCTCTTCTTGAAGCCCAGACCTGGAGGCTGCAAATGGGTCTAAGGTCTGTGGACATCAGAGGTGGGTTTTTATTGATACTGTGGGGGAGGGGAGGAACCGGCACCATTTGGGGCTGTATGCCAAAGCACCCCCTGCTATTCATTAACACTGAAGAGCACGGTTTCAGGGGCAATTACCAAATTTCTGTATTCATAGAAACCCAGTTTCCCTGGAGAGAGAAGGCTCAGGTTGGAAATTTATGAAGTGCTGGTTTCTTATGGAAATAGAAATTTTTGGTAATTACACAGGAGCTGCTCTTTATCTGCTTCTGCATTTCAATGACGGAGAATGGTATTTTGTTAGTTTCTTTATCATTATTAGTATTACCATTAAAGTGCCCATGAACCAATAGCATCCTTGCTGGTGTCCCAGAATTCACTCATTGTGACACTGAGAAGGGGCTGCTCCACCGCGCCCCAGCCCTCTGCTCTCCAAGCCAGCCAGGTGGAGCCGGAGGAGCCCCTGTCCTCTAGCCTTGGCTCTGCACCTCCGTCCCTCCTCCAGCACCTCATGCCCTTTCCACTTCTCCTACCTGGCCTGTTACCTTCCCTGGGGCTGTGCCAGCTGCTCATTTCTCAGGCAGCCATTTTTAGGGCCAAGAGGATAAGGTTTGGAGATTCTATTGTTTTCTCCCTCCAGTTCTCCTTCTGCAGCCCAGGACTAGTGTAAACATGACTAATTAGGTCCATCAGAGTAGAAGTCACCTAGCAAGGCTCTCTGACTCAGTTTCCTCATGGCTCTCTCCCCCTCCTTTCTCAGTGTTTTTTCAGTAGCTTCCAATCCCTTCCCTAACCAATTCCTTGGGGACACATGGCAGCATTCTCCCTGCACCCCATCCCCATATCCAGTTTCCAAGGCCCCATTCCATGGGATGACCACAGTCTTCCAAGCACCATCCCCCTCCTGGAGCTGTTTGAGCTGATTTATAATGGTTATAAAAGAGGTCAGAGCTTGATTGAGCTTAATAGATCCATTAATTACACCAAACAAAACAAACATAATGAACATAAAAGCTTACGACCTCCGTCGTTGTTTGGATGTGGCCCTTGACAGGCCTTGACAGATTCTGCAGAGCCCATCTATCTTTGGAGGATGAATGGCCTGTGCTGGTGTAGAGACTGAGGCTAGTGGGAGAGAAGAACCACCTGCTGGCCAGTTCATCTCTACCCATCTCCCTGCAGTCTGCAGAGCGACAGAGTTCAAGGACCCAGGGTTGGGGTTTCAGATTCTCTAGGGTGCTGGGCAAGTCAATCCATCTTTCTGCATCCCCAGTTTTGCCTGTGAAATAGGGTTACCTTCTAGGCATGGTGGAGCATGCCTATAATACCAGTACTTGGTTGGCTAAGACAAGAGGATCATAGTTTCAAAGCCAGCCTCAGAAACTTAGTGAGACCCTCAGCAACCTATCAAGATTCTGTTTTAAAATAAAAAATAAAGCCAGGCACGGTGGTACGAAACTGTAATCCCAGTACTTGGGAGGCTGAGACAGGAGGATTGCATGTTTGCAGCTAGCCTCAGCAACTTTGGTGAGACCCTGATTCCAAATTAAAAATAAAAATAAAAAATAAATCGGGCTGTGGGTGACTCCAAATAAAAAATAAAATAAAATCAGACTGGGGGTATAGCTCAGAGGTAAAATGCCTCTGGGTTCAACCTCTAGTACTCCCCTCAAGTAATAAAATAAGGCTGGGACTGTGTCTCAGAAGTAGAATGCCCTTGAGTTCAATCCCCAGGCAAGAAAAAGGGAGGGAGGGAGGGAGGGGAGGGGAGGAGGGAAGAAGGAAGAAAGGAAGGGTTTACCAAGTTTATCCTGACCCTAGGGCAATTGCTGGGATTAATGCAGTGAACAATCTGAGGTGCCTGGCCTACTAACTGACCCACAATAGACACCATGGTGCCTGTGTTTATGTCAGCCCTATTGTTATTATATTTTGCATAAAGCATAGAGGCCATTCATCTTGGGAAACTTCATTTCTTTTCCTTTTTCTATGACAGGGAAACTTGCCCCACACTAACCCATTGCCAAGTATTTAGTAAAATCTACCCAGTGCCTGACCCACAGCTAGGGAAGGAAAGCGCATCTCCTCTCCAGCAGGTGGTGCTGGCCCAGACCTTATCTAAAGCATCATGGAGAGCCCTGGAGGGATCTGAGGGACCTAGAGGTCATCTAACTGAATGCTGCCCACCTTACCATTTTCCCCAGGAGATAAAAAAAAACAAGAAAAGTCAGAAGGGATTGCCAGAGATCATGGGCTGGGCTCTGATGGAGGGACACAGCCGGGCCCTGCCAAAAGTTGCCTTTTTATGACAGGCTGTGCAGGCGATTGTTCCCTCCCCCGCAAGGTGGATTATCACAACCCAAAGGAAACAAGGAAGGGGAAGAAGAGGGAATTGAGTGTAAGGAGATAGGAACTGAAAACAGAATCATGTTTTGAAGACATCGTGTCCATGATAACACATGCAATTTTATTTCTTGAGTAAAAATGAATTACTTTTTTAAAGGAAAATAGGAACACCATCCCACTGGCACTGCAGCGCTAGCTCCTCCAGGCCTTTTGGTTCACTGTTGCTTCCACCTGGAAAGCCCTCCGTCCCTCCCTGTTCCCTGGGCCACTCTGCTCCTATCTCCATACTCAGCCCAGCTTCCACCTCTCTCCGACTCTCCTTAGCCCTCAGGAGGCCTCCGAGGGAAAGCTGGGCATCCTTTCTTTTCCCTGATCCCCAGGACCTCTGTCACCACCAATGTCTGCACAGAGATTGATACTTTTCATTGGAACTTTGCTGCTGATATTTGGCTAAAGAAAACATATATTGAGCACCTACCATGCACCAGGCACCTTGAAGGATGTCTGCCAGGATGCAGTGATAAACCAGACAGCCACAGACCTTGCTCCCACAGACCTTGCTCCTTGGTGGAGCCCATGATCTGGGAACGCTAGTTTTGTCTTATGCACTTTTGAGTGCTCTATGCCCACACTGGGCCTGGGAAGAAGTGTGATAGACAGGAGTCAGGGATATTGGAGGAGGGCAGAGGCTGCCTGCAGGTGGGCGACTGTGGAAGACAGGAATGGATGACTGGGGGTGGGGCAGGAGTTATGGCTCTGCCAGGAGCCTGGGGGAAGTGCAGAGATATCCTCTCTGTGTATTTTAACCATACATCACCTTCTCCCATCAATTATTCCATCCTCAGATATCAATGCCTGACTGGTCACTCGGCCCACAAGACCCTGAAAATAGATTTAAATTATTGCTTTATTTCCCATCCAGCTCAGGGTGTTGATTTATGCTGCCCAAACAATCAGGCCTCTATCTCAGTCACCCAGCAGCATTAGCAGCAATTTATCACGCTTTCCTTCTCCCTTTACTACCCGGTCACTGGTGCTTGGTGGCTGTGTCTTTCTCAGAGATACAGCTGCAAGCAGGCAGGAACAGCAATGGTAGCAAAGGCCAGGGCACTTCCTGGCAGTACGGAGCAGGAGGATGCTTGGCCTGGAGACCAAGCAGGGGAGAATATATCACTACAGGGCATGGTTAACCAGCTGAGCAATCTTGAGCAAATCTCTGGCCCTCTCTGGGCTTCAACGTCCTCATTCTCAACCACCTCTGACCACTGTTTGCTGGAAGGTCTGAAGGACACAGCTTGCAGACCTGTAGAAGAACTTGAAATTCTGTTCTTTGAAAGCAAAGCGGCACCTCATTCTGCCTTCAACCCCGCCACACCCCGGCATGCCCACATTGTGAGCATGAGGGATGTAAACGGCCCATCCTGTCTGAACAGGTGAGCACGCCTGTCAAGGGTGGGGAGAGAAGCTTAGGGACCGGCAGCAGCCAGGCACCTCGGAGACAGGGAGTCCAAATCCAGCCCACTGCCCATGTGAGCCCACCCAAGAGCTGAGGATGGCCTTCTGATGGTGACATGGTTGGAACTTAAAAAGGGAGATGATTAAGTCATGATATCAGATTTACCTGAACAAATTTCAGTGTCCACAAAAGCTTGTTTCAGCCCAGCAGCCCCACAGGCTCATGTACTAACTGTAGCTGCCAGGCTCTGGTGGCAGGGTGAGGGGTGATGACAGAGACCTGGACACACAGTCTCAAAGATTTGCTTTCTGGGACTTTTCAAAACACGTCTAAGGACCCTCAGGGTGAAATGGTTGTCACGGGCTTTTTGTGTAGGTCTAGAGGACACACACCTTTGTAGAGTTTTCTAGGGGAGAAGAGGGTTTTGTCAGCTGGAGACACACTGGGCCCAGGCCTGCCCTTCATGGCTCTGCCTCTTGGTCCCGTCGCCTTTGTCCTCTGCCTGAAACATCCTGGCACCCCCCCCAGTCCCCCCTCCTCCAGGAGCCCTGCATCCCCAGGTGCAGCCCGCTCAGGGACCCTCAGCACGCACCACACTCCTCTGAACCACAGCTTCTCCTCCACCAAGACCACATATTGGTGTCATCTGGTCCAGCTCCAGCTGGCTGCAAGTGGCTTCCTGTGTTGATAAGGATGTGCGGTTGATTGGCAACTCACTCAGCAAAGGAGGATGAGCAGGGCTGGCTGTGTGGACATGAGAGGGGCCGTGCTGGGCCTCCCGCCTCCCCTGCTCTGGGCTCTGGAGATCGGTGTTGACCCCCTCAGGTACTGTAAGCTTCTGGGGACAGCAGCCACGTCTACTACCCATGGCACCCAGTCCAGTGCCTGGCAGTGAGCTGGCCTCAGGGCACGCCCAGTGTTGCTGTTGTAAAGATTCCCTGACACCAACTCTTTGGGGTGCCCCTGGGGACCAGCACTCCCACACCCCTGTTGGCCCAGTTAGGCCCCTCCAGGACAGGGCACAAGCCTGCCTAGCGGGCCAGGCACAGGAGGGAAGGGCGGGTCCCCGGAGGGAGAAATCCTCAGCTTTTACCTAGCAAACAGCACCCAGGTGAGGCAGCCTGTTGACAAAGCCAGCTCCATGGCTCACTCCAGATGTTTGCCACAGGCCAGACATGAACATTTTAACCCCTGCATACCCATGGCAGGCAGAACCATGTTCAGAACACAGTGTAAATACTGGGTGATTATAGCTTGCCTGGATGCAGGGAGGAGAGCACCGCCAAGCTCAGGCTCTCCCCTAGCTGCATGCTGCTGGAACCTCCCTGCCCTTCTGGTCTGAGGGATCCCAAGGCAGATCCTAGGACCCTGCACAAACCCCATGTGGAAACCAGAGATAATTAAATGTATGCAAGGGACTGAAAATTCCCTTCCAGCATAGTTGAGTGTCTCTGTCCTATGACTAGGACAGCTGTGGGCTGTGAACTGGGGAAGGAAGGTTTCCTATCTGGTAGAATTAGCCAAAGTTGAAAGTCAGGTGTGGTGGTGCACACCTGTAATCCTAGTACTTGGGAGGCTGAGACAGGAAGATCACAGTCTCGGCAAGTAGTGAGACTCATCAACCTAGCAAGACTATCTTTAAAAAAAAAAATCAGGCTATGGGTGTAGCTCGGAGGTAAAAGTTAGAATGCCTCTGGTTTCAATCCTCAGTAACACACACACACACACACACACACACACACACACACACACGCATCAATGAAGCGAGAGAAGGGCAGCTCCCAAACACCTGATATCCCTTAAGACAGGACTTGATGGCTTGTAAATATTGCTTCTAATTTTCCTTTCTAAAAACACACAAGATGAATGTTCAAAATCTTTCCCCTAAACACACATCATATAAGACTTTAAAACCCCTCTGGTTGGAGTCTTGGAGGCCACCAGGTACGGTTCCTTGTTAGTAGCTGCACATAGAAGAACGTTTACAGTGTCCTGGGCCTGGGGTTGGCACACTCTGCCTGCAAAGGGTCACACAGTAACGTTTTCAGCTTTGTGGGCCATACTTCACTCTGTAGTTGCAGCCAGAAAGAAGCACAGACAATACTGAAAGGAAAGAGAGTGGCTGTGTTCAAATAAAACTTTATTTACAGAAACAGGTTGCTAGGATTTGGGTAAGGGTCCCTCATAGGCCCATGTGTTCAGGGCTTGGCCCTGGCTCCTGGTGTTTAAAGATGGGGCCGTGGAGGGTGTGGGACATGAAACTCTTCCTTGTTCTCTAGTTACCAGCCCTGAGGAAACAGGCTTTCTTCACCACATGATCCTGACCCAAGGCATTGCCTCACCAGCCCAGAGCCATGGGGGTGCGTGGGGGGGGGGGCTCACCATGGACTGCAACCTCTAAAACTGCGAGCCAAAGTAAACAGTAAAGTTTCCTCTTTTTAAGTTGGTCTCCTTAGGTGTTTTGATAAAGTGATGGAAAGCTGACTAGCAGATAACATGGGGGGAGGGGACTGTAGTTTGCTGACCTAGATGGTATGCTGTGTTATATACATAATCCCACTTAATCCTTATAACCCTGATGAAGGCTGCTGCTATTTTATCTATTTTTAGAAATAAAGAGTCTCAGGTACAGGATTAGGAACCTTGCCTAAGATCACAAGGTTAATATGCAAGATAACTGGAATTCAAACCATTTGACTTTAACACTCTACTTAAAGAGCCTTATAGCAGCTGATGTTTGTGGAGTGCTTACTCAGTGTCGGGTACTATTCTGAAAAATTTATTTAACCCTTATAACTCGATTGGATGGCAAAACTAAGTTCAGAGAGGTAAAACAACTTGCCTGAGGTCACGCAGCTTACCCAGGGTGAGGCAGAGGCCCGAGCGAGCCTGGTGATCTAGTTCCACAATCTTGTGGCCTATTTAACATTCAAGTCTTTCAGAGGCAGGCCAGCGGGCTAAGGCCTCCACTATCTCATTCCCTTGTTACTGGGAAAATAGAAGATCCAAGCTCCTTCTTCTGACAGTGCCCACCTGTTCCCAAAACAGGTCACCAGAAAAAAGTCACCTGTGCTTTGTGGCCTTCTGACCTTGAACGTGGGTTACAAGGTCAGAAAGGACTTGCAGCATGGAAGTAGCTGTCCCAGCAGGATGCACCTCAGCCAGCTGCACCCATTAAGTCTCAGGCACTTAGCCCCTCCAGCCCTGGTGCTGGGACCCTGGGTGATCCCTAAAAGGATAGGGTCCCCCACAGGCTGCCCACCATGACTGGGGCTCAGCATGCCCTGAGTGGCAGAAGCCAGCCGGGCGCCTGCTACACACGCACACGCCACTCACAGTGACACCAGACATCCAGGTGCAGAGCAGGTAGCAATTTTCCTTTTTACTTATTGGTGCAAGGCCAGTCAGAGAGCCTGACAGGGGCCCAAACAAGCTGTCAGGAACTTCTAATTAGGGCTGAACAGCTCACAGAGTGCACACGCCCTCCCAGCCTGGAATTAGCAGGACAAAGTACCCAGATGGAGCCAGAGAAGCTGAAAGAGACAAGCAGTGGGCTGGAGGGGAGGAGCTGGAGCCAGAGCTGAATGTCAGGTGAGCAGCCTGCCCCAGGCCTCTCCCCAGGGCTCGGGAAGGCTGGGGGGATTAGGTTCCTAGCACCTGTGAACCCCATGCTTCCTCCTCCTTCTCACTAGCCCAAGCATTCTCTGGGTCCTGGAGAGGGAGCAGGACATTGTTCAGGTTTTGGACTTGAATGAGCAGGACTCCATCCCCTCCCTCTGGCCGTCCAGATTCCAGCTTCCTCATCTGTGAAATGAGTGGCGGACAGAGCGAAGGCGGTGCTTACCTCCGGTGGGTGACACGAAGACCAATAGTGGCTGTGACAAAGGAAGGGTACCTGCAGAGCTCTGAGCAGCACCATGTACACAGAGGAAAGCACCAAAGGGGGAAATGGCAGCCTTTCCTAGAAATGGCACCCTTTGTCACTGGTTACCACTGCTAGGGGCATCTGAGGCTACACCGAGCTCTGCGCCGGGGACAGGCACCGCTTTTCCCCTCTGAAACTTCCTGAGAAAATGCTGACTGCCTTGCTGACGCAATCTCATCAGATCTTGGACACCCATCCAAGGAAGGTGTCACAAACCCAACTGTACAGACGAGGAAACCAAGACTTGGGCAAAGTGACTTGCTGAGGACCATGTCGGTGACAGGTGGCAGGTTCTGGACTCAGGCGTTGTTGTTCAAGGTAGGAATGGCTGTGGCACTGCCAGCGCTGGCTCTATACCAAGCCAGCTCCATGCCGGCTCCTTTCACAGGGCGCTAATTGCAGGCCCTAGTGGAAGCAGCCCGGGGGCCTTTCTTTCGCACTGGGTCCAAACGTGCTGCGGCGCCTGCCCACAGGGTGCAGCTCTGCCCCTGGGGCCCACAGCAAGTCCAGGCCTGTTCAGATGCCAAGGACAATCCCGCCCTCCACCAGCCAGTAGCCTCCCTTCAGCCCATGGCTGGGTCAGTCTCACATCTCGGCGTTCAGACTGCCCCCGTCCTCCTCTTGGCCTTTTCACTGGCCTGGCCTGCTCCATTTTATTAAGGTCCTTTCAAAAACATAGACCTGGAGTCCAAGGCTACAGACCGGCTGGCCTGCCACCATCCCAGAGCTCAAGACACAGCCGGCCAAATGCTCTGGATTTTCACATACATGCTGAAAAGTCTCACAGCCAGTTCTGTCTCAAGGTCTTCTCATTCTAGAAACAGTAAACAGTGGTCCCCACAAATTTCTGCTAGCCCTCATCTCACATCTGCTGTGCCCCCAGGCCCCCAATTTACTTCACATTGCTCTTTTGGGTCAGAGGGTTAAGAGCACAGCCCTCAGATGGCCCCGGCTGCATCTCGATGCCATAACTGGTGCCTTAGCCAGTTTCCTCATCTGTAAGATGGGAATGAGAATATCATCTGCCAGGCGATGTGCTTATGAACAGCGCCTAGCATGCAGTAAGAGCTGAAGACTACGAGCTATTAGCTGTCATTTTTCTTCTCACGGTCACACATGGTATTTATGTTCTCTTGTAGCTCTGGGTCATTCACAACTTTCAGGAGTATATCCTCTACGCCAGCACCATCTTGGAAAGAGCAGGGGCCCCCTTCTCCTGGGGAAGTTCCCTCCAGTTTGACCTCAGCCCATTAGGCATTCACTCCCCTCGGACAGCATCCAGGTGACAAATCTTCAGCTTGTCCACAGGGTTGCCATTGAAGATGACGACAGATGTCTTGCTGAAACCCTCACCATGTGTCCAGAGCATTCTTTTGACCTCCCAGTATTTTGTTGTTATATTTTGGTGGTACTAGAGATTGAAACTAAGGGCATTCTACCTCCAAGCCACAACCCTCACCTTTTTATTTTTAATTTTGAGACCAGGTCTTGCTAAGTTGCTGAAGCTGGCTTTAAATCTGTGGTCCTCTTGTCTCAACCTCCCAAGTTCTGGGTTTACAGGCCATGAGCCCTGGCTCCAGGCATTCTTGTTTTAAACAGAGAGGAGGGGGGAACTTGGAGCTTGGCTCTGCAGCCTGACCTTCACCCTCCAGTCACACCAGCTGCTCCATCAGCCTGCACCTTCTTTCTGGTTCTTGCTACAAAAAACAACTTTTTTTTTTTTTTTTGCAGGTCTGGGAGTGGAACCCAGAGGCATTTGACCTCCGAGCTATACCCCCTGCCCTATTTTTTTATTCTTTATTTTGAAACAGGGTCTCACTGAGTTGCAGAGGGCCTCACTGAGTAGCTGAGGCTGTCCGCAAACCGTGATCCTCCTGTCTCAGCCTCCTGAATGCTGGGATTACAAGTGTGCGCCACCATGCCCGGCTTTACAAAAACAACTTTAAAAGCCCTTTTTCAGGCCATGACAGCAGCTCCCTCTTATCTCTCCTCATCTGGAGCTTAGCCTTCCTGTCCTTGGCCTTCAAGAGACTAGAGAACTGACCCTCCCAGTTTATTGAGACTGAGATGGCAGGACATACACTGCAAAGGTCAGAGAGAAAGTCCTGGCCCCTTGGTCTGCCAGGCCCTCGGACACCTGGGAAGGACACCTGCGGGAGCCTGGGGAAGGGCAGGGCTGGGAGCCATGATGGGAGGCAGAGCTGCCAGGGCGCCCTGCGGCCAGTCCTCTGGGACAAGCCGCAGCTGTGCTCCCCGGCCCCTGCTGCTCTTTATGCATTAAAATGCTCAGATGCTGACTAACTTTATTTGCTCAATATTTATTTCACCAGCCTTGAAGCAGGAACAAGAGGCAGCTTGATTGAAAGGTTGTCTGGTTTCATTGTGGCTCCTGTAAGTAATTCTACAGCCTCGGCAGAAGCAGTGTTTTATAACTTGCCAGAGCAGATATTCCATAGTGAATCGGAATAGACATCCCTGTGTCACCGACACCATCCTCTTCCTAACACCCAGGCCTCTGAGGCCGTACCCCCATCGCACTCCCTCTCTGCACTTGTGCCCTGCAAGGGGACAAGGAGCCCGTCTTCCTGGAATGTGCCAACCAGATTTCCCTCCCCACAGGCTAAGCTCAGAGCCCAGCCTAGAAATACCATGGAGGGTCCAGAGACCAGGGAGGAAGAAAAGGTGTGAGTTCTCCCCAAAGGCCAGGCTGGCAGAGCAGGGCCTTGTCCTGCCTGGGAAAAGATGCTCCCTGGAGAGCATTAGAAACAGGAGAATCAACAGCAGCCACAAGCCCAACTGGCCACCTGGACACCCTCAGGTGTCCTTCCCACCCTGAGAAACAAGGCAGATCTCCAGGGACACACAGCTGTGTCCTCCTGCCCACTGTCCTCAGAGGGCACTGAAGTTTGGGGTGACTTAGGTCTCAGGGTGGCCAGCAATGGTCCTTGCCCATCTTTTACCCAGAAAGCTCTCCCTCTGCAGGGGCCACAGAGGGTGGGTGCGGGGCACAGGGAACTCCATCTGCTGCCCCTCCTCCACCAGTTCTTTCTCCTTACTATTATGACTAAATCAAGTTGGGTGATTTATTTCCCACTTATCTTTCCTGCTTCCGCTCCCTGTCTGAGCGCACTGTTGAACACAGCAGAGTGAAAACATATCATCCCTTCCTATCAGCAGCTGCAGAGTGAAGGCGTACCACCCTGCTGCCGGTGGGCAGAGGGTCTGCAGCAGGAAGGACACCTTCCCAGGCTGCCGAACCCTGGCCTCAGAGTGTCTGTGGAGGGAATGGGCTGTGGGTTTGCAAAAAGTAAAAAGAGGCAGTAAGGTAGCGGGGAGCAGGTAGCTCCATCAGTGCCCTAGAGAGCTCAGACCACAAGTACCATGCCTCCTAAGAGGGGCCTGGGCCAGGGGCCTGAGCATTTCTCACAGTGGTCGCCCATGCTGAGTTGACCAGAGAGGCTTATCTATGCTGGACACCTGCCATGAGGTCGGGCCACAAGCTGGGCACCCTCTTTGGGGGCTGCAGCCCCAATACCCAACCATGAGGGGAAAAGAGAGCTCCACCTCCAGGGACAAAAAGCCTGGGTAAGTTGCCTGGCTTCCATGATCCTGGTTGCTCCTCTGCAAGAGGTAATGCTACCCACTACTATTGAGATTAAGTGTGAGTCTGTGTGTGTGTGTGTGTGTGTGTGTGTGTGTGTGTGAGAGAGAGAGAGAGAGAGAGAGAGAGAGAGAGAGAGAGAGAGAGAGAGAGAGGGGAAGAAAGAGACAGAGAAGCTGCGTGCTTTAAGAGGTAGCATTGGAACCACTAAACACTAGTATGTGGAGTAAGTGGTATCACCTTGGAACAATGAGTTAATATTAGTACTTATTGACTTATTTTTATTACATATATTTTAAAATATATTTACATATGCTGGGCACGGTGGCGTACACTTGTAATCCCAGCATTCAGAAGGCTGAGACCAGAAGATCATGGTTCATGGACAGCCTCAGCTACTTAGTGAGGCCCTTCACAACTCAGTGAGACCCTGTTTCAAAAATAATAATAATAGCCCGGTGTAGTGATGCAAGCTTGTAATCCCAGCATTTGGGAGGCTGAGACTGGAGGATCATGGTTCACGGACAGCCTCAGCTACTTAGTGAGGTCCTCTGCAATTTAGTGAGACCCTGTTTCAAAAATAAAGAATAAACAACAGGGCAGGGGGTATAGCTTGGAAACCTGGGTTTCCTCAAACCTGGGTTTCAAACCCAGACCCGCAAAAAATAAATAATAATAATAATAATAATGATAATGATAATAATAATAAATAAGGCTGGGGGTTATGAGAAGAAGAATGCCCCTGGGTTCTATCCCCAGTACTACAAAAGAAAATGTATTTACATAAACATAAGGTCAGCAAGTCCCTCTTGATCCAACGCAAAGCACACCAGGATGTTTTTTCTGTGCTGTGGAAATGCCCTGCTCCCGGGTACAGGGCCTTGAGGGAGTGGAGCTTATGTCTCAGGAACCCAAAGGTCTCTTAGAGGAGGAGACCAAGACCTCTAGTCTTTCTCCAAAAGGCCATCTATTGAACAAGCCAAGTGGCCCTGCTGAAGGTCTGGTTCAGGAAGAGGCCCTAAGGGGGATTCATGCTCTCTTCTCAAAGCACCCTGCAACCTGAGCCCATGTACAGGATGTACATGGATGCTCCTGCTGGCGGGTCACCTGCCGAAGCTGCCTGCAATTGGCCCTTGGTCTGGGTGGGGAGCCTGAGTGGGCAGCAGGGAGCAAGCACCAGAAAAGAATTGAAGAGCCGGGTATCACTGGTGTTTGCTTTACTAGAAAGGCTGAATCAGGAGGATTGCAGTTTTGAGGCCAGCCTCAGCAACTTGGCAAGACTCTGTTTCAAAATAAAATGGGCTGGGGGCGTAGCTTGGAGGGAGAATGCTCCTGAGTTCAATCTCCAGTATCATAAAAAGAGTTGGAGAGCTGGGAAGGAGACAGGGTCGATCCTAACTGGCTGTGTGACTGTGGCCAAGTCGGTCAGCATTCTGGGTCTCAGCTTCCTTATACACACACGGAAGAGGTTCCAAACCTTCTGTGCCTGCTGTACAAGGCTATGGGGCAACTCAGAATCAGAAAGTGGACTTTGTTCATGAGGGCTTTGTTGCCGCTCTTACCAGGACCGCTGATGTGGTGGCTACCTGCAGCCCGTGGTCTGGGCACCTCCTTGCAGGTCTTTCTTGGTCTAGTATGCCTAGGATCCTGGCCTGTACTCTCAGCCTGCAAGGGGGTCCTCACAGAGTCTAAACGGCCTCCTGCCTTGTGCCATCTGGGGCCTGGATCCCACACAAAGTGAAGTCACTTGGTTCGGGACCCCAGAGAGAATCCAAAAGCAAGATAAATTTTAATCCCAGGAGTTAGTTGGGATTGAGCAAGTGGGGAAGACCGTGCCAGCAAAGACGACACAGCACAGGGCTGAGACAGGCCCTGAGAGCCAGTTCATCCCACTGGTGAATCTGGGGCTCCCGCTGCTCTGGGCAGGGCTCACAGCTCAGCTGGGGGGCAGGGCAGATGGAAGCACTGCATTTGTGCCTGTGTGTCCATTCTGATAGGGCACAGCTGGGTGCAATGTAAACATGGAAAAAAAAAACCCACTCTATTTCTATACACTAGCAATGATCAATCCAAAAGTGAAAAGAAAATTCCATTTCCAATAGCACCAAAAAGAATAAAATACTTGAGTAATTTTAACTCATAAAGTACAAAAGATCATGGAATGAAATTAAAGAAATTTTAGATAAATGGAAAGACCTCCCATGTTCATATTTGAAAGACTTAATATTATTAAAATGGCAATACTCTCCAAATTGATGTATAGATTCAACAGCAGAGTCCTATCATAATTCTAGTGGGCTGCTTTGTAGAAATTGATAACCTGCTTCTAAAATTCATAAATACTTGCAATGGATTCAGAGTAGGGAAATCATCTTGAGGGAAAAATAGAACAAAGCTGGAAGATTCACATTTCCTTATTTAAAAACTTACTACAAAGCTGTAGTAATTAAGACAGTGTAGTACTGGCGTAAGAATAAATATTTAAAATAATAAGGGTAAAAATGAGAGTCCAGAAATACATCCTCACCATTAGAGTCAACTGATTTTGACAAAGGTGCCAAGACTATCCCATGAGGAAAAGGTGGTCCCATCAACAATTGATGCTACAACTGGACACTCACATGTGAAAGAATGAAGTCGGCCCTACCTCACACCATAAAAAATAACTTGATGGATCAAAGAACTAAGCATAGCAGCCAAAAGTATAAACTGCCCAGAAGACACACGAGGCAGATCTTCACAACCTCAGAGTAAACAAAGGTTTCTTAAAATATGACATCAAAATATGAGCACACATATAAATTGGATTTCATCAAAATTAAAACATGTTGTGCTTCAAAGGACACCATCAAGAAAATAAAAAGACAACCCATAAAATGGGAGAAAACATCTGCAAATCCTAGAGTTTGTAAGGGACTCTCTTCAGAATATATATAAAGAATTTTTATGTAATTGATGTATTGTTTTCTTGTATATAAATGCCTGATTTAAAAAGATAAAAAGCTTGGCATATTTATCTATTTCACCGTGTACCTGTTAGTCCTTTTGCCCAATTCCAACCCCACCTTTGAAACCGATGGCATTGTACAATAAAGGACTTTAAGTGTTTAAAAAAAAAAGAATATATACATAAAGAATTCTTCAACTCAATAATAAAAAGATGTTTTCAATTTAAAAGTAGGCAAAAGAACATAATACACATTTCCTTGAAGAAGATGTATAAGTGTATAAAAAGTACATGAAAAGATGCTCAACATCATTAGCCATCAGATAAATAAAAATGAAAGCTACTAGGGTAGATACCACTCCACAACTGCTATGGGGCTGTT